>NC_072797.1:94252500-94567500 GCF_028583425.1 Eublepharis macularius
GCCAATGTCTCCAGGTAGACAGCACCAATTTAACCACGCTGGCTTCTTTGTCCCAGATCGCCCAGTGACGTTCACTTTCAGAAAACTTTCTGGACACATATACACAAGGGTGCAGTTTCCCCTCATCATTGGCTTGTAACAAGACCCCTGCCATGGCAACGTTGCTAGCATCCACTTGTACAATAAACTTATGGTTCTCATTTGGGTGCTGTAGCGCTGGCTCTGAGGTGAACAGTTTTTTTTAATTGCACAAATGCCTCTTGGCATTCTGGAGTCCAAGCTAATTTTGCACTGGGCTTGGTCCCTTGTGGTCCCTTTCCTTTGGTTTTTAATAAGTCAGTGAGGGACAATGATATCTGAGCAAAGTTCTTTATGAAGGGTCTGTAAAAGTTGGTGAAGCCTAGGAACGATTATAACTGCCTCTGGGTCTTGGGGGGTTCCCACCCCACTACTGCTTGTATTTTTTCAGGGTCCATTTTTAATCTCTGCCTCGAAACTCTATAGCCCAGAAAATCCAGTTCCTCTTTGTGAAATTCACACTTGGACAGTTTTACAGGCAGGTGATTATCATGCAGGGCTTTCAGCGCCTGCCGGACCAGTTGGACATGTGACTCATAATCTTCTGAATAAATCAAAACATCATCTAAATAAACAACCACACCTTTGTACAGGTACTCATGTAAGGTTTCGTTGATTAAATTAATGAACACCCCAGGGGCCCCTTGTAATACGAAAGGCATCACTGTATATTCAAACTGTTCCAAAGGGGTGTTAAATGTGGTCTTTCATTCATCCCCCTCCCTTATTTGTATCCTGAATTAAGCGTCTTTCAAGTCCAACTTTGAAAAGATTTTCCCCTGAGACACCACACTCAATAAAGCTCGGATGAGAGGAGGGGGGTAGGCATTGGACATTAACACCTCATTAATGCCTCAATAATCAGTACACACTCTTAAACCCTCATCTTTCTTCTTGTGAAACAACACGTGCGGCATGGGGGGAGCTGGTGGGTCTGATGAATCCTTGCACCAGATTTTTGTCAATGAACTGTCTCAATTCTTCCCGCTCCCCTCAGTTCATGAAGTACAACTTCCATTTTGGCAACTTTTGCCCGGGGATCAATTCGATGGCACAGTCCATAGGCCTATGGGGGGAGGAGCTCATCCACTTCCTTTTTATCAAACACTTGACCTAAGTCCTGATATTCAGGGGGATCTGCACTAACTCCTCTTTCATGAGCAGAACTGCCTCTAGAAAGGGGGTGCTTGCTTGACCCACTCCAAACTCCACACATGGTCAGGGCAGTTTTCTATGTTAAACTGCAGCACACGTGTCTTCCACATTACAAACGAGTTGTGGTCCCAGAGCCATTGTGATGCCAACACTAAAGGGAATTTAGTAGCTGAGCTGACAACAAAAGTCCTTGCTTCCCAATAGTTCCCCATCCCAAGAGGGACCGGCTCCACAGCATAAGTAGCAGGGGCCTCTTTCATCCAGGACCCATCCATCTGTTCAAACACTATGGGGTGGTTTAATTTGCACATGTCCAATCCCAGCCCCGTGACTAAAGCAGGAGTAATTAAGTCCTGAATACATCCTGAGTCTAGCAACACCTGCACTCGTATATGAGTCCCCCTTTTGGGATTTACTAAAGTCACTGGTAAGTAAAGTAGGGTCCCTTTAGGTCTCACCTTATCAAGTTTTAGTCCCTGCTGGACCTGCCACTGGGACCTCTTCACGGCAGGTCAGTGGTGTTTCCCGCTGGCTGGATAGGATGCTCCGCCTTTTCCGAAGGGTCTTTGCTTGATCCCTCTGAGCCTCCCTCGGTGTTGAGGCCGGTTGCCACCGCTTCTTTTCTTGGTGGGTTTCCTTGGCATTTTGGGAGTTAGTGGGGGATGTCTCATCACCGTGTAGCTCCGCTCTGCTGCTCTTTCCTTGCTTCCAGGGCACTCAGAGGCAAAGTGGCCCATGCCTCCATATCGTAGAAACTGCCCTCTCCTCCAGCGGCTTGCTGTCTCGGACTCCAGGGCAATGGTTCTGGAGATCATTTTTTCTTTTCCTGTCATGTCGGGACGAGATTTATTGGCTCCTACTTGGTGCTGCATCCTCAGCAACTTCACTACTTGTTCTCAATTCTCTACCTCGCAGGGGGATTCTCTACCTCGCAGGGTTCTGGGATCATCTTGCACTAGGGCCTTGGCTACCCAATCAGGGATCAGCCCAGCCTGGAAGAACTCAATCTTCATCCCCTCTGTCCAGTCATGCAGCTTCGCTGCATACTGTCTGAATTCCACAGCATACTCACGCACAGGTTGGTTGCCTTGCCACATCCTCTTTAACTTTGTTCTAGCCCATTCCTCCTCTAGTGGATCTTTGAACTGGGCTCTCAATGTTCTCACAAATGCATCGAGGTTCATCAATTCAGGGGCCTGGGCCTCGTATAGAGTAATAAACGTGTGGTTCTCATCTGGTTTACTCAGATGTAAGTACCATGTTGTTAAATAGTTCTTACTCCCAGGAAAGTGTCTTTAGAATTACAGCCTATGACTGAAGTCTTCTTAATAAAGTTTGACTGATTGAACAGACTGCTTGTACTCCCCAGGTGCCTGATGGGGTTGGGGGTGACAGACCAGTACCCAGATAATGCTGCAAAAAAAGAAGAAGAAAGCACTAATGTGTGACTCCCCCCTTAATAGACTTAGAAGGTGCAACTCTGCTTAAGATTGCATTGTAAAATTTTGATGGAACCTGGACGTGGGAATCAAACTGTTCTTTCATGAAGATGAGATGACACATTCACCCCATTCCTGGCTGATGTCTGGCAAACATACTTGCCAGGAATATTGATTGCTACAAGCATTAATTGAACTGAGTGGGTTTAACATTTTTTAAAAAATAAACTTTCACTGGAATGCTCAAGGACTTCTCATATAAGCTATGCAAGCTTCCTGAAGGAAGTTCAAGAAGTGAGAACTTTGAAACTAGAAGTATTGATATAGATGGCTAGATAATCTCTATTCTTTCAGACCGTCTTGCCAATATGAAAAGTTTCTTATACTGGGAAAGCAAATTTTTCAGATAGTACAGATTAAGACAATCTCTAGGTGACCATCATGGAATTATTGAGGTGAAGTCCTGAGGAGGAAAATGCACATAGTAAGTCTTCTGAATAAACTAATATGCCAAACAAAAAAGCAAATGTCCCTGCAATCCCTGCATCGACTAGACTATGCCTTTGTTTGTGTGAACTGTTGAAGCAAATTTCACCCCATTCCAACTTCCTTGGCCAATGTATGAGTACTGAACAGTCTATGATAACATGAAACTAGAAAGAGTACAAGTGAAAAGAAGGATACTGAATGGGATAGAAACAACAAAACTGGAATATGGAGGCCAGACTGATTCGTAGGGCTGGGAGGGAGAAAAATGGGCTAGCGTGTACACAGAAATAGTGAGATTTTTCTGGCACTCTCCATCAGCATGTGAAATGATCCATTTGGCCTCACAGTGCATTTGTTCAGGAGTGAAAGATATAGAGCCTGCCATGTTGATGCTGACTTGGGCATGGGTCATGTGGGCTCCACAAGGGTGTTAGAATTTCTGGGCAGCTCTGATTTCTTCATCCTGTCAGCTGCCAGTGGTCAGGCATGCAGCCAAAGTGAGTATCAGGACCAATGTATATGACTTCTGTTATATGGAAAGAGATGCCAATAGCTGCTGAAGATAATTTTCCTGCTGAATCTCTTCCCACTCCCTGGTTTTCATTTTCTGGCCAAGAAAAAAAAAGCCTCTAATCTAGGATTAAACAAAGGTCTTTCAGTGAGTGCCCAGTTGTCCATTTAACTAAACCACCAAAGCAATAGTTTTTCAGTCCTTCAAATTACGTTTAATAATATGAAGATATGGATATGTGATCAATTTCATATGTGTCTAAGTGTTGTTGGCTCCATCCCCAGTCTAGTGAGCCATCAGACATCTCATCTGTGATATGTTCTCACCCCAAATGTATTTTGTTTGGAATTTCAATTGATAGATGAATGGATGTGGCATAAAACCATACAAAATTGCTCAGACTTAGCAGGAGAGGATTTGAGGCAACCAGCTGGCTGGAATTTAGTTGGCAGGGTTCACTCATTGCAAGTCAATGGTGCCAAGATTCAGTCTTCTGTTAGGTCATCTGTTTCATCCTAACCAAGCATACTTTGGCTATTTATAGACTTAAAGGAATTGTTATTCTTTACCATGTCCAACAACATGTCACTTCTTGTGTATAACCGTCAGTCACGAAGGAAAACTAATGCAGTCTCTTACTGACATCAGGCAGAAAAAATGGTAGAGAAAACATTTTTTTTTGGTTTTTTCTTTCCAAAGGAAAATAAACTTGAATAGCTTTCCTTTTTATTTTACATTCAAAAACCAGACCCTTAAAAAAATATGTCATTCAGCATTCATAAAAGTAAAGTGTAGTCATTTTATAAAATATTTGTGCAGTATAAGACTGCGTAGTACCCCTGAAACCAGGCAGTGCTCATGATACTAATTTGTGAGTAACATGACTTCACCATGAACTAAGAGGTGCTTCAGTACATTTATGTACTTATAGGGGAGAATGAATGAATTCCTGACATAACCTGAGCCTTGTAAGGTGAACCATTTTGGCAGCAACCAAAATGTATTTATTGGGAAAGAAATATCATGCTTCTTTTTACTGAACAATTTTGCTGGGCCTAATTTTCAGCTTTTAACAAGAGGATAAAATTAGCAGGCCTTATCCCTGGTATAGCAATGAACAGGCAAATGTCAGAGGCAGTTGCAACTAGAGATGGGCACAAACTGGAAAAAACCCGAACCATGTGGTTCATGGTTCATCACATTTCATGAACTTTCATGGACCTGCCCCCATTCCTGAACCGGTTCATTTAGATCATGAAAATATCACTTCTGGGTCAGCAGAAGGCCACTTCTAGGTCAGTAGAAGGTCTGCAGGAAGTCCATCCCCTGTTGCCTAGGAAACTGATTGATTGGCGCAAGGCTGTCTGCAGTGATGAACCAAAAACTGAACCAAACGAACCAGCCTAAAGTTTGTGACAGTGCATCAGAAATGGGCTCTGACAAACCACTGGTTCACGAACCATGAATTGGCCTGGTTCGTCACGAACTTTGGTTCGTATTTCAGTTTGTGCCCATCTCTAGTTGCAACATGCCATGGTTTCACCTTCCAGGTGAACAAGCAGCTACCATTAGGAATAGTAGTTGCCACTCGCCGGCCTCTTATCTGTCTAGTGAATTTTTATCCCATTCTTCCTCCAATGAATTAAGGGAAGAATACATGTTTCAACCTTTCCCCACTACATCCTCACACTGTTGTGAGGTATGTTTGGCTAAGAGACAGAATGGCTGGCTTAAATTATAAAACAGACATCATGGCAGAGTTGGGATTTAAACCCAGTCCAATGCCCTCGCCACTACACCACGCTGGCTCTCTCTTTGATTGGCAGCAGCTGCTACTGTTGCTAGGATCCCTAACTGTTAGCTCAAGTAACTGAATGAGCAGCAAGCAGCAGCCACTGCTTCCAACTCTCTACCAGAGACTGAGAGGAGAAAGAGGAGGACCCACCCCCTCTACCACTTTTCTTTTTCTTGAAGTCCAGCATAACAATCCATTTCCACACACTGATCTGTAAAGTAGAATGATTCTTGTGAAGAGAGGAAATAATTTGAGTTTCGACTCCCTGTGGCACTTTCCGGTATGTGCTGAAGTTGCTCTAGGCTGGGATGGCAAGTGACCAATGCAAGCCAGCAGAGATCAAAGCCAAACTATCCTATGTTCAAGAAGGGTATTTCCTGTAAGGCGCTTCTTTCCCTGTCTTGAAGAGGTTTCTCTTCTTTCTGATGATTTATTCTGGGTATCATATTTGTGCACAATGTTTCTACATCAGCAGTGGCCCAGACTGCACCTCTATTGATTACTGTCCTCCAGGCCTCGGGAGAACCACTTGTCAACTTGTACAGACTATGATGTTTACTGCTACAGTGGGGGGGGGGGACTTAGCTGCAAAACATTTTCCAGTGATTTAAAGCTCGAGTATTCGAGCAACTCTCAGTTATAATGAGCTGTGAGGCTTTTCCCTTGGAGTTTTCTGGATATGCCCTTGAATTATTTATAGCAGGAGCAGATACCTGGTTGCAGCCATTTCTCTGTTTGCCAGGATTGTTACAGGTCAGGGCTGTTGCTTCTTTCCTCCACTCAAAATGTAAAACACTCTGTTCTGTATGCAGTTCTTTTGATCAAGGACCCTCTATGCTAGTAAAAGGGATGGACCTCGGGTCTCAACCACATGTAGACCAATACAGATGGTGTTCATTTATTCTCCAAAATGTATCACTCCCCCAAAGCTGAATCTTAATGTTTTCTTCAAAGCCTGAAATTCATAAACATATGCACGCATACACACACACACACACAGACGAATATCATGCCAAAACAAACAAACAGCCCCCTGCTTTTCAGAATACTGTTCTGTGCTGGCAAACAAACAATACAGTCTGTTCTTCCTCACCCCCTTCTCTTCCTCTCGCTCTCTCTTTAACAAAAAGAAACATTACATGTTTGACTAGATAACAAGAGGTACCATTAGGATACAGAAAATTGAAAACCGAGACTGCAATAAAATTGCAGACCCTGGGGAATTAGTAATGGTTTCTTCATGTTTTCGTAGAAGACTTCCTTTTTATTCACCTAGCAAACAGTATTCACAAACAACAGTGAAGAACAAAAGCAGTGATTTATATTTCTGGACAGGTATACACGCACCCCTGACCTCCTGCTGCCTTCCTCGCCCTCAGCACCAGAAGCAATTTATGGAGACCAGTCTAAATAAACATTAAGGAGTCAAGGCCACAAACTGACAGCAAGGAAAATCAATGGCTCCAGAAACCAGCTAGTAGGATCAATAAAAGAGATTAGGCATCACAAGCTAGCGTAGGGCACTTACAGGTAAATGTGGCTTACACTTCATCTGACAGGGTTCTCTTAGCACCAGGATAAAAACTGTCATATAAACAGAAGCACCCAGAGTAGCCAGTGGAAGACGCTCCTTAGCTGCAAACACCAACCGCTGACCTCTGAAGGAAGGGGATTTACACAGCATCCACAGGGAATTTCCAATTGCTTTTTCAGAGTCATCTCATACACCTGTGGTTTACTCTGAGGAACTGGTTTATATACTAGTTTAATAGAGGTCTCTGGTTTCTTTTCTTGCTTGTCTTGGGATTTTCTGGGGAGAAGACTTTCACCTCCTCCCACCCACATTTCGTCATTTTCTGAATTGCCAAAGCAGAAATGACTTGGGATCAAATCACTTCAAATTTTCAGGCCTCTTAAGAGAAAATTGAATTACAAGATACAGAGTAATGCTTATCCCAGCAGGAATAAATCTTGTTTTCCAAAGCCCAGTTCTAGAAAATGTGAAATAGCATTAATGGAAACAATGGCTCTAGACCTACCTGGGACTCAAGTTACAGCTTTGGGGGGGGGGGTGATGCACATGGTGGCCACCATCTTCTGCAGAGACTGGTAGCTCCCAGCAGCCACCCACGGGGCAGAGTCCACTGCCCTTGATTCAAATGTTAGCAAGCCGATCAGGGCTTGCTATCCAGGTTACTGAGTGGTGGATGAGACAGTGGACTTGGGAGACAGTTCTCCCTCAGGTCTGCTGCCAGGATAGTTATTTGAGAACCAGCCAGGTTCCATGTCATAACCTGTGAACCAATACAGTTGTAGCCTTTTTAATTTCAACAAGTTGTTGGTGCTTTTATCACCTTGTCTTCACCGCCTTCACCCATTAAAGTTGGGCCCACAATAGGCAAACCCCAAATGAACCAAAAGAATGTGCTTTATGACCATGCCATGGCTCTTTTCAATTAAACAGCACTCCTCTACTTTTTGCCAACTAATGTTCTTCCTACCTTGCTCAATGTACTTACACCAATCCATACTATTTCTGATGTATGGTACGCCCATTGGTTTAAACTTAGAAGTTCCCAGTGTTCAGAAGTTTTAGTCAATGCTTTTGCAGATGCAGCTGATTTCTATTGAAATTGATGGGGCATGGGAGCACTGACCTTGCCAACACATAGTGACCTACACATTCCCTTTCACATGCTGTCAAAGATAACAAGATTGAACTAGTATCAGTCAGCACACCCAGAAAGTTAGCCAACAAATTCTTAGCTGAATTCCTTGATATGTATCACATAAGACACATCCAGGAAGCCATGCTGGTTGCCCTTGACCCTAATTAGTCAATCTTTTCTAAAGATGAAATGTGACCAACCTCCCTGCTCCCAACCCTGGAAAAGTACATAATGAATTAGCAATAAAATAAGAAAGCAGCATAGATCAAATACAATCCTAATTTTAAATGTCATTATGTTTGCAGATCACAAAGCAGCTTGAATCAGGTTCCAGAAAAACAGTACATTGTGAAATAACATTGTCAGGTAAACATGTGAAAACACAGAATGATCATAAATTCTGATGCCTTGATAGATGTCATTGTCTTGACATCCCATTCATGGAGTTGGGTTAATGTGGTATGTCTGCAGTAGTCCGAGTTCTGTGGCTGTTGAAATTTACCAATTTCATAATAGGAATCTTACCAAAATATTGGTGCATCAGTATTAGCAACTGATGATTTAAGGGTTGAATTTACTTCTTCATGAAATGCAGCGGGACTCTAATCTTGAGAATGGCGCTTGATTCCCCACTCCTCCACTTGAAGCCAGCTGGGTGACTTCCTTGGGTCAGTCACAGCTTCTACAAGCTCTCTCAGCCCCACCCACCTCACAGGGTCATTGTTGTTGTGGGGATAATAATAGCATACTTTGTAAACTGCTCTGAGTAGGTGTTAAGTTGTCCTAGAGGTATATAAATTGAATGTTGTTGTTGTCTCTAGAACCTACATTCACTCCTCCCGCCTTGAAAGGATGTGGGGCTGTAGAAGAAGGAGGATAAAAGTTAAAGACTAAGGGCTTTGCAGAACTGGAATGTGCCCTAGAGTCCTTTGCAAAAAAATTCCTAGTCATATTATCACTTTTGAGCAACTGTGTATCATTGTAGCAGTGACCCTTACACTTTAAAATTCACCAGGATAAGGGAACCAGGCAGCAAGATGCACTGTAAACAAGTGCTTGTTCTGTACTTGTTTGTGTCTGTGTTATGGTGAACTAATTTCTGAATCTAAATCTTTTTTTTAAAATAAGGAGACACTAAAAGCTAAATATCACTGTGAATATTTGAAAAACATTTGTCAAATACTTGAAAACAAAGTGTGCAAGGAGAAGATATCCTATTTAGAAACACATATAATGAATCCCTTTCTTCTAAACTACTGAACTTTCACACCTCAGTGTTCTAATGAGCTGCTAGTAGGATTCTTGATTCTAATCAGTGTTTTTAAAAATAGGGGTTTTAAAAAACATTGTTGACAAGCTGTTCCTCTTCTTCTTCTTTTGCCATCATAAACTCTCTTTGAAAAATACTTTTGGGTTCTTTGCTTTTCTCGGTGTGTCATACCACCTCCTGCACCTTGTTATAAGATTGCAATAAACCTAACTTGGATTAAGCAGTTTTCCATGTCAACCCCTTAGGGCATCTGATTATAGGTTTGACCTTTTGAGATTCTGTGTGTTTCCCACTTAATCAGTGCTGGAATGAGTTGCTGCTAAGTAGGATCTATAGAAACCCTATGGGAAAAGTGAAGCCATCTAAAATAATGAGTCTCTTTCTCCCCCCACTCTGCCTTTCCCTCCCTGCTTCCCCTCCTCCCTCCTTTGAGCTCTATTGGACCATGATAACAGTCTTAATCTCCAAGCTACACAAAAGCATAACTTGGCATGTGATGTTTGCATTATTTGCTGAGAAGGGGAGAGATGGGAAGGGATTTTGGCAACCCAGAATGGAAATGAAGCTTTGTATTTTAGTGAGAAATCCTCTCCCCCCCCCCATTCCCACCCATCCTGTTCCCCCTACTGCACTTTCTTTTTCTACCGGCTAACATTTGTTTGGTACAGCTGAGGCCTTGTGAAGCTTTTAAGCTTTAGCACCTCAGATTTTGACAGAATAATTGGTTCCCTGTTGCCTGGGCAATAATACAAAATTGGACCCATCTCCATTTTGTCTTGTTACAGTAACACACTCAGAGGTTTAGATATAATCTCACAAAGTACTCTACTTTGGTCATCAGTTCATTTCTCAATAGCTGAGGCCTGTGCAGGTTTCTTTCCTTTCCCCCTCCTACACTCATGAGTCCCCCCTCCCCCGCGCCCACACCTCCCTCCCTCCCTCCCATTCTGTGAAACTGAACAGCATAATAGATGTAATTAGACCTTCAGTAATAGGACCAAATGGAGCAAGCAGTGAGATTCCTTCTAGGGAAGCAATCAGTGCATTAGGTCCCCAGGACTGAAACTACATTTAACAAGGTTTGGGGCTTAGGGATTGTCAGTCTAAGGCTTCTGTTGCTTCCCCCAGAGAAAGCTCTACCCAGAATGCAAATCTTCACTTACCATTGCAACAAAAGCGGGGCAAAGAACATTAGCCACTTTATTGCGCGCATAATGAAGCGCGCTGTAGCTGTTTATATATATATTTCCCTAGGCAGTAAATCAAACTATTCACCAGTGCTAGGAGTATAAATATGTATCTCATTTCTGTTTTAAATCTGTTTCCTGTGTTTTGCTCATTAATTCTAGAGGAGGAAAGCTTTGTGAGGTGCCAAATAAAAACATGCTTCATTTTGTCAGACTGACATGAGCAAATTTCAATGCTCAGCCTAAGACACCTGCGCAAGAACCAAAGGATACATTATATGCATTTGTCTATAGTCCTGTTACCTTTACACTCTAGAGAAAGAGTGAATAACTTCCTTCTTAGCACACTTTATATCACTGTTACTTTTTGTTTAAAAACATTTGTGAAGAGGAGCTCATCGAAAATGTTGTAAAGATGATCACAGTAAAAATCTGGCTACCATGTTACAGGAATTATTGTTATTTATCAGTAGTTTATTTTATTTTTTTATAAAAAAAATTATTTTTAATTTCTAACAGAAAACTACAAAAAACTACAGAAATATAAAGGAAAAAAGGGAACTGGGGAAAAGGGAAGAGCAACATATAAACAGAAAACACACACTACATCTACATGTCTTGTATTCCCTTCATACTGCAATTTTTCTTTAAAGTTAACTTTCTAATATGCTATCAGATTGGTAGATCTTATAAAATACAGACTACATTCAGGATCAGGTCTTCTCCCCCCCCCCCCCTGCATCTCGGTCTCAGTTCTCTCTGCGCAGCTACAATAGCTGCACTCATTCCCTCCTCCCCCCCACTCTCCCCTTCAGACTTTGGACTTTCTTCTTGCTGAAACTCCTGATGGTTAAACAAAAAGTCTCTCAGCTGTACTTCCGATGTTATCGTGTAGGTTTGATCCTTGTATCTGAACCAGATGCCTTCCGGAAACAACCATTTGTATTTTACTTCACATTTCCTCAGGAAAGCCGCAAGTCTTTTATATTTAAATCTTCTTTTACGAGCCAAAAATGGAACGTCCTTCAATATCTTAACCTTATTGCCCAGATAGTCCAAGTCCACATTATACGAATTATATAAAATGGTGTCCCGAGTCTTCTTAGATGAAAAGTCAATAATAATCTCACGAGGCAGCTGATGCTTCATTGCATATTTTGAAGATGTCCGACGGACTTCCAGAATATCGCTTTTTAACTCTTCTTTAGTTGCCTTTGCGAATGACGCCAAAAGTTCTGACACCAAATCTTTTAAATTTTCACTTTGCTCCTCTTTTACATTCTGAAGACGCAGTACCGTTTGGGCACGGTCCACTTGTAATCCTATTATTTGATTCTCCAAGAGCTTCCATTCTTTACTTGTTGCTTTCATGAGTACTACGTTTTCGCGTGCAGACTGCTCTGCTCCAGACGCTGTTTCTTTAATGGTTTTCACTTCACTTTCCACTGAATCAACCTTTTGCCCCATTTCATTTAACTTCGCTACAAAGGGCTGCATAGCTTCAAAGACCGCTCATCTGACCATCTCTTCCAGGGTTTCCCCCTTCCCCTGTAACATCGCCATCACCAATTTACTCATCGCAGGGCTCTGCTTTTTTGTCGCCATCTGGGGGGGGGGGGCGCCAGCTAAGTTCCTAAACTCCGTGAAGGGGAAGAAATCCGCGCCTTCTTAGCTTCAACTCCCACCAATCCTTCGCATACGCTTAGAAATCAGAAGGGATTCGCTTACGTACAGGTTTTCACCTTAAATCTGCTTATTGCCGTTCTCCATGGCCTGGCAGCATGCGATGTACTGCACAAGTCTGCCGGCCTCCGTTGGAGCAAACGGGCAATTTACCCCCTACATTGCTTTCAGGGGGTTCTTCCCGCCGCGCTCCGGACCCTGACCCCCTCACTGGGAGTCCTGGGGGTTAACCCTCGCAGGTCAACCGCCCAGTCAGGCTGTTCGGATGTTTCCTCCCGGACCTGCGGAGAGGAGCATCCGACATGGCCGGGAAAACGAAACCGAATCCATTTATCAGTAGTTTATTAATGCCAGGGTTAATGTATACAGGTTTTAATTAGCCAGAGGATGAGCTGTAGTAGATATCATATTTTGTAAATAGAATGATAGAATTTTAGTACAGTTGCCAGTACTCCTGCTATGGCAGGAGACATCCCATTGGCTATCCTCTCTTCCTGCTGCTGCTTGGAGCCATGGCTGGAGAAAAATAAACAAAGCAATTGCTGTGGAGCCAATGGTGTGATGTCAGTTCCAGGGAAAACCTGGAAGTGATTAGTCATATCTAGGAATTGACAGATTAATAGATGTGACATCACTTCCGGGTTTTCCCTAGATGTCACACCATTATTGAGACCTTCCTATGGCCTCTAGTCCTGGCACTCATACTGGTTGCCAGGTTAAAAATTATTATTGATTTTATGTTTTTGTAACTTTTAATGTATTTTTTGAATGTTGTTAGCCACCCTGAGCCCATCTGTGGGGAGGGCGGGGTATAAATCAAATCAAATAAATAAATAAATAATACCCAGTAACCCTGAATTGTAGGGTTTGATTGGTTATGAATTTTTTGGTCCAACCCCCTTTTCTAAGTAGGCAATCTGGGAGACAATGGAATGGTAACAAAATGAGATTGGGTGAGACGGGTCTTTGGTGTGCCTGCAGCTGCAAAAATGGTTGAGGAACTCTGTGAAGTGGTAGGGAGGGACATTTTAAGCAAAAGGAAATCTACTCAACACTAAGCAGATTTGGATGGTCAAAGCAAGTCTTTTGGGGGGAGGGGAGATGAATTGCCTTTCTTTTCCTTGAAATTCTGAGTTCTCTTGTTCTGCAGAATATAAAGCTACTCCCATGTGCATGACACTTGGAAGTTAGTTGTGCATTCCCAAGTCATTTTATCAAAGACACTTTAAGCAGTTCCTCTGGAGAAACTTTTTCAGTTGCCCCTCAAGAAGAATCCTTTAACTCAAACTTATTCCCTTGTACTAGTTCTTTTCATTTGCCAGCATCTCTACTCAGTTCAGCAAATAAATTACAGCTGCAATTAAAAAGGCCTTAATTGGCTTGGTGAAACATAGCATAGATGCAACCATGTGGGACAAACAGGGGAGATCATTCTACAACATAAGAAGCACCACCATAAAGGTCATACTGCTGGTAACTGACCATCTAACATCTGTGAATTGAATTTGGAGCAGAGCCATATGCAATGAAATATGCATGTTTGTTTTATGCATCATAAAACAAAAGTTGTTACTGTAAGGACTCTGGATCTAGACTATGGCCTTTTCCAAACAGGTTATTTGGCCTGGGTTCAGTGCTATTAGGAAATGTATTTTTTCCTGCTTCCCCACAGCATCATGCTGCATTTATGCAACAGCTCCCAAGATTTCCTCTGAACTTTCTCAAACCTGGTTTGCTCTGAAGCTTTGGGAAAGATTCCAGTAAAGCTCCTGGATGGATGGCATATGGATGGAAACGTTCATATTTTTCTACCCATATAGCAGTGATTTTCTCTGGCCCTGTCCTCATGGCAACTATTTACTTTCCCTGCCATTGGGGGAATTTTTTTGTGTTAAATCAGTAAATTAATATTGTTATATTGATATAATGTCATAACATTTTTAGGGTTGCCAGCACAAGGCTGGCAACCAACAGGAGATTTACCTGGGGGAGCAGGGAACTCTGCATAACGTGATATAACGTCACTAACATCCCCATGTGCTTGGAAGCAACATCAGTGCATCACTGGAGATTCTGAGGCATTTGGGCAAAGCTGCCCATTGTCCCCCATTTTCCGGCCATTTTCCTCCCACCACCCAGTTGAACGGTAGAAGGAAGGATCTGCTGAGAGTGAGGGATCTCCTGCCAGCAGCTAGAACATGGTAAGTGTATAAAACAATCTGTGGATCAGGTTCTCCGAATTCCTAGCTGTCATTTTTAGAAAAACGAAGTCTTCTTTTGTTGTGGAGACACAAGGGAAAATCTCCACAATTATAGGATCTAGAGACTTAATTGTTAAAACTGAAAGCTGATCCACACACTTATAGAACAATATTCAATTGCTGATTTTTTTAAAAAAAGGAAAAGACCTGGTGGTCTGGGGAAGAGGGGGTGGGTAGCTGCTGCCAAGGATCTGTGACAGAGAAACTGCTGAGAAACCTGCTATGTGGAAGCCCTGTTGTTGCTGCACTGTATCAGCACATGTTGGCTACAGTTTCTGAACTGGTTTCTCAAGGGCAGTTGCATGAATAGGATGTCCTTGTGACATACGTCTGCAGGTTAACAAGTCATGAGAGTGGGATAATCTTGTTTGCATAATGTTGCAGCAACGTGTGGCACTAGCAAAGTAAAGGGAAGGACACAAAGGCAAAAAACAAAAAAGGAGAGAAACCTCAAATGCATACCAAAAGACCCAGGTTAATATGACCCAACAAAGAGATTATTTTTGCCCTTGAAACATATTGGAATTTATTAATCTAGGTAATAAATTCTACTGTACATTTTGAGTGCATTTTTGGCATTCACTGGAAGGGATATTGCAACTATTAGATAATGAATAAAGGTGGGTCTTCCCTCTTTTAGGCATGAACATTGCTGATCTCTACAGCCATACGTAGGGGCATACACAGAGAAAGAAACTTAAAAGTTAGCTTATGTCAGGCTTCAGCTTTTCCGCTGCTTATCGTTATAGAAATTTTAATTGAAAGCGAGGGCCTAACCAGCCCATTGGTTTTTACTACTTATAATGAGCACTGCTGTGGAATGAAATCCATTATCAAACTAACCCCCTAGGGGGTGTGAAGCTGAGGAGCTTTGTTCCTCACAAATGAAAAGACTTTTTCCCCCACACCCAGAGGCTGCATCTAGTCAAGTGACATCAGGGTTGCAAGATCAGTTTAAAAATGATGGTGAGATGTGACACAATTGGCAAACATGATGTGTGTGGTATAGCTGAACCAAATATCTGTAAGTGTCCAAAATCGAATGATTTTTCCACTTCGTTCTTGTATATTCTGAATAAAAATGCTGAATTCATGAGTCAAATGTGTGTTTTGAGTGTGAACATTTTACCTCCAAAAATGAATTTTCATCCTACAGGCATCTCTTAAGAGTACTGACGTTGACAGGTTTTAAATACATGAAACCTCTAAAGCAGTCATATACTAATTACTATTGTTCTCCATCATCTGTTATCTGATTTTAAAATACCATTGCTTGTCAGCTATCAAGTAATACATTCCATTCCATCAAATATTGTCAAATATGATATGTAAGTCAGTAGGGACCTCATTTGGGATTCTTCCATGAAAAAATGATGGACAATATTCTCTGAAAAGCGGCATATACGCTACTACCATCCTTCCTATTCAGTACAACTTGGTTACATTTTATGACTCTTTCTTAGTTCTCAGTAGGTAACTGTGGGCACTAATCTGTCCAGAAGGGCAGTATATAGGGATATTGTAATTATTATTCAAGTTTGCAGGGCTGTAAATATACAAGAATATACTGAACGTGCCGAGTAAATCCTAAGTATTATGACTGAAACATTCAGAACATATCAGTGTTAAAATTTTCAAACATAAAAGGCAATTCTCAAAGTAGAAATTTGAAGAGAATTTCAAGAGAAAATTCATTTCAGTCTCCCCCTCTGTGCATAGTGACTCAGGAGTAGACATGGGCACGATCAGAATTACGGACTGAAAATTGCCCCGATTTTGGCGTTTGCACCATCGGGACCGGGCTGATCGGTTCCGTCCACGGCTCCCGGTTCAGCGCTCGGGTGGGGCGCTCTATTGGGTCTCGATCCGGTCGATCGGTTTACGTTCGGGATTGCAGTCTGCAGACAGTCTGGCACCATCCATCTGTTCCCGAGGGAATGGAGCCCCGTGGAAACGGAGCCTGGGGAATGCCGGAGCTGTTTGCCCTCCTTCTGTCACCCTGGAAACGCGAATGGAAGCCCAGCTTTCCTTGATCGGCAGGGCTTCCTTCCAACCATGGAGCAGCCAGAAAAGTGCGTGCCCGTCTTGTCCATTTGGGAGAAGAGAGGGGAGGGCGGGGGAAGGGGGTGTTCTTCTGTAGCCATGGGCACTTGAATCTCATCCCTGCAAAGCCTGAGAGGCAGCTCTTACAGCCAAACACAGCCCTCCTGCGTAGCAGACCCAGGCTTTATAAATAGCCATGTGCTGCGCAACAAAGTTTCACTTTCCGCTCGTGGGTGGAGTGGGACAGAGGTGAGCTCTCGCTTGCCACCTTTGGAGAGAGAAAACGCAAGAGAGAGAGAGAGAGAGGGAGCTTTAGCTTCGGGCTTCAGCGGATAGGGAATTAGGGAATAGGGAGCTATCTCCTCTGGTTCCCCACCCCCATGATAGTACCGGCACACTCCCATGGGGACAGACCCCCGCCCCCTGAGGGGAGGCGGCTCTCCGCCACCTCCATGGGCCTGCCGGGCCCGGCGGCCGCCATCCTCCCTACCCACCATTCCTTTAGCACTGGAAACCGCGGAGCGCCCTCCCGCGTCGGCCTTCCCAATTCCCAAATCCCGATTCCCGATTCTGTATCGGAAACGGGACTTGATCGGTGAGGTTCAGGTACCTGGGTTCGGCGCCGCTGTGGAATCACGATCAGCTAAATCGGGATTATTTTTTGGATTGTGCCCATGTCTACTATGTTAAGGATCTTTCTAGGTAAACAGACTATGACTTAATTCAAAAACAACTAATGAAAAAAGCTAAGCAAATCAGGCCTACTAGAGCCATTCACAGAAGCTTGGATTGTGGAGAGGGGTAAAACCTGGCTTGGAGCACCTCCAGATTCTGTGAGGAATACAGCTGTGGTGTATTTATTGTATACATTACAATGGAATAATCTGTTCCTTTCTTTGATACTTGTGTGTGTTAGCTTAGGTGTTTTCAAGACTGCCTTAATATTCTGGTCTCAATTCCCTTCTTCACTGTTTAAAAAAAACTTATTTCCTGACAGCTTTGTTGCATATTCCTTGCTGCCCAGCTTTCTTCATTTTTTTCTCCACTTTTTCTGAAACTTGTTTTCCTCCAGTTTTTTCTTCTGAAATACTTTGATTGCATTTTTTTGTATGACTGTAGTTCCTTTCTCTTTTCTCACTGCTTTGCCGACCTCGCCATTTTGTTTTGGTGCATAGTGAGAGGTGTACTTTTTAAAGTAAAATGCATGTTAGCAATATATAAAAACAGTGATATACTTCACTCTTCCTAAATCAGGGGTCCCCTCCCTAGCCTTTCTGAGTCTGCAGATACCTTTGGAATTTTAACACAGGGTAGTTGGTGCTACCACAAAATGGCTGCCTCTAGAGGTAGAGCCAACCACAAAGTGTCAGAAAGTGATATTATGCATAACTCTACTACTAATTCTTTAATGTTTCAGGAAGAAGCTCTGTTTAACAGGAAGGATGCCTTTTTAAATGAACATATTCTTTAAAAATATTTTCTTGCATACACACAGTAGTGCCGTGAAGATCCTTGTGCTGCAGTTGTACTTCTTATTGAAGGAATTTTTAAAACAATCTCCACAGCCAGTCAAACCTCCAATGACCAATCAGAAGTCCTGCTGGACAAAAACCCATCTGGGCCCACTCATTTTCTAAAAACACTTGGTTGGTACCAAGAAATATCTTGGCAGAAGCAATGGTGCCCATAGGCACTACATGGAGACCCTTGCACTAAATCAGTTGTCAATGGCCAATCATAATGTCAGAAACAAGCAGCCAATCCTCTCCTCGATGCCTTCTGGAATATTCTTTCTAAGGGCACACTTTAGCATCATGCGTGGGTGCCATTTTCAAGCTCTGTGTCCATTATGTGCAACGTTCCTTTTCAACATGCAATCTAAAAAGAAAGGCAAGCCTGTGGGGAGTATATGGGCTCTCCTGAAGGGGAAGGGGAACTATTGAGTAGTATTACAGTGCAATCCTAAGAAGAATTACACCAGTTTAAGCCCATTGAAATCAATAGGCTTAGACTGGAGTAACTTTGCTTAGGATTGCACTGTTAATCAGAGGTGAGAAAAAGGTTCAAGGTGCTCCTCATCACCCCTTCTCCTACCTCCTGGCCTTTCACAGAAACTGCAGAAATCCAGAAAGGGATACTCACCAGCAATGGCCCAGCAGAGTAACTGGTTTATTCAAAAGTTCATGAATAACGATTAATGAATCAGAATGCATCTAGAAAAAAAATACTTTCTTGGCATTAATGATAACTTACTGATGGTTAGGTGACTCTGAAGCAGAATTTGCCTTGGTATTAACCATTATCTCTGGCCCATCCACCTGTAACAATGAATTTGATCTTGACAAAAGGAATATAAATGCAACAAAATTCTTTATTGATTAACAAAACAGGACAACAAAACAGTGTAAGGGGCTTTGAAAAACCTCAACAATAACCTTCCAAAGCATCATCACCATAATCCGGTGACTGGCTATGATCATAACTATGCTGAATTCTTTAGCTACTGTCCATAATTTAAAAAGGGAAGGAAGCACAGCACAGCTAAAGAAAAAAAATCAAACAAACTCAGAAAGCAACTAACCAGTCAATGGCCAGACATGTAGACAAAGGGGGGTGGTAACTATATAAGCAATACAGCACATGTGCAAATGGACTATGTTTGATTGAGTGCACCATCACACAATTGCAAACGTTCATGTATGCCAAACAAATGGGGAAAACCCATCCAAACTAAACAGCCTGTAAAGGAAAGTAGAATACACCTGTGGGCAAGGTGCACATAGAAACCACAGTGTGGAACGACCATCCCAAACACATTGTGTGATTGGAGGTGCCCCAGAGGCAAGGAAAACCCTGATCAGCGTTGGTGTCTGGAAGATGCCTTAGTGTCATGGGGTGGAGTCCCTGATCTAGTTGGATTTGTTAGTTAGAATTGTTGACTGCATGAGTTCTTTTGTCCTGAAACCAGTTGCTCCAATTATGTACCTTCTTGATAATTAATGAATGTCATTTTGCATACACTCATCTCTGCTCCTGTGTGAATATAACAGCAGGAATCTGTTTGCCCTGTTCCTGATTTGCAAGCAAAAGGAAATATCACAATAATAAAACTTGGAGTGAATTTCTGAATATTATACTAAACAAACTTGCTATAAAGTAATTTTGCAAGGATTGACTGGACAGGTTGTTTAATTATGTTTTACTGTAGGTTAAAATGGTAATTGTTTGTAGATGGCAGATTGTTCTCACTTGATCTTCTATGGAAATTCAAACTGTGAGATCAAGGAATTTAGACTGCAGTTGTGCATGTGTGTGTGAGAGAGAGACAGAGAGAGAGAGTAACATATATGATGGCTTCTGTACTGGCAATACCTGTATAGTTAGTACATGGCTACGTCTGATGATTCCAGTTGCTAACTGGATGAGATGCAGAAATCTTGCAGACCTGGATTTGCCACATTGGCTGCTTATGATGTTCCCTTTTGAAGTATCTGCAATAATCATATTGGAATTCTGGCAATTTTATAATGTGGTCTTAATTTGAGTATCTGTATTGTCTTCACTCTGAATTATAGCATCCACTTTCATCTTTTAAAGTGCTCACCGTAAACACCCATGGGAAGGGTGCTTTCTGCAGTTCAAAAAACTGAAACAAGTACAACAGAAAGCCAAAATTTATGAATTAAAAGGCAGAGTTACAATTCAACCACCAAAAGATAGAGAATATTTATATCAATGAAAATCACAAGTATACATTCTATCATTGAATGTGGAAATACAAAATGTGAATGTGATACACATGCAACAATGTAGATATTATTTTACGGAAAGCTGGCCAGAATCCATTTGGATCATTTTTTTTTTTAGAATACAGCAATCCGATATGAAATCAATGACTTTTGCCAGTTTTCTGTAAATTTATACTACATTGTTATACATGAATCACATTCATCTGTTGTATTTTCATATACTGCACATTTATGAGTTCGGTGGGTGGGTGGGTGGGTGTGTAGTCTATCTTTGATTTTAAATTGCAGCTCTACCATTTTTAATAATATTAGTATTTTGTATTTGTTTTTCTTGTTTAATAGCTCCCATTTATTTTTTCTCTATTGTAACTGTGAAATATTGTCTTGAAAATCTCCTTCCTTCTTTTTCAGCAGAGCCCAAATTCTGACAGCAGAGAAGAGAGAAGCACTTCTATTTTGTGAATACCTGATGGTCAGGTTACCCTTAATTCTGGTGGAAAGAGATAGCAAAGAGCCCCAAGTTGGCTGATCCCCTGCAGTTCCT
This sequence comes from Eublepharis macularius, assembly GCF_028583425.1. Taxonomy (NCBI): domain Eukaryota; kingdom Metazoa; phylum Chordata; class Lepidosauria; order Squamata; family Eublepharidae; genus Eublepharis; species Eublepharis macularius. The sequence goes on from NC_072797.1 coordinate 94,273,374, forward strand.
GTGGGGTGCAGAAGAAAGCTTAAAATTCTTGCCCAAAGTAATGGGGATTCTGGCATTCAGCTTAGAGAGATCTACAAAGAAGAAGTTGTCTCAGTAGATTCTGCCCATTTCATAGGTGTAAACTATGGGGGGGGGGGAGGGACTGAGCCTCCGGGCAACCAGTGAACTACATGGGGTCTGAGGGCCTCAAGCCCCCCCCCTCCCAATTTGACTGAGGGGGGCAAGCAGTGACAATTCACATGAGGGACTCAATTACAATAGAAGCAGCAGCACAGGACTGTCCGCCCTTCCTATTGTATCATATTACAATGTCCATGATTCTTTGAGGCTTTGTTCCTTTTTTTGGTAGTATGTATTTGCGTGTTTATTAAGAATTTATAATTTAAAAAAGGAATTGTGGTTTATATAATCAATTTACAAATAAATGTTACAGAAGAATTAAGAGAGACTGATGGAGGATATATGATTTTGAAAATCAGGCTCCTGGAAGGCAAGATTTACACACTAGCAACAATATATGCACCAAACAATATAAAATAAAATTGTTATGAAAATATTTTCCAATCCATTTTAAATTTTCAAGAAGATAATGATCTTCAGAGACATGAATGAGGTAATGAATCTAAAAAAAAGATAAGTGAAAAAAACCAAAGAAGGCAAATATCCCCAAAATGTGTTTAATTATATGGAAATGTTACAATTGAAAGATGCTTGGAGGATCACAAATCTGAATACTAGAGACTATACTTCTTTTCTGACAGACACCAAACACATTAAAGGATTGATATGTGCTGGATATAAAAAACCCGAGTTATTTATACTGTTTAGTAGCTTGATTCCCGTGCTTCGCTATGGTATTTAACTACTTCAAATCCAGTTATAATATTTATGGCTAAGTAACGTTTTTGGTTGGGGGGGGGGGTGAGTTGGTTTTGTAGTATAATAGCATAGTACCCGAGCTTCACAAAAGTGTTTGAATAAAGTGAAGCATGTTGATGCCTAAAACTGATGAAGTGAATTTTGAAATGTAACATTTTTTGAAGAGATTTTTAAAAAGGAAAGATTGTAGTGCAAGAAATAAAGTGAAAAATATATACAACCTTATTTTTCTACTGAAGGACCTCTTTGTAGACCTCATTGGTGGTTTCCCTCCACTTTGGAGCCCCCACTTTGAGGAGGAGCTTATGGGCTTGGAAGCCAGTAGGGTTGAGCATGTTGAGGAACTCTATAGGGTAGTGGACCGCATCATCCATTTGCACCACTGAGTCCACAGATCTGTACTCCATTTCTGCCCCTTCGAGTGGGTTAAGTTGTGTTTCATTAATGACGGCAGCCTTGTCATTCTTGGGGGTCAGAATGGCATGCTTGCAGAGCCCGTCCATGGACTTCTCCGTGATAGTGACGATATCAGGCTATATCGTGGCTGTTAGGTAGGCTAGGGTTGTTACTACTGTGCCCAGGCCTGCAGGGATGGTCACCTTTCCCTTGGACTCAGGACTTGCCAGCAGTTTGTCAATTCCTGTTTCGCGAAGAACACTTCCTCACAGGCATGATGTTAATACTGAAGAAAAGTCCTGTTGGCTGCTGTGGCATTTCTTGCTGCATGTGCTGCTGATCTTCTGTCTCTGCTGCACTTCTGTGAGAGGCCAGGAAAGTATGGCTGACCTGCTTCTGACAAACTGCTGGCATAGACCCGTAGGCTGCTTTGCAAGGATGTTTTGAAATTCCATTGAAGCATGGTCTACACAAACATTTTCGTGAAATAATTTTGTACACCAGTTGGTCTGTTCAACGTATGTACCACTGACTTGTTGATACTGTGACTTGTTGATACTGTATTATGATCTTTACTTCATTGTATGTCAGATTTATTGTATTGTATTGAATTTGCAATTTCACTGGGCACTTTGCACTTTATAAATCAATTTATATATTTGACATAATCATACTTTTCTTATGAATTAATTTCATTGTTTATTGCCTTCCTTTATTACTGTGGCTTGCCTGATAAACAATGTGGCCTCAGTGATGTTCCTGTGGAGGGCTTTCACTCGTAGTCTGGTGCCATTGCAGAGTTTGGGTGGGCTGAGGTTCTGGAGCACCATCACTGGAGCCCCCACTTTGAGGAGAAGCTTGTGGGCTGGAAAGACAGGAGGGTTGAGCATGTTGAGGAACTCCACTGGGTAGTGGACTGCATCATCCATTTGCACCACTGAGTCCACAGATCTGTACTCCAGTTCTGCCCCTTTGAGGGAGTTGTGTTTCATTAATGATGTCAGCCATGTCGTTCTAGGAGGTGAGAATGGCACGCTTGCACAGCCAGTCCATGGACTTCTCCGTGATAGTGACAATATCAGGGTATATCATGGCTGTTAGATCTGCTAGGGTTGTCACTACTGTGCCCAGGCCTGCAGGGATGGTCAAAAGACCAAAGAAAGGGGATAGTCTCCAAAATACAACAACTCAATTAAGGGACCTAGTCCAAGGAGACTATAAACCAAGTCAATCATAATCCATAGTAACTTTTATCAAATATCAATGTCAAGATTGCAAAGTAGTCATACATACTTCATAATGCCCTTACAATTAGGGTAACCACTCTTAAACCACCAAACTGTCAAGTGTGATGAATACTTCAAAATACAAAGTAAGTTTTATATAGAGTAGTCCATTATAGTCCACCAATTATTTTTATCTTTCTCTGTTCTTTGCAGGCAACGAGCCGTGGATGGTATAGTCCCAACAGACAAAAAGCAGTATTCCTGGAGGGTTGGCAACAGGCGCGCCAGTGTTCAAAGCATTCCGTTTCACACAGCTTCTTCACCAGCCTTAAATGCAAAACAATGAATATCAATCTATTCCAATGCATTGGTATCTAGTTTGAATTGTATGAAATAGGTCCCTTAATTGAGTTGTTCCAGGGATGGTCACCTTTCCCTTGGACTCAGGATACTCTTCGTCCCCTATTTTTAGTAGGAGTTCAGAGAATTCCCCAGTAGACTCCTCGCCTCTCAAATGGACCCTCATGTTCTTAGTGAGAGTTTCCTGATGAGGGGCCACAGATATGATGCCTTGACACACATGGTAACCTCATCAGCTCGTGTTTCCCTTGGGACTGCTGGCACAGTCTGCCAGAAGTCTCTAGCCAGCAGCACGGTGACTCCCCCCATCACTCTCTCATTGCCCCTGAAATCTTTGACGGTTATGCTCAGTGCCTCAAAACACCCCTTAAGTGCTATGGTGCTCTCATCTCAAACAATGAGCTTCCAGGGAAGCGCAAGCAGGCAGGAACCTGCCAGCCACACAAGAAAGCTAGACCCCACAGGGAGATTGGCAACCCTAGAGGGGAAGACTGGGAGGTGTATTTTTACCTCAGGACACATTCAATGACTCCCAACAGCAACTGCATACTGTTTAGAATGTTGGCGTGATGACCAATCAGGCCACATATGCAAATGACCTCAGGGAAGAGTGGCCGAGGTGGCAGTTGGCGGGGTGGGGAGGCCAGGAGCAGCCTGCGAGCCACACAGGGAAGCTGTATCCCTATGGGAACACACATTTTACCCCCTTAGGGGTGAATTTCTTAAAATCCCTTCATAGTGAGCCTCTACACCACAAAAGGAACGTCCTCCCCAAATTTTACGCTTCTAGGTCCAGAGGTCTTGTGCTGGGCATTGATGAGTCAGTCAGGTCACTTGTCTTTATACATATAGATTATATGTTTACTCTTTCTTTTCTTTTTCTTTTGATGTAATTATAATTGTTCTATCGTTTTTATTTTCTTTTTTCTAATCTGCTTATATTTATAAAAATAAATTTTATATAAAAGAATTTATACACTGCCTTAAAATAGCTATGGCTATGGCCCACACAAAGTAGCTTAGTCCTTTACCCTGGCTGACTCCACCCATTTTCAATATAGCAACTGTCAGATTGCAAGGTCTCTGTTGGACATAATTGCAATATAATTGCTTCCAGTTTACATTTAGGGAATGTTAGAAGACTCCACTTCTAAAGTTGTCCCTTTCCTCAGGTTTCAGAGGGGGAGAAGCCAGGGAGTTAGAAAGATAGACAGGTCAGGGCATCTGTTTACTGTTTACTCCTTTACTGACCTGAACTATCCTTTGATATGTAGACTGCTATTCTCAGAACTTCCTCCTCAGGAATAGATCGGAATTTCTCTCTCCACTTTCCTATCAAAATATGGAGTTCCTATAATAAAGAACGTCTTTTCTAAAACTAAGGCAAGTGTAAATTTGTTATTTTCTCTTTCATATTCACACCAGCCAACACTCTCCAACCACCCATTATCACATTTTCTCTGCAATCTATACTACTCTGTTAAGAACCAGTTTCTGTTCCTTTTAATAAGGAAAAAGTGAGTATTTTCTTTTATTTTTCAGTTACGTTATCATTACATTGTATTTTGGAAATGGAACACTGGGAAAGGGTAGGCCCTATGTTTCCTTGTTGAAATCGCTTTGTCTTATTTATTTTATTACAGTCTATGAAAAGCGGAAAATGAGATAGAAAGCACAAAAGCAAGCAAAATATAATGTAAAAAATAGAACAAATCTGGACACAAATACATAACATCAAAAACAAATACAATATTAAGAAAAGTCCACCAGGTCCAATCAAAGCTAAGGAGATAATAGTGTGATGCTTAACGAGAAGGCCAGTATATGCCATCTAGCATCTAGCATCTAAATGAGGACTAACATCAGGTGTAAATAAAAATTTATACAGACCCAAACAAAGTATGACTAAGTTATAGTATTAGATATTCCTTTGTTTGCTTGCTGCTGAGTTGTTGTTGTTGTTGTTGTTGCTGGGTGTGGGAGAACAGTTAGTTTTTTCATGGTCGTGGGGAGGTGCTTCAGCCAATGGAAGCCCCTTGCTGTGATATTATTGACTCCATCCTATGATGTCGCTGGGCCCTGGTTCTGTTAAGGACCTGGTATAGCAATGCCTCTGGCCCAGCCCCAGCCCCCCCCCCCCCACCAGGAAACTGGAAAATCAATGTCCCTGGCCCATTTTACAGGAGCTCTCATTTATGCTCTCACAGTCTATGCATAACTTGCAACTTCATCAGGACTACAGAGTTGTTAACAATAGACTTCACCACTATGTTGCATTACATACTACCTGTTGTCTTAAATATGTGCTCCTATGAGCTACTTCTGCTTCATGTGGTCTAATGTCAGCCCGAGAATTGCTTATGTTCTGTTTCAGCATTTCTTCAACTCTGTATTGGATTCTTTATAAAATCATCTTCATTTACCCTATGGCATTGTTATGGAAATGTCTTTGAAACTGACTGTACTAATCTCACACTGTGTAATCTGCCTTGAGTCTCAGTGAGAAAAGCAGACTATAAATGACATAAATAAATAAAATAAATAAAAGTTGTTAATGCTTATTTGCCGAATGCTATTTGTTTCCCTTTTGCTTTGAGTCCCTCTCTACACTTAGTAGGGGTGAGGGTGTCTATTTAGAACTTACACAATCAGCAATAATTACTAATCGAGCCTGTGGCAGTTTGTAATAGATTTTTAAGAAAGAACTAAATTGCTCTTTTTAAATAAAGAATAGGAAGGCAGTTGGAGCATTAACATTTGACAACTGAGAATGGGGAAGTAACCTTTGAATGAATACCTTTGCCTGTAAAGAGGATCTTGTCATTGATGATGCAGTCATGATGAGGCTTGAAAAAGCAATGCGAAACGGGCTGTGATAAGGCTGCCGCACCCGTTGCCAACAGCCCGGGAGAGGGTTTTCCCATCTTTAGCTCTCCTGGAGCGTGTCCTCCCACCATCAAGTGCCAACAGGAGTTTGCCTGCAGAGAAAAGGAAAGAAAAAAACAGATCACCGAATGGTTATGTTGAAGGAACTGTGAAACTCACCAGCGTTGTTTCTTCAACGACAATTTATTGACAGTAATTGGAACATTGTCTGATTGTGAACACTGTTATTAGTCACTGGTTATATTGTGGTCAGTGAGCTTCAAACAATTATCAAGAGCTATGATATTGATTGGGGTTTTCTTACACTTTGCACTTTCATTGACATATTAAATTTATACTTTATATACAATGGTCTCTTAGGACTGTGTTTCTGAACAGGGTCCTCTGTAGATATTTGCAGAAACCTTCAGAAGCCAGATGAATGTCTCCCCCATTCGGGGGAGGTTATTCTGAACTCCTCCGGGTGGGCGCCTCCCCCACCCCAGGGCATAAAAATTAAGGAACAGCTACCAACAAAACCCACCTGCCAGACATGGCAGCACCAACAGAACTCCTGCCCCGGGGCTTGGAGGGGAAGAAACAGTCCCTCGGACAGAGAAGTTCATGCAGTACCTGCCCCAGCACACATGCCCCTGCAAAGGTGCAGCGGCTTCCGTGAGAACCCACCCACCATATGTGGCAACACTCCCTTTGTGGGGAGGATATTCTAAATGCCTGGGGGGGGGGTGTCTCCCGTCTCCATGGGATGTGCATGGGAGGGTGGGATGGACAGATGGACACCTTCCCCTCTGGGGGAGGAAATTCTAAAAATGCTCAGAGACGTCTCCCCTCACCCTGGGACATGCATGGGTTGGTGGGATGGACAGATGCCTCCCCCTTTGGGGGAGGAAATTCTAAATGCCTGGGGTGGGCTGTCTCCCTCACCCTGGGACAGCAGAGCAATGCAACAGAATCATGGCTGCCAGTCACCTCCACAACTTTCCAGGAGGCACAGGTTCTCAAAATAAGGACTCCACATGGAGCCCACAGGGCAGCAGAGGCAAACTGTGCCCTTCCTCCCACCAGAGACCAACAGGGACCTACAGAACCCACCTGCCAGATGTGGCGGTACTGACGGACACCCTCCACACCCTCTCAAGAGGGACCAGGGTTCAAAATAAGACTCAGCCTTCCACCAGTAAAAACCACCAGTCAGAGTTGGTGGCATTTACGGATGCCTCTCGCTCTTTGGTTTGCAGCAGTACCTAACACAGCACACAACTGAAACAGCCCCCCCACCCCGAGTAGATGTTTGCCTGTGCTACAGACTAACTAACATGGCCTTCCCCCACAAGGATGTGTGAATATCCCAGACAGAGCCTGATGGTGGACCCCTTTACTTTTGGTGCAGGAGGGACACAACCCATAGACCCCTTGCAATTCAGGACAGGTTGTCCTAGAAAGAATATCAGTCCCACTCAGCTATGCCCCAGAGCCAGTCAGTGGCCCTGAAACTGGCACCCAAACAGTGAACAGACACCTTGCTGTTTAAGACTGGTCCTCAAAGAAAGAGAATGGAGGAACAAAAACCAAAAGTCGCCCTGTGTGAGCCTCTAGGGGAGGTGCTCACATTCAGCTTTGCCCCAGAGCCAGGTGGTGGCCCTGAGACTGGTGCCGAAGCACACAGGCACCTAGCCGTTCAAGGCAGGTCCTCAAAGAAAGAGAAAGGAGGAACAAAAACAAAAGGTTCTCCTGTGTGAGCCTCCAGGGGAGGTGCCCACATTCAGCTTTGCCCCAGAACCAGGTGGTGGCCCTGAGACTGGTGCCCAAGCGCACAGGCACCTTGCCGTTCAAGGCAGGTCCTCAAAGAAAGAGAAAGGAGGAACAAAAACAAAAGGTTCTCCTGTGTGAGCCTCCAGGGGAGGTGCCCACATTCAGTTTTGCCCCAGAACCAGGTGGTGGCCCTGAGACCGGCACCCAAGAGCACACAGAGACAGGTGCTCAAAGCAAGAGTAAGGAGGAACACAAACAAAACTGTTGTCCTTTGATCCCGCCAGCGGAGGTGCCCATTCAGCTTTGACCCAGAGCCCCCTAACAAATCAGCATAACAGACCTACACCTTCCCATGTGGGAAAATGGCATAAAACAAGAGTGAAGGAGTAAATAAAACAAAAAGAAGAGTGAGTGACTTAGACCTTGCAACAAGAGTGCAGGAGGAAGCTTTTTTCTGGAGCCTGGCGGTAGGCAGGTGGACACATATTGATCTGGGGTGGCTCAGGGCCAAGACAAGTCCAGGTTCAGGGAGGAGTACTCAAACAAGGGGAGGTTGACCTTAATAAAGGATAATATATCTACCAGGTCCGGGTGAAGATGTATGTGATGGGGATGGAGAAGGTCTCCCAAGTGGGAGAATACCCGCTCACTCTGGACACTTGTGGGAGTGCAGGAGAGGATGTTAGTGGCCACAATGGAGAGGTCTGGCCAGATGGCAGATTTTCTTGCCCAATACTCCAGGGGGTTGGTGTAGGGGGCTTGGTGGGCTCAGCAAGATACTCTCATACCATGGCCCCCACCCTGACAGATGCACCAACCCTGCTGGCGTCAACTGCACAGTCCACCGCATATGACCAGAGGCCCCTGTTGGGAGGGCTCTCATAGCAGGGTTGCATTTCCCCGTCCATCTCCTCATGCAGGTAATTTTGGTGACCTGAAACCCTATCGGAATAGATCCAAACATTCTGCTTCATTCAGGAATCTCTGGCATAGGCCAGCCACCATTCATTTCCTCATCTTGCCCAAGAACGCAACATTTTTGACTAGATGATAATTATTAATCTCTCCAAGGTCCAGGGAAGGTTTCTTTAGGTTTGGATTCACCACTGTCCACTTCACAGCATGTACAACCACTCCCTCTCTCTGGGAGGCATTTATTGTCTCCTGGATCCAATCTGACCCCCCTGCCCTGCAGATTTAAGCAACCAGGAGGGGCAAGGGTCATACAAGCATGTTGTAGGTCTCAAACTTCCAAGAATCCTGTCCATGTTGTTAGACTGGACAAGCTGAAAGTTTTCCCACACAACTAGACAAATCAGCACCTTAGGACCATTCAGTTCAGTCATTGATAATGTAGAGTCCACTGTGGTTGCAGGCCTCCCCATGTCCATGGGCATAACAACTGAAAAGGGCTTACGTCCAAGATCTTCACTTTCCTTCCCTCCCACCTGCATTCTAATGATCTGGAAACCTGAATTCCAGAAGTATGAAGCAAAGTAAAATAAATCTACCGTCCTTAGTGCTTACACTGGGAACAGGATTTTGTGATTTCCCTGTTGCTGGTATGACTGCAGATAAAGTGCAGCAGCAACAATGGGGCTTCTACATGGCAGGTTACCCTGAAATTTCCCTGCTCCAATTCCACAGAAGTGGCCACCCCCTCTCCCAGGGCCATCAGGGCTTTTATAATTTCTTTTTTGAAAAAATGGCTGTAGAATACCGTTACACCGATATAGCAGACTATAGGTGAAGCAGGTTCTCTAAATTCCCATATTTCATGTTTTTAAAAGTAAGTCTCTATCCCTTTCCCTGTGAACACATGCCTTTTCCCTTATATACTCACAAGGGAAGGGGCTAAAGACTTACATTTAAAAAAAATGAAAGCTAAGAATTCAGAGAACCTGAGATACATCTATTGTTACAATGTTATATTCATATAACAATATTCTAGTAGTGATTTTAAAAAAAACAGCCATGGGGGGGGGGGAACTGACTGCTGTGGAGACAGGTTCAGGGGAAATGGCAGCCATGTGAGCTAGAAAATTTGGATTTTTCTACTCATAAAGCAGCCAACAAGGCTTTACTGTGATCTTTCCCAAAACTTTGGAAAAAAGGTTTGAGAAAGGTCAGAGAAAAGCTAGAGAAACCCCTGGAGGTGCACAAATGCACCACAATGCTTTGGGAGAGCAGGGGGGGAAATCTTAAAAGCATTGAACTCATCGCAGATAACCCATGCGGAAATGTCCCTTGATGAATGCTGATCCAGAAATCAGGTTTTCCTTCCTCAGAGGAAGTATGCAAGAAAGTACTGACCTGAGAGTTGAATGTCTTCTGAAGGAGTCATTCCCACTCCCATTTAGGGGCTGGATCCTTGAGATTATTTGTGTTCGCTAGTCTTTTTTTCTGTCTAATTCTGTTTAAATGTTTTTAAATGTACCATTTAATGCTTTTAGATGTTTTTAATGGTATGTGACATTTGTATTTTGTTATCCGCCCTGAGCCTGCGAAAGTGGGGAGGGCGGAATATAAATATAATAAATTAAATTAAATTAAATATTGCACACTGGAAAAGTAGACCATATTTACAGGATTATGTCCAAAAGAATGGCACTTACAATTGCCTCAAATTGGTTCAGTTTGTGTTAGGGCATCACAACCACTAGAATATTGATAATGCAGGGAAAGAGGAATAGGGATATTGAGGAGCACTGAGAATCTATGGCTCTCCCGAGTGAAAGAGGATTTGTTCCTTCTTAGAGGCAAGTTGCCTTTGGATACTCTCTATAAGTTGTACTAGTGCAACAATGTTTATGCCCATCTTTGTCATTTGCCAGGTATGCTCTCTCTCTCATGGAATTGTATTGCCCATTTAAGAGGAAGTCCAGATTGCACTAGAGTCAACAGAAAGCTGAATTATATTAATTAAATATTTGTTCAATAATGTATGCACACAGAACATTTATCTAACAATAGCACAATAATTACTGCTAGCTGACTCCAACTCATGGATACCGCCTTTATTTTAAAGTGATTTTAAAATGTCATGAGGGCACAGCCCATGGGCAGACATGCACATGCACCCCCCCCCCCTATGCCTTTCTAAGTCCTGAAACAGCCATGGGGAGTACAGAAAATGATAGCGTTTGAAAAGGAGTGGGGTAGGGGAACAAAAGTATTTCAGCCCACCTAGGTTCAAATCTCTGCTCTGTCATGAAGCTAACCGGGGGACATTAGGTCAGTCATACACTCTCAGCTAAATCTACATCACAGGATTGTTGCAAAAATAAAATGGAGGAGGGAAGAATGGGGGAAAGGTGGGATAAAAACGAAGTAACTGAAGTACACTTGTCTTCTACAGTAAAGTCATCTTTTTCTTGCATTATGATGTTTTGAGATAAGTTTAGCTATATGTTTTGGATGGGTCAGGGGAGAATGCAACCTGGGTTTTCACCAGCAACCCCTGGTTGCACATTTACTTACTTGCTTAATTTTCTCACAAAGATCAGGGACGGTAGTTTTGTCCTATATTTGCCCATTTCAGTCAACCATACAAAAGTTAATCTTCTTTCTTACCTTCCTATTTTTGATTTCCTCAGAAAATGAGAACTCTTTCCCCTATTTAATCTCCTCATTAAAGGCCTTTTGGAGACAATGGAAAACTTACTTCTTTCACAATGTCCTTGAGAAAAATGTTTTATCTCTGTTAGCTGCATTGGTTTTATGTTTTGCTTGTTTTTTATTGTTGTTAGAAGGTAGGGGTGATTTGGGAATTTTAGGTGGGTTTATTTTTATATTTATTTAGTTTTCTTCATGAGCTGTCTTCAGCATGTTCTATATGGCAAAGCAGCATCAAATTAAGTAAAGAAATGAACAGACAAATAGTGAAATCCTAAGCAGAGTTACTCCAGTCTAAGCCAATTGAATTCAATGGGTTTAGACTAGAGTAACTGCTTAGGATTTCACTGAAAGAACATTTCACTGAAAGAACATTTCACTGAAAGAACATCTAAACAGGATTTCACTGTTTAGAACATTTTTGCATCATACAATGCATTTGGAGACTAAGATCCATGAAGCTTTTCTGATTATAGTGTGTTTCTGTGCTCTTAGACAGGAACGATCTGGGAATGATCACAGCCTATGATTGTACGGACCTACGAGCATACAGACTTGTATACCGAATAATCTGTTATCCCTATTATCATCCCGAGCTCTTTGCTGTCATCACAACTCATCCTCCAATTCAGATTTATATCTCCTAAGAATGAACGGAAATTCCATTGGCATACCATCTCACACCTCTCTGGAGCAGGGATCTTCATAGCATTTGTGCCCAAGCACATGTTGCAGCTTTAAGCCACGGATCCACATTTTCATTATGTTCTTAAATTGGACCCAAGTGTAAAAATCCTAGTGTTTGAGCCATTCATTTCCTGCAGCCCAAGCAAGGAGGTGAAATGTATATTCAAAGTACTTGGGTCTGATTTGCAGGCTTCCATATTGATAATTATTTCTCTCTGACATGGTGCAACCACAACGAGCATAAAATCAAAAGCAATAAACCAGCAAATTGTTTTGCTGTCTGCTTGCTATCAGTATGCTAAGAAGACCAGAATGGGTCACTAGGGAGAGAAAAAAACATACTGGGCTAAAACGTCTTTTTATTATTATGAAGGAAAGAGCTTTTATTTTCTTTTTTAAAAAGAAAGAAAAAAGACAGCTTTTTGACTTCACCATGACGATTTCATCCCATCTAATATGCAGCAGAAATAATCTACACATTTGATGAAAGGTTTGTAAGGCATGAATAAGGGACCAGGCTGGTTGTCTACCAAAGCAATTAACAGAATCACACAAAGCCTCTTTCTTTGGCCTATTTTCTCAGGCCAGCCATCAGTGTAATTATCCACATTAGAGGAATCTTTAGAGATAGAAAAGAGGGTCACAAGTCAAAAGAAGCTCACTCAGGGGAATTTAACTGTTTGGCTTGACTAATTCTTTATCAAACACCCCCTCTAGGGTATGAAAAAAAATCATCTCCGGCAGTATTCAGAGGTGCCTTTATTTTCTTGTGAGATGAGAGAGGCTGTTTTTTAAGTACTTTGCATTTGATTTCCTTGCCCTAAGATGAGAAACCAAACTTTCTGCCATTATTAAATACAATTAGGCTGTTTTTTACCCTACACAGGAATGCAGACTATACAAGTGAATGCTAATATGACCATGGAAGTGAGGGGTGTGTGTGTGTGAGTGTGTGTGTGTGAGAGAGAGAGAGAGAGAGAGAGATGCTTCAGATGCCGCTAGGCTGGAGATAGGGAAGATTCACAGCAAGGTGAAAAAGACCTGTTCTTGACAATTAAATTGCCCAACGTAGTGTATTTTAAGAGATTTCTTCTTGTTACCTCACAATCACCGCAACGGGAGAAGATTGCTGCTCATCAGCCCTTCCTGAACGACACCTCTGGATTTATTTTCACATGCAAAACTAGCTAAAGCTATATATAATTACTAAGAAGACTAATAAAATTGTTCATTTTGACATGCTTATCAATGCATGAAGCATGTCACAGCTTGCAGTTCCTTGTAGTGTCTGTATTACCATGCTGTAGCTTCCGCTTTGGGATGCCGAAGGTCCCAAGTTCAGTCCCTGGTCTCTCCGGTTAAAAGGATTAGGTAGAAGATGATGCAAAAGACTCTTCTTGAGACTCTGGATGGGTTCTGTTAGTCACAGTGGTGAGTACTGACCTCAACATACCAATAGTTTGGAGGGTTTGGACCCAGCGCTTACCTTGTAGTTGCTCCCAGCATGTTGCTCGCACATGTTATGCTTTTTTCTGCACTGCATAAATATGGGACCATACTATCACTGGCACATGTACAGAGAAAATTGGGGGTACTGTCCTGGCTGTCCAGTATATTCTAATGTGGTGATTTACATTAATATGACTTTTATTTTGATTATATACCTTTGAAATGAGATAATATTCCCACTGTGAACACCGTAATGCTCTCTCAGCATCACTGCACTCTGTAACGACTTTTATGATACTGGATAAGCAAGCCCATTTCTTTTTAGATTAGATTTTTAGATTTAGATGGCTATGTTTGTTTCTTTTCTTTGGGATAGACTAAGAGAGTAGAGATATCAAGCAATTTTCCATTGCTTCTGCTAGGACAGCAATGAAATACACAAGTATTTGTTTGAAGTCCTCTTGACCCAGAAGTGGAATTCACTAATATGAAGATCCGAGTCCTATGTGCATTTATGTGAACATTAGTCCATTGAACTCAGGGCCACACCAGATGAGATGGGTGTCCCTGAGTTTGCCCAGGGAAAATGGCACCATTTTAAAAAGTGAGTTCCCACCTGGTAACTCCTTTAAACACAGAGACAATTAGTGTGTACACTTCCCCACAAAAGATGCTGTAAAGGTTGGATCCCAAAATGTCATTGTGAGAGAGAGAGAGAGAGAGAGAGAGAGAGAGAGAGAGAGAGAGAGAGAAAGAAAGAAAGAAAGAGAGAGAGAGAGAGAGAGAGAGAGAGAGAGAGAGAGAGAGAGAAAGATGCCATGGTGGGATATCTGCAGATTTCCCAGTCAAGCTGTAGCTGATTGCATGTCATGTAGAGTTTCCAACCTCGAGGGGTAGGGAGCTGGTGTTCTCCTGGAATTACAACTGGTCACCATACTACAGAAATCAGTTCCCCCAGAAGAAATGGCAACTTTGGAGAGTGGACTCTGTGTTTTCACATCTCCGCTGAGCTCTCTCTCCTTCCTCAGTTCCTCTGTCCCCAGGCACCACCTCCAAATCTCTAGGAATTTCCCAAACCAGAGCTGGCTGGGGGGGTTCAGAAAAATTAGTATTTGGCCATCATTCTTGTGCCTCTCTTAGAACTCAAGGTCAGAGAGAGAAGAGGTGAATGAGTTGACAGTGAATCTGCAGATACGTATATCAGTGTTATGGATGTTTATAAACCAGCAGAGTCGCCCAAAGATCTTGCCACCCAAAAATCACAGTGTTATTATTTCTGAAATGTTATTCATTTGCTAGGATATGCTAGTGTATCAGTAGGCTCAAGGGGGTTAGAGACAAATAGCACTGCTCTTAGCCAGATAACGGCAAATGTTTTGATTGCATATGCTGAAATATATTTAAAAAGTTCTACAGAGGCTGACTATTGCTATACTTTCCCTTCGTCCATGGTGAGAGGCATCATACACCATGATTTCTTAAATAACGAGTGTGCCCTGCCATCAGTAATGATAGAGAGAGAGATTGAGATGGATGTCTATTTAGGGCCAGACCAGACAAGACACAAGAGATAGCTCAATATCCTTAATTTCTTTTAAAAGCAGTCATGGGAGAAAGGTGTCTGGTATGAACTGGGATCATGGGACTGGGGCAGGGGTGGGAGTAGTTATCACTTGAGTCATTTTGCCAAGAGAAATTGTCCTACAACTGCTATTAGGTTCAGTAGAGAGACACAGGAAAGTCAGGGTGGGTTGTACATGGTAACAGGTTATTCATTTGGGGGGGGGGTTGTTCGTTTCTTTAGGTTATTCATTTCTTAAATGTACAGGGCTGCTTCTATTATTTTGCAGGGTATTAACCTCAAATTTATTTTTCTTTTTAGATTTCAATGTTTTCTGCAAACCTGGGGCATTTTTCAGGTTTGCAAAAAGATGTGCTGTTACCTGAATTGATCTCCTTGCTAGTAAATAGAATTTGTGGGGAGAATTAGCAAGCAAGGAAGACATCTATGTGAGAGGCCGGTAACCGCAGGATCTATTCACCAATAATATACGGAGTCGTTTCCCAAGGATATACACACACAAAGCTGATGTTCTTAATTAAAGGGTAATTTTTATTCAAGGGGCAAATGCATACACACAGAGACACACAAGAGACCTAAGAAAAGCAGGGGTGGAGGTGGGATAGATTTGAGGGTGATAATTCGAGGTGATAATTATCTATCCAGAGAGCAGGGGATCCATGGAGGGAGAGCTTCAAATGCCAGTGTTCTCAGCCAAGGGAGCAAAAGGCTTAGGGCAAACCTCAAGGGAACAGCGGTTTGGATCTGGTAAGCATGTATGGAGGAAGAGAGGCTTAGGGAAGTGACCCTAAGGGAGCAGCCAGGAAGCGTACATGATTTGAATAGGGCCAGGGTCCCTACTTTATAGGGTAAAACGTGCCCTGAGATGGGGTGGCCCACCTAGCGGTTAGAACAAAGGTTCCAATGGTCAGTTCCTGAGATTAACAAAAGGTTTGATTGTCTTGACTGGTAGCTGCTGGGGCATGTGAAAGAGAATTCAAAATTTGTTCTAGCACTGCACAAAGGTACAGTTTGTTAATGAAGTCCACCAGAGCTAAGTTGATGCATTTAGTTGGGGAATGTACTGGTCGTGGTCTGATTATGCTACACAGGCGTCAATGGCAGGTTCAAGAGAAGACACGACACACCAAGGTTCAGTACAAATGGTGTATTATACAATTTACAGGTGGATACATTACAGATATATTACGTTGGCTGACAAAGTGCTCCGCCAGCAACCTGCAGAGCTGGAGCTCTCCACAATACAAGACTCTGCATCCTTATATATTACTTAGTAGCCTATCCCCACACAGTGCTGACTCACTGTGCCAGCCCAGGTGTCCTTGACATTTACAGAGAAGTACATCACCTGGCTGGTATCACATGATAGCTACCTGTCATCACTCTGTTACTACTGATGACACAGATCAGTCACTGCTAGCTGCCTCATCTCATTGTTTACTTTATTATCATGACAGAATGAACTGTAAATACTTATGAATGTCATTTGATTAGCTCCTCAATCAAGGACAGGAGATCTCATCATAGAAGGAGGGAATAGAATGTGTTAATTGGGGTTGACTCTGTGAGACCTTTGTTGCACCGGATTCCCTAGGGGAGACTGCAAATCCAATCACCTCTAATCACTCCGTATCCCTATGCGGCATTCCATTCATGCCTGGATCTCCCGGGCAGGACTCAGCAACTGTTAGCTGGAGGCCCTCTGGTTGCAATACAAGCTACCATTTTAAATCCAGAGACCTGGTGATTTTTAATATCACAAGCAGCCATGTTAAAATGGCTATTAAAGATGGTGGAGGCCGGGCTGATTGCTTACAGTGCTTGTCTGTTCATTGGCTCCAATCTCCAGATTTTTAAGCACCCACAAATATTGTCACAGGTAATATGATGACAAAAAGTATGGTAGCTAACTTTGCCATGAGACTTTTTGAACTTTAATGTGGCACTACAGTGTTGTCAGAAGAATTTTAGTGGAATGTCACAGACTATCCATTAAAATTTGGAGTCTCTAGCAGAAGGTGGGGTTTAGGTAGGAGCCTCAATGATGGCATTAGGTATTGGTGGCAATGAGTACAAGTTCTTCATTGCATGGAAACACAAACCTATAATTAGTATCTGTTCAGCTCCTTCTCATTAATAGCGTAAACAAGAAAAAGTAAATCAAAAAGTCAACAGGGATGGGAAGGTTATAGAGCCAAATACCCCTTCTTCTAGGAACAATGGTAAGGAAGAGCATCCATCATGGAAGACTAACAATCAATAGGGCTGCTAGTCTCCCAATGGGGGCAGGGGATCCCCTGCTCCCAGCTCCCCCCCCCCACTGCTACTCCTCTGGCTGGCAGGGGGGAAAGGGCACAAGGAATGGGCCTTTTTTGCCAGAAGGCAAAAAACCTTCTGAGACAGTAGGCAGCAGCATGGCATGAAGACATCACTTCTAGGAGTGGCATCATCATGTCCAGTTGCAGGCATGTTCCTGCCCTTCGCAGGGGCAAAGTACATGCATGAGGAGCTTCTAAAGGTAAGTCCCAGGCCTTCCGACCTCCCGCTGGGAGGGTAAGGGGAGCTGGCACCCCTTCCCTGTCTGTATGTTTGAAAATTCCAAGATCACAAGGGCAATTATTCCCACAATTTTGATAGGCACCTTGTTAGGTCTAATATATTATGAAATAATTATATTTATATCACAAAAAAATAAAATGCCTTGATCTGAATATTAACTGGTTATCTATTCTGAGAAACAATAGCTGCTTCACTGAATGAACCTATGGGGTTAATGCAGAAGGTTATTGCCTAACAACCACATCACAGCCAAATCTCATCACCTTCAGCAGGAATAATTTATGGTTTAATCTTACATGCAGGCATATTAAATTAGTATTTCTCATCAGAACCCACTTATTAATAAAACAAGCTGAATTAGCCACTGGAGAATCGTATTTGGAAATTCAATGACAATTTTACATTTTTAATAAAGGTTCTGAAATATTATTGCAGAGCAGGTGGTGTGAAGAAATGTGGTCAAATTTGACATTCATTAATAATTGAAGCATGGAACGTGACAAAGGTGAAAAATGATATTGATTTTTTCTCCCTCCAATATTTGGATGAGTTCTGAAAAGTAAATAAAATGAGATAACATGACATATCAAGTTGCACTGATTTCTTTGATCACCCCTCCCTGAATACACACATCTATCACCATTTTCCCTATCATGTTCTGAATAATTCAACACCGATAGTCTTACTGGTTCAATGCATTATAAAACACACTCAAGCTGGGTTTCAATCACATTAGATGGAAAGCTGAATTTTTTATGAAGGATTATTTAAAACAAAATATGTCTCAGACTGTACAGTCTTGGAAACCAAACAATCCTGAGAGTTCACTAAGGAAATGTCAACACTGTGGAGAATTTTTCGATTTGAAAAAATTAAAGGAATCCTGTTTGATGTATATTAACCATATCATTATGAACAGCTTTCTGTTGGATCTCAGAAGTGATTTGAGACTGGCTGTATTATCAGCCTTGTATTTTAACTACATGTGAAAGCTCTGAAAATACTTGTACTCCTACTGAACTTGACCTGCCTTTGGGAAACCTCAGGCAATGCTGCTAATCTGCAAGTTTCATTCAGGCAATGGTGCTTCAGCCTCTTTGAACTTGGAATACCAAACAAACCAGCAGGATATAGTGTGCTTCACTCCCTGCTGATCAAACTCCACCATTCTCTTTGTGATCCTCTCAGCAAAGTGAACTCAATTCAACCAGTGATGGATAAAGAAAACCACTAACCGTTGGAAGCCACACAGGTCAGGTGGCATTCCCCTGCTGCCTCCTATTGCAGTTCTGGGATGGAAAGCTATAGGCCATAGAAGGTCACCCACTTATAAGAATGTCGATACATTGGTAGAATTCATGACTTTTTTTGTAAAAGAAATAATTTAAGTGGGATTTCCTAACATATTTGAGTCATTTGCTTCCCCATTTGATTGGGGAAGGGGGTAAAGAAGTAAACTGTCAACCACATTTAGAGCTCAAGACTGCTTTTTATGATACACAATTGGCATATGGGAACTACTTTAAAATATCTTTATGTGGTGAATGGTCTGATAAAATAATATGGCTCTGGATCTGATGTTCCTATGTCATGTTTTTTCTCCATGAATTCCACATCGATTCCCATTTGTGGGTAGGACAGCACAGATATAAGCTACATCAGTAATGCCTATCTGCATGACAGCCTAGCAGGGCTTTTCTTGAGGGGGAATGCCCTGGAACAGTGTTCTGGAAGCTCTGGAATCCGCCCACATGATTCCTTCCTCCTGCCCTACAGGCTCTGCAGGGGAGGTTGAGCTGCTTTGAGTTCATTCAGCTTTCTTTTCATTCCTCTCTCTCTCTCTCTCTCTCTCTCTCTCTCTCTCTGTGCATGTGTGTATGTGTGTGTGTGAGAGAGAGGGAGAGCAGACACTGCTCGGGCCTGGTGCGGGCTCTGCAGAGGAGGTCAAGCTGCTTTGAGTTCATTCAGCTTTCTTTTCATCTCTCTCTCTCTCTCTCTCTGTGAGTGAGTGAGTGAGAGAGAGAGAGAGAGAGAGAGAGCACAAGCAGACACTGATCAGGCCTGGTGCAGGCTCTGCAGAGGAGGTTTAGCTGCTTTGAGTTCATTCTGTTTTCTTTTCATTCCTGTGTGAGTGAGTGAGTGAGTGAGTGAGTGAGAGAGAGAGAGAGAGAGAGAGAGAGAGAGAGAGAGAGAGAGAGAGAGCAAACAGAGCTGCTGGGGCCAGCTCTCCAGAGGAGGCTAAGCTGCTTTAAGTTCATTCTGCTTTCATTTCATTCAGGGGTTTCTGTGTATGTGCGTGCTACTTTGAGTTCATTCTGTTTTATTTTCATACAGGGTGGGTGGGTGGGGCTGTGTATGTGTGCTGCTTTGAGTTTATTCTGCTTTCTTTTCAAGGGGCTGTGTGTGTGTGTGCTCCTTTGTTTATTCTGCTTTCCTTTCAGTGAGTAGGGCTGTGTGTGTATGTGTGTGTGCGTGTGTGCTACTTTGAGTTCATTTTGCTTTCTTTTCATGGGAGGTGGGAGCTGTGTGTGTGTGTGCTACTTTGAGTTCATTCTGTTTTATTTTCATTCGGGGGTGGGGCTGTGTGTGTATGTATGTTGCTTTGAGTTCATTCTTTCTTTTCAGGGAGGCGGGGCTGTGTGTGTATGTGTGCTCGCACACGCACACACGTGTGTGCTACTTTGAGTTCATTTTGCTTTCTTTTCATGAGGGTGGAGCTGTGTGTGTGCATGTGTTTTGCTTTGAGTTCATTCTGCTTTCTTTTCATGGGGGTGGGAGCTGTGTGTGTATGTGTGTGTGCTGCTTTGATTTCATTCTCCTTTCTTTTCATGGGGGTGTGGAGTCTGTGTGAGGGCTGTGTGTGTGTGTGCTGCTTTGAGTTCATTCTGCTTTTTTCATGTGGGTGGGTGGGACTGTGTATGTATGTGTGTATGTACGTGTGTGTGTGTGTTGCTTTCATTCTTTTGTTGACTAAAGTTGACATTGTTATGATTTCCACAGTTTTTGAATGCAGATTGGTTCTGTGTTAGTTAAATATATCAGTTATGGTTATTTGTATTAGTTAAAATATCAGTTATGATTATTCCAGTTTTAAGCTAGGAATCGATAGCTGTGTCAAAGTCACAGATGGCTTTCATCAATACATTCATCAGCATATAGGTGTACTTATGTCTTAATAGCTGTAACTCAAATGGTTCTCCCCACCCTCAGCTGATTAACATCACTGAAATTGCAGTGGACATAAGGGTGTTAAGGAAGTTTTTATGAATATTGTTTGCCTGGGATATTGGAATATTTATGAGCATTTCACAATGTCACAACAGCTTAGCCATTGGTAAGGTAGAGTTGGCAGGCAACAAAAAAAGCCATTTTAAACTAAGAATAGATCTAATACAGCTAAAGTTGAGTATCTTCTTTTGAATTGCTCCAGCTGTTGTTCCACAAGGATTCTGTAATGATAAATTGTGTTTGTTCTTGTGTTTGTTCTTTTAGTAATAGTACACAGCACCAAGTATGGTTCAAAGAGGCTTCTGCTCGACATATTCCGTCATTTAAAGATTTGTTGTGAATCCAATCTCATTTGCTGCTCCTGACCTTTTATAATACACCCCCTGGTTATACAGGGCCCCTGCAGAACAAGGAAGTATCTTAGCAGATGGATCTTGCACCATTTTGCTACAATGATTATAGGCAGAAGATCCCATTCCAAATGAACTCTGGCCATTCCACTTCAAAGGCAACCTGCCTGCTGATACCTATATAGGCAGCCATTGACATATGGCTTGCTGTAATAAACATGGGCTGAATTTTGATCATTCAGACAGCTGCTACATTTTGGACACAATCAAATGGGTTGCAATTCTATGGTTCAGTACCCTTAAGTGCATGTAACTAGGTGCAAGATTGCAGCCATAGATTTGAAGGAAGGAAGGAAATAATTCTAGAGTGAAATTATCTCCCAGGATTTTGCTAGTTGAGCTTAATATCCACCTGTAAAAGACCTAAGAGTGTAGAATTGTCATCTCTGTCTCTGTGTAAACATTTTCCAGTGCAGTAATACTAGGAAAGTTCAAAGACCTTCCATGTGTGGGAGGTGATGAGATGATGGGAATGAAAGAATGAAGGATTTCACTAATTATAGCACATACATGTACAATAAAACTGAGCTGTCAGCAGCTGGACAATGTAAAACATTGTCTCAAAATATGGATTGGGATAGGGACTGAACTCAATTAGAGATTGAAGAGACAGCTGACAGGATCATGGTCAAGGTAACTGAGAGGCACATAGACTTGCAGAAAAAGATTCCCTCTGAGCCCTCTCACACCATTCATCTCCAGTCCTATCATGTAAAACCAAAACATACGACTTCTTCAGTCTCATGATTTCCTGGAATTTTGTCTTCCTAATCCCCAGACTTTGGCAAATCCATCCATCTCCCTAGACCCTTTGAGAAGGGTGGCAAAAGTCAGAGAATGTAGGATATGTTTAAATCCCATTGAGAGAGTCCTCATGCTTTTATAGGGAGTGAAGGTTTGTAGCACACCTCTGACTGGGTTATTTTGCAGCCTGTCAAATCAGCATGATAAAACCTATTCTGTTATTCTCAGCAGATGTATCTCCTTTCTCTAAGTGCTGTGAAAGAAACCACAAGGTCTCTTTTATATTTCTGGGGGGCAAAAAATGAAATGAGTCAGGTTGCTGTCAACATTTCACTCATAGTGATGAGACTCAAAGCAAATTTCCTGGGTGCTTCCAGTGGCTAAACATCTAAAGATTTTTGAGGAAAGTTTTGAGGAAAGAGTTTCCATATGAGTAATAGAATTTATCAGGGATGGGAATGAAAAATTGAGAGGAAACAGATATGTTTATTCCTAATAAGGATAAAAATGACAATGAACTAATTGTTGATGGAAAGGAAGAACTTAAGAAAAAAATGTGTGTGTGTGTGTGTTTAGTCCCTACTTGGAATGGGGTTATCTTTATCTTTATTTTTTATTTATCTATGTCATTTATAGTCCACCTTTCTTACTGAGACTCAAGGTGGATTACATAATGTGAGCTTATTACAATCAGTATCAAGGACATTTCAATAAACAATGCCATGCCCAACATTTGTGAAAAAATAATATATCAGTTGGGAGAACCCATTTCTCAGTTGTAGTTCACATGTTTTTCATGCAAAAGGTCCCAGTTTCAATCCCACTGTGGAACAATTACAGGTAACAGGAGTCAGTACAGACCTGTTTCTTCCTGAGATTCTGGAGACCAAATGCTGATGAGAACAGACAAGAGTGAGCTACAGTTACCAACTTAGTATAAGGCAAGATCAAGATGGGTAGCCATGTTAGTCTGTCTGTAGCAGTAGCAAAAGTTCAGTAGCACCTATAAGACTAACAAAATTTGGGGTAGGGTATGAGCCTTCATGAGCCACAGCTCACTTCTTTAGATAACAAAAGCTCATACCCTACCCTAAATTTTGTTAGCCTTATAGGTACTGCTGGACTCTTGCTCTTTTCTATTGGTACAAGGCAGACACTCTATCTTTGTGAGACTGAAAGTGTACAGACTTATTTCCAACCCTGAAAGAGTTTTTGTGGCTTCATATTCTCTAAGTTCTTCGTCATAAATAATATTTATTGGCTGTGGTCATTTTTGGATTTCATGGTTTCTTCGTGCTTGCAGTTTGTGGGTCCCTCTGACTGTGTTAACTGAGGAAATGGCTGCTGCTCCAGGTCTTGCTTTGTCAGAGTGAATTTAAATTGACAGTAACCAGAATTAATGAAACCAAGAGAAATTACTCAAAAGGTATTCCACAAGGTATTTTACTTTAATTAGTGAAATATATTGCAGAAAATGTGAGTCATCTGAGATTTTATAGAAGCTACAATATATTACTCTTCTTCTTTAAATGGGGAAAGAAAATGGCAGAAATATCATCTTGAATCCTTGAGAGTGCTTTTTAGAAATGTAAGTCTAGCTTTTGAAACCTTGAACAACAACTTTAATGGCTATATATCAGTCACAATACATAGATTTAGAAAGTCATTGTAGTATTCGAGAATATTAAAAAGTTTAGTTGTAAAGTGTCATTTTTTCAGCTATTTAAACTTTGTGCCAATTAAGGCAAAATTCTTATACACAGCTAAATTAATTAGTGAAACACTTCAGTATGCTTAGGATTGGGATATACATTTATTATATTGTCTATTACATTACTATACCACTGGATTTTCAGCTTTGGTACATATGAATCATAAACCTGAAAACTCAGTGTTTTGTGCAACATGTACAGAGGGCGTATGAACATAAAAAACGTTGCAGCGTGGCAACATAGAAGGATTAAGGGTAGCTTATGCTCCTGATACACAGAATTAATTGGATCCTGGTATGCACGATCATAACATCAGAAAAGGCTAGTGGTGAAATTTTACATGAAAAATATTAATGTGATGGTCCAACCCTGTGTCCTCTTCTACAGTTCATGGCTGAGCAATAAAGTTGGCTACAACCCTGAAATGTAGATGTGTACGGTTATGCCTTCTCATATACATCTAGCAATGTAGGAGCTGATTTCCCATATTGTGTTCTCGCATCAGTGCCATTTGTGTGACTATTGTAACTAGACATGGGCACGAACCAAAAAAATTAACAAACCAGCGGATTGTGGTTCGGTGCAGACAACGATCCTGAATTAGCGAACCGCAACAAACATCTCCCATTGCCAAACTGGTTCGTGGTTTGTGGAGGCCAAAGCGGAGCGCGCTGGTGTTCCCAGCGATACAGGAATGGTGGGTGATGCCGGCAGCCGCCAGGCCTGGTGGGCACAGGGAGGAGGTGGGGGTCTGGCCACTCACTGGCGGCACCCCCCATGTGCCCACCCGCCAGGCCAAAGTGGAGCGCCTTAGTATTCCCAGCGAGGGCAGGAACATGGTTGAGACTGGCGGCCACCGAGCCTGGCAGGCACGGGGAGGCAGTGACAAGCCACCTCCCCTTTAGGGGCCGGGGGGTCTGGCCGCTTGCCAGCGGCACCTCCCATGTGCCCACTCGCCAGGCCAAAGTGGAACGCGCTGGTATTCCCGGCAGGGAGGGAGGATGTGACATTCACACAGGGGCAGCCTGATCCCCCAGCTACTGGGTGTCCTTGCCTGAGGCTCCAGCTTAGGAGATACCTGACAGCAGCCGACAGCACCCACCTTCCTGCCTCACCAGAAAGGATGGGAGGGAGAGGATGTCTCATGCGGGGGAAAGTGAGGACGTCCCCTTGCAAAGTCGAGCGCGCTGGTATTCCTGGCAGGGGAGGGAGAGGACGCGACATTCACACAGGGGCAGGCTGATCCCCCAGCTACTGGGTGTCTTCACCTGAGCCTTCAGCTTAGGAGATACCCAACAGCTGCTGACAGCACCCACCTTCCTGCCTTGCCAGAAAGGACCAGAGTTGCAGGACACATTCCCACACAGCTGAAAGAGGTCCTGTCAGTCCCGTTGACAGGGGAGCTGCCACATTGTCAACCGACTGTATCCCTATACAATACAATTGGCTGCAGGGGTGCAACTGAGCTGTGTAACCAAGGAGGGAGCAGTAACAGGATAGTCCCTCATGTTGAAGCAGGGGCAGACCTGATCTGCTGTCCTGCCTTTGCGGAATGTAGGTGATGGGCAGGACAGGAGACATTGCTTGGATGGGTCAGAGTGGTTCCTGAGAGGGGGAGACAGAAACATGACAGCAGCAGTAGCAGCAGACATCGGCCACCTTCCTGCCTTTGTGGGACAGAAATGAGTCAGGGGACCCCTTCCCCCTGCTCAGAGGGCTCAGCATTAGTGAAGGATAGGGGGACCATGCAGTTCCTGAGCTGCTGCGCAAGCACTCAAAGGAGGCTGCCATCAGCATCACCCACCTTCCTGCCTTGCTGGAAAGGATGGGAGGGAGAGGACATGTCATTAGGTGGGGGAGTGTGAAGGTCCACCTACAGCCAAGAGGCCTCCTCCAAGCATCCCACCGAGGAACTCTTTGGCAGCAGCCAGCATCAACCACCTTCTTGCCTTTGCAGAGAGGACGTGACTGGTCATGGCGGCATTACCCATTTTTTCCTGCCCAGGGGGGACAGCAGGTGCCCATGCAAAGGGGGGGTACCATGCAGCTCAAACCTGTCAAGCTCAGTGCAAGGTGCTGAGCCGCCCCTGGCAGTCCAAAGCAGCGGCAGCAGACAACACCCACCTTGTTGCCCTCATGGAAAGGGTGGGAGAGACACACTCCCCCCTGCTCAGAGGGGACACCAGGTGCCCATGGAAGGGGGAGGTTCCACACAGTGCCACTCTCACATCAGCAACAGCGACTGAGCTGTTCCTCTTGGCCAGAAGCAGCATCAGCTGGCAGCACGGCACCTTCCTGCCCTCGCGGAAAGGACGGGATGGAAAGAAAGGAGAGGTTGGGAGTCATCGGAGCAGATCCAGAGAGGGAGAGGTGTGAAGAGGGAAGGGGAACTTGACAGGGAGAGGAGGGCAAAGGGTCACCATCCATGGAAGCAGCCCCGAGAACTGAGGGAGGCTTGAGCCAGCTGTGGATGAGCTGGGCCAGCTACCACCCCAGGGTGCCACAGACCCCGGGTAGGTCCAGGTCCACGGGAGGGTGCCCCAGTAGGTTGAGGTTCACCTTGATGAATGTCAACATGTCCACCAGGTCCGGGTGCAGACGTGCATGGCGGGGACAGAGGAGGTCTCCCAGGTGAGAGAACACCCACTCGCTCTGCACGCTGGTAGGAGGGCAGGAAAGAATGTTGGTGGCGACGATCGACAGTTCCAGCCATTGGTCTGATTTCCTCACCCAATAGTGCAACTGGTTGGCATGGGGGGGCTCGGGCAGCTCTGAAAGGTACTCGCACACCATGGCCCCCGCTGAGTCCTCCACTGAGTGGGACGCACCCGCCGTGCAGCAGCCAACCATGCTGCCCACCGACGAGGCCCAGAGATTGAATGTTTCTGTTGGGGTGGCTCTTCCCTGGCCTGGCTCTCTTCCTACCTCCTGCCCATCGCCCTCACCCTCCTCCTCCACCGCTTGCCCCTCGCCGCTGCCCAGTTCCTTGTCTCCTGCCCTCTGTCTGGAAACGGAGCACTGCTCTGCGGACCTCCTTTTTCCAGTGCTGCATCTACCCCGCCTGTATGGCGATGCTGCCCTTGATGCGGGGGTCACAGAGGGAGGCAAATTGGTAGGGCGCCTCGTGGCGGAGAGGATGCAGGCATTCAGCAATGCAGGCCTGGATCCTCCGGACAAAGTCCTGGACCCTGGGGAGCAGCTCTTGCCCTTGCTGGAGCTCCTGGGCCAGAAACTGGTCAAGGCCGTGGATCAGAGGGAAGACCTGACCCAGACTGGCCTGGTAGGAACACAAGAGCTCCGTGACATCCTTGAACAGTTTCAGGATCCGGGACATCTGTGCAAGGACTCTCCAGTCCATGGAGCTGAGGCTCAACTCCTCTCCCCTACTCAGCACATCCGAAGAGGACAGGATGTCTTGCACCACACACCTCTGCTCCACCAGACGACATATCATGTCGTAGGTGGAATTCCAGCAGGTGGGCATGTCCTGGAATAGTTGGTGCTCGGGGTCTCCTTCCTCCCCCTGCCTCTGGAGCAGCTCGCGGGATGAGTTGATGCTGTGGGAGAAGTGGGAAGTGATGCGACGGCAGCTGTCCAGAAGATTGCGCGTCCACAAGGTTCCCTCGTCCCAGCTGTCCCACGGCTTGCTCCCCAGCCCGAGCACATCCCACATGATGAGGTGCAGCTTGTGCACCATGCACACCAGGCCCAGGAGGGATGCCTCTTTCAGGGCTGCCAACTAGGGGTGTGCAAGGAAAAAACTTTCGGCTTTCTTGTTTCGGGATTACCCGAAACAAGATTCTCTACCGTCATTAGCCGAAAGCCGAAACAAGAATCTCTTTCGGGATTCGGGATTCGGCATTATTTCGGCATTCTTTCGGGATTCTTTCGGGTTTTTTTGCTGGGAAAATGCCTCCGTCTTTCAGGACGCCTGGAGGAGGCATTTTCCCACCAAATAAGCCCAAAATTGGTGGGGACCTTCCTCTAACCCTTCTCTAACAACTACCCAAGTTTCAGACAGATTGGACTTTGGGGGGCCATGTTATGGCCCCCCAAAGCAGGTCCCCCCATCCTCCCCATAAGAAAGCAAAGGAGCAGCATATTGTTAGCATGCTGCTGCTGATCTCTCTTCATTATTTCCTATGGGGAAAAAATGAAGAGGCAGGCTTCCTTTGCCAGGGGTGGCATTTTGCATGCAAAATGCCCCCCAGCCCTCAGGGGCCCTTCTCCCACCCCTCCTCCCACCCCCCACCAAGGCTCAGCCTGCTCCCACTTGGGGGGGCCATTTCATGGCCTCCCCAAGTAGGTGCTCTAATCTCTACCACTGACAGCTGGGGGAGGCTTGTGTTGCCAGGGGTGGCATTTTGCATGCAAAATGCCCCCCAACCCTCTGGGGCCCTTCTCCCACCCCTCCTCCCACCCCCCACCAAGGCTCAGCCTGCTCCCACTTGGGGGGGCCATTTCATGGCCTCCCCAAGTAGGTGCTCTCAGCCCCTAAAGTCCACCCCTCACAGCCCCACACAAACCCAGTTCCCCCACCCCAGCTGCCACACACAGACCCAAATCCCCCCAGTAGCCCCTCACAGACCCAAATCCACCCCCACCTGCCCCACACCCACCATAACCCCAGGAACAGGCTGGCCTGCCCTCCCCTTTTGGGAACCCCTAAACTCTCTTTCCCAGGGCAGTTCTGCACAGACAAGGGGTGCCACAATGGTGGCTGTGCCAAATCGTCCCTGGGAAAGAGCACCTGCCCTGGCACACAGACAACCACCCCCCTGACCCCCCACCACCCGCAGAGAAGGCTGGCCAGCCTGCCCCATTGTTCCCTATGCTGGGAACCAACCTCCCATCAAAGAAGGGAACACAGACACACAATCATTAAGTTTAAAAAACCTTTATTTTCTCATTTTCAAATTACAAGTGGTCAACAAATCACAACATATTACACTTATTGTCCCTCATAGCACAACACAACACAATTAACTACACATCAGAGAATCTTAAACACAATTTTTTTTTTGAAATGGACAAACAGTAAAGTTTTGAACATTACAACAGGTCACATAGTGAGCGGGCACAACAGGGCATGGAAACAGAAGATGATCATAATAACTACCAGCCTAATACAACTCTCCCTCCATAACATGACTTAATGGGGGGGAACCACAGCAACAAAATCCCCCCCCCCAACCCTCTGGGGCCCTTCTCCCACCCTTCCTCCCATCCCCCCACCAAGGCTCAGCCTGCTCCCACTTGGGGGGGCCATTTCATGGCCTCCCCAAGTGGGTGCTCTGCTCTCATCTCTACCACTGACAGCTGGGAGAGGCTTGTCTTGCCAGGGGTGGCATTTTGCATGCCAAATGCCACCCTCACCCTCAGGTGCCCTTCTCCCACCCTTCCCCCCACCCCCCACCACATGCATTCCTTGACAATCAAGAAATCTGGAGTTAAATATAATGTGCATGTAAGTCCCTCAAAGACAGAAGCAATATGGAGGTAATGACCCATTTGATTTCCACAACCTCAGACACAATTAGGGATCCGTTTCCCCTTGGTGGGGGATCCCCCACTCTCACCTATCACCCCGAAGGGGGAAAGTCAGTGAATGAGCCTTCAAGGTACGCTCCAGGGGCTGCTGCCGTGATGTCACTGATGTCATCTGGCTGCCCTGAGAGTATGCCTGTGCTTTGCAGTGGGCTGATTTGGGCCCTACAGGCCAAAGCAGGATCCCTTGTGGCCCAAATCTGCCTGCTGTGAATTGTGCGTGCTCCCCAGCCTTGTGTGATGATCACATCACCTCCTAGAACAGACATCATCATGCCAGAGCATTGCCATTAAATGATCATGCGTGTGTGAACAGACCCTAAGTATCCTGTAGGCTTCAGTGATGGTATAGTAATGTTTTCACTCACATTATAGAGAGAGAGAGAGACAGAGAAGGGGGGGAGGCACTGAAACTAGATTATTTCTTCTATTTTACTGTCCCCTTCCAAAGCCAGGGTGGCATTGGCACAATGCCCCCCTCCCCCCGGCCAGAGCCTTAGTACCAGTATGCATTGACAGGCCCATGCATCATAGTCCTTTTTGAGACCCAGCCAAGTTGTGCCTTTTGGAGAAAAATGTTCAAGTTGCTGGTGGGGGTATGAACAATTTTTAGATATCCACTGTAGTGCAATGGCTAGAGAGTTGGTCTAGAATCTGTCAGACTCTGATTCTGTGCCTTGTAGGCTTGATGGATGTTCTTGGCTCAGCCTAAGTAAACAATTGTGTTGTGTTTTCCAGAGGCAGTCTAGGTGATTTTGGGGCCCTGGACAAATGTTCTGGACGGGGCCCCAGAACCAGTGCCGCCCCACCACTGGCTCCTTGCCAAGGCCAAGCAATTTGGTCACCTAGGCCCCAGATAGAGTGGGCAGGAGTGCGTTGTTTCCTTCCTCCCCCCCCTCCACCCCCTCCAACAACTAAGAAGGCCATCGGTGGAGTCACTCCAATGTGAGGCATGGAGCAGCTGTCTATTGTTAGCCTGGTTGTGATGAGGGTGAAACAAATCAAGGGAGAACAGCAATGTGTAAACCACTCTGTTCCCATGGGGGAGAAAACCGGGGCATAAGATAAACCTTTAATTTGGTGGGGAGGGGGTATATACATTTTATGTGTATGTGTCTGTATGTTTTATGCATTCAAATCACTTGTGGTGTACTTTAGAATTATATTGAGCTCCACAGTATCCCAAAAACCTTGTCCATGTATTGCAAACTGAAGTCAATCTACCACATCTAGGGTATTCTTCTTTTCCCTACTGCCTTCAATTTTTCTTAGCATTACTGTCTTTTCTAGTGAACCTTGTCTTCTCATGATGTGACATAAGCACTATCATCAATTGATATCTTCAAGGGAGAAAGCAGGCCTGATTTGGTCTGGATGCCACTTACATGTCTTTTTCGGAGTCCATGGTACATGTAAATTGAAACTTTCTTCCCACTTCACAGTGTGAATGCTTTTTCCTCCTATGAGCTTTGTCTAAATTTTACTGTACTGATACTGCTCATTTGGCCAAAAGGCCTGCCCTTGATCAATGCCACATTAAATACTTCATAATAAAAAAATGTTTTTAGAACCATTTAAAAGTGTCCTTAAGTGCCATACGCTGATTTAAAAAAACATAAGCTAAATGTTTGGGAACACAACCAGATATGTGAATGACTGAAATGCAGCCCAATCCCACTGCTACTTAAAATCCATTTTTGATGGAGGTCTGGATTGTCTTACATTGGTGTCATTCGGCTTGGAATCAGGAACCTGGAAGCGTTCCATGGGGGCTACAACTTTCATGCCAAGGCTAAGAGGGTGGGAACAGGATCTCTCTGGGGTGGCAAACTCTGGCCTTGGAAGTTACTGGCAATTTGGGGGTGGGACTTGTGGAAAGGAAAATCTGAGTAGGGATCTCCCCCAGAATCCATGGTCCGCATTTGCCCTCTAAAGAGATTGCCCTTGGAAGCAGCCAGTTTCTCTGTAGGGAACTACTCTCTCTAACCTGAACTCAAGCCCAACCAGGAGTTTGGCAGCCCTAGGAAAATTTCAGAAAAAGATGGCAAAGGAGGGCCAGCAACTGATAGAGGCATGGAAGCCCACACCAGGACAGTAGCAGGGGCCTACTTGGGCACAAGGGACAACCAGTGCTCTCATCCCCCATAGTCCACTCCTTACAGCCCCACACAAACCCAGTTCCCCCACCCCAGCTGCCACACACAGACCCAAATCCTCCACTCAGCCCCTCTCAGAACCAAAACCACCCTCAGCTGCCCCACACCCAGTACCCCAGGAACAGGCTGGCCAGCCTGCCCCATTGTTCCCTATGCTGGGAACCAACCTCCCATCAAAGAAGGGAACACAGACACACAATCATTAAGTTTAAAAAACCTTTATTTTCTCATTTTCAAATTACAAGTGGTCAACAAATCACAACATATTACACTTATTGTCCCTCATAGCACAACACAACACAATTAACTACACATCAGAGAATCTTAAACACAATTTTTCTTTCGAAATGGACAAACAGTAAAGTTTTGAACATTACAGCAGGTTACATAGTGAGCGGGCACAACAGGGCATGGAAACAGAAGATGATCATAACTACCAGCCTAATACAACTCTCCCTCCATAACATGACTAAATGGGGGGGGAACCACTGCAACAGGGTCCAGCAGAACCTATGTCATTTCCTGTGGCTGTGCTTTCAGTTCAGACACACAAAGCTGAACTGGGCACTTCCAAGGCACTGGACAATGGTATTTCTGGAGCAGTTCTGCAGAGGTCTCCCCCCACCCCCACACCAGCCTCAGAATTTACCTGGGAACATCTGTGAGAGATCATCATTGGCCGGTGCCCATCCACCACTCTACCCGCATCCCCCAACCATGCAAACCCAACATTAACATCAAATTTTTTTTTTTTAAACATGAACATTCAATCAACTTTTAAAAAACATAATCACAACATTTTTTTTTGGTTTTTTTTTCCTTTTTTTTACATGAACAGAACATCAACTTTTAAAAAACATAATCACAACATTTTTTTGGGTTTTTTTTTTTCATGAACATTCAATCAACTTTTAAAAAACATAATCACAACAATTTTTTTTGGTTTTTTTTCCTTTTTTTTACATGAACGGAACATCAACTTTCAAAAAACAGTACAACAATTCTTCTACAATTTTTTTTTACAAGGATTTCATCTGATAAAAACACCTAAGCAATCCCTATCTAACCTGTTTCTCCCTCCAGTAGCAATCCATGTTTCTGGGGCATTATTTCTCATAATAAATTTGGTCCCACAGGGTATGTCTCAGTGATGGGAGATGTTTTGAATACCCTGGGGGGGGGCTTTCAAATTGCTGGGTGTTTTCCCTTTGCCACTGGTTCCTAACCACCCTCCCTCTACTGGCCGGTTTTAACTGTATATACAGGGTTTTATACAGGGGAGAGCGCGATTCCAAAGGATTGGACTCATAGAGGATGCAGGCCACAAGTTGGGCTCACCTCAGTCACTCTGGAAGTCCAGTCCTGAGAAATCGAAGAGGCGAGAGTTGACCTTCAGGAAGGTCAACTGCTCGACTCTCCATGGGAGAAGGCGAGTGCGATGTGGGCCGACAATGTCGCCCGCATGTGAAAAGACGCGCTCGCTCTCCACGCTCGTCGGAGGGCATGAGAGCAGCCGCTGCGCCTCGAGGGAGAGGTCCGGCCAGACCGACTCCTTCCTGGCCCAGTAGCTGAGCGGATCGGTGGAGAGCGACTCGCAGGGCTCCGCGAGGTAGTCCCTGACCATCGCCTCCGCCGGATCCTCTCTCACGGTCCTCACGACCCCAGAGGGGACGAGGGCCCACCGGAGCATCTCCATCTCCATCGGCACTCCGGTGGTGGCCTCGGGGGGGGCCTGCGCAGAGGGGGCGTCAGAGGGACCCGCACGGCAGGGCCCCTCTTGCGTCCCCCCTGTCGACAGGCGTCCCCTCTTGGCCTGCCTGCGCCTCACCCAAGAGCAGAGCCCGTCTCTGGCTTGGGTGAGGTTCCCGTCCCGCTCGGCGAAAGTGCCCTTTATGCGCGGGTCACACATGGTCGCCAACATGTATGACTCTTCCTTAGTGAGAGGAGTTAGCCTGGCAGCTATGCCCTGCTGCAGCCTTCTCACTAATGCGCGCACCGCTGGAACAAGGTCAGCACGGGGCGCGACCCGGTCTGCAAGGGTGGCCAGATTCCTCTGGAGCGTGTGCACCAGGGGAATGACCAGACCGAGGGTCGCCGTGTCTGACGAGACCGCCACAGTGAAGTCCTTGAAGGGCTTCAGGACCTCCACTGTCTGGGTGATGGTGAGCCAATCCTCCCGGTTGAACTCACCCACCTGACTCGCACCGCGGTGCTCGGAGAGCCACGCGTGGAGTGCGGCCTGCTGCTCCACCAAGCGCTCAAGCATGGCGCAGGTGGAGTTCCAGCGAGTGCTGATGTCAGTGATCAGAGCGTGCTCTGGCACACCTGTCCTGACCTGTGTCTGGCGCAGTTCGTGCGTGGCCTTCACGCTGCGCGAGAAGTGACCCGTGAGCCTCCGACATTTCTGGACAAGTAACTGGAGTTCACGGGTCCGGGTATCCACGGGTTCCTTCGAGGAGCCCAACCCCAGCGCATCTCTCACCACTAGGTGAAGCTTGTGAGCGGCACAGTAGACGCTCTCTCGGCTCACTAGATGCGCCGCTGCCCTCATGTTCTTGCCACCGTCCGTCACCATGCATCCCACGGTGGCGGGTCCCTGGCCTATCCACTCGTCCAACTGTCTCCTTAAGGTGGCAGCGATGTTCTCCGCCGTGTGGGACACGTCGAGCACCTCGGCGTGAAGCAAGGCCTTGCAGTAGCCGGCCTGGCGGTCTCGCATCCTTCCCTGTCTAGCTGTGCTAGGCACCTCCCCCCGGCCCCCACCCAGAACCGACTCGGGTTCCCACCAGTGAGCAGTAAGCGAGAGGTACGCTTGCTGCACACTTGGGCAGGTCCAGATGTCCGATGTGAAGTGCACAGTTCTCCCGGCAACCCGGGACAGCTGTGCCTTCACATGATCCCTGGCAGCCCTGTAAAACGAGGGCACCACCGATCTGCTCAACGACGTGCGAGCAGGGACGGCGTACCAGGGAAAGCAATCTTGGAGCAGCCCTGAGAAGCCGAAGTCTTCAACTACGGAATACGGTTGCCCATCCACTGCTATCATGTTGACGATGTGGCGCGTGATGCGCCTGCTCGCCCTCCGGATCCCCTCTCTGGGCACACTAGCGCCCTGCATACCAAGCATCTCCGGGAGAGAGGCTTGGCGTCCCTTTCCTGCAGGTACCCTTGGGGGGAGAGCACCAGAGGAGCCTGCCTCCTTCTGGCTAGCTGGCGGCCGTGCGGCGCCACTAGAACCCTCCTCCCGAAGAAGCACCGCCTGGTGGTGCCTCTTCATATGGTACCTCATCCCAGACGTGGAGAGATGCCACACATCTTTGCCACGGCTGACGCGCTGCCTACAATGCAGGCACAGGGCTGCTCGGGGATCCTCCGTTGTCTGGAAGTGCTTCCAGATTTCGGAGGAAAAGGGCATCCCACGCTTCCCAGGAGAAGCGCGTTCGGGACCACCCTGCGGCACCTCCTGTGAGGTGCTCTGGCCGGACACACCGTGTCCCACTCTCGGCCGGGCAGGTGGGGATGGACGAGGCTGAAGGGGCAGAGATGTGGGCTCTTCCACCACAGTCTCTGCCTCTTCCTCCCGCGTCCTCTCCTCCTGCACAGCCGCGAGAGGCCTGCTGCTGGCCTCAGAGGAAACTGGGGTGGACCGCCCCAGGGGGGGTCTCACGGGCAGTTCCTCCAACATCCTCCGGGTTCCTGGGGTGAGCGGGAGCGCAGGGAAAGTCATGTGCTCCGCGCCCATCCCAGGAGACACCACATGCTGCCCCTCCTCCAGCAGCTGGCTCGCAACCACTGGAGGAGGAGGAGCCTCAGCAGCAGGCCCCTGCCCAGTGCCAGCCCCTGCCTCACGCACCCGGGTTGGGGGTGGCCCTCCAGCAGCTGCCTCAGGAAAGAGAGTCTTGCGAACCCTCTTCCTGTCACCAGAAGCCAGGCTGGTGAACGGCAGCAGCGCAGGGGAGGGCCTCCTCCGCTCAGATGGAGGGGCTGCCGCAGCAGTCCCCCTCCCCCTCCCCTCCTCCCCTCTAGATTTCTCCCTAGCCTTTCCCCCGGGGCCCCTCTCTGCTTTCCTCTCCGACATACTTTCCCCTCCCAAATTCAACCCTAACTAATCAGAAAAGATTTAGAAAACAAAGGTCAACTTTGTTTTCAAGACCTAACTAACCTGCTCTAAATCTGTGCTTCTAGTGGCTCTGTGACTTGGAGATGAACAATCAAGTGCCTTTTTAAGCAACCCTATTTATGTCAGGGAACCTGAGCCTGCCAATCAGCTGAATTCCTCTGGAATTGAGCTGGCCCTAAACCCCAATAACAGGTGACAAAGCCTTAAACACTCACACACTAGTATGCCCGGGCCGGCCTGGCACCACCACGGGTGCCAGAGATGGGCAGTGGAACCCTAGTTATGGGGGCACTAATGGGAAGCCTATTGACAGCTATTACAAATTTTTATATATATATATATATATATATATATATATAGAATTCAAACCTAACACTCACTCACTAATGCTTTCCCTGCTGAGTCCCTATTTAGTTTTTTAAAAAAAACTAGGCTCGGTTTCCCTAATAATTATGTTGAGGGCAATTATCCACTGATCACCTACCAACTGGCCTACCTACCTAAGAGACACTATTTAGCGGGACCGATGTATCTGTGGTATGTCGGTGTGGGGTGTGGATGTGGTGTTTTGAAGATGAGCCTCCCCCCTCCCAAGCTAGCAAGAACCCACCCCCAAGGCCACCCAAATGTGAACCCGGACTCGCTCACAGTAACACCAGTCCTGCAGTCCAGCGATGTTCAGGCGGTCTTGCAGCTGGTCCTCCTCTCCTCCACGATGCTGTCAAGAAAATTGGAAATGTTAGCAGAGTCAACACCACACGCCGCACACGCAACCCCAAAATTCAAGGCCCCGTTGCACAAGCCAAGTCAGCCCCCCCCTTAAAGGCTAGGGCCAACCAGCAGCAAAACAAAACACATCCACCCAGCAGAGCTTCTGGCCTGTGCAGGCCAGAAGCTGGCACACTCATTTTTTAGTCCTGTGAAACAGCAGTTCATGCCCACCCCACACTCAAACTTGAAAAATGAAACATGAAAGAAAGCAGGCACTGCGATCAATGCTGGCCCCCCTAACCCCCAAACAATATCCTCTTGCCCAACCAGAAAATGCCCCCCCCCCCCGGCCCAAGCCATAAAGACAGAGCCAAAGCATATGCTCGCAGGTAGGCACAGCAGCAGACATAAGCTCAAAAACCAAATTTAACAACAACCCTACCAGTCCACCAGTGCAGATGTCCAGCAATGTTGATCCTCCACGCAGAGATCTGCAGGCCGATGTCCACCAAGTGCAGTCCAGTCCAGAAGAGGTCCACCAACGATAAACAACCTGAATGTGAAGCAAAACAGTGAGTGCCAGGCCAGCAAACGGGAAGGGTTACCAAAGCCGGAGCAGCAGGCCTGTGTGTGGGCCGAAGGCTGGCACAGTTGATCAGGACGGAGCCTGTTGGGAATCCTTGCAAGCAGGGGACCAGACACAGAAACGCAAGCCACACCATTCCAGATTGTGGAGCACAACTGTGAGTGCCAGGCCAGCAACCAAAAAGGGTTACCTTGGCCAAAGCAGCATACCTGTGTGTGGCCCACAGGCTGGCACAGTTGATCAGGACGGAGCCTGTTGGGAATCCTTGCAAACAGGGGACCAGACACAGAAAAGCAAGCCACACCATTCCAGAT
The DNA here is from genome assembly GCF_028583425.1 of Eublepharis macularius. Taxonomy (NCBI): domain Eukaryota; kingdom Metazoa; phylum Chordata; class Lepidosauria; order Squamata; family Eublepharidae; genus Eublepharis; species Eublepharis macularius. The sequence goes on from NC_072797.1 coordinate 94,310,293, forward strand.
TGTGAAGCACAACTGTGAGAGCCAGCCAGAAGAAAGGCTTCTGGCCTGTGTAGGCCCAAAGCTGGCACACTCTTGTTTTAATCTTAAAACAGTGGATCAAGCTTAAAGAAGGCAAGCACAACAACCAATGCTGAACCCCCCCCCCCCCACCATCAAACATTGTCTGCCCAACCTGTCCCCCAGGCCATACCTGTGTGTGGCCCACAGGCTGGCACAGTTGATCAGGACGGAGCCTGTTGGGAATCCTTGCAAGCAGGGGACCAGACACAGAAAAGCAAGCCACACCATTCCAGATTGTGAAGCACAACTGTGAGAGCCAGCCAGAAGAAAGGCTTCTGGCCTGTGTAGGCCCAAAGCTGGCACACTCTGGTTTTAATCTTAAAACAGTGGATCAAGCTTAAAGAAGGCAAGCACAACAACCAATGCTGAACCCCCCCCCCCCCCCCACCATCAAACATTGTCTGCCCAACCTGTCCCCCAGGCCATACCTGTGTGTGGCCCACAGGCTGGCACAGTTGATCAGGACGGAGCCTGTTGGGAATCCTTGCAAGCAGGGGACCAGACACAGAAAAGCAAGCCACACCATTCCAGATTGTGAAGCACAACTGTGAGAGCCAGCCAGAAGAAAGGCTTCTGGCCTGTGTAGGCCCAAAGCTGGCACACTCTGGTTTTAATCTTAAAACAGTGGATCAAGCTTAAAGAAGGCAAGCACAACAACCAATGCTGAACCCCCCCCCCCACCATCAAACATTGTCTGCCCAACCTGTCCCCCAGGCCATACCTGTGTGTGGCCCACAGGCTGGCACAGTTGATCAGGACGGAGCCTGTTGGGAATCCTTGCAAGCAGGGGACCAGACACAGAAAAGCAAGCCACACCATTCCAGATTGTGAAGCACAACTGTGAGAGCCAGCCAGAAGAAAGGCTTCTGGCCTGTGTAGGCCCAAAGCTGGCACACTCTGGTTTTAATCTTAAAACAGTGGATCAAGCTTAAAGAAGGCAAGCACAACAACCAATGCTGAACCCCCCCCCCCACCATCAAACATTGTCTGCCCAACCTGTCCCCCAGGCCATACCTGTGTGTGGCCCACAGGCTGGCACAGTTGATCAGGACGGAGCCTGTTGGGAATCCTTGCAAGCAGGGGACCAGACACAGAAAAGCAAGCCACACCATTCCAGATTGTGAAGCACAACTGTGAGAGCCAGCCAGAAGAAAGGCTTCTGGCCTGTGTAGGCCCAAAGCTGGCACACTCTGGTTTTAATCTTAAAACAGTGGATCAAGCTTAAAGAAGGCAAGCACAACAACCAATGCTGAACCCCCCCCCCCACCATCAAACATTGTCTGCCCAACCTGTCCCCCAGGCCATACCTGTGTGTGGCCCACAGGCTGGCACAGTTGATCAGGACGGAGCCTGTTGGGAATCCTTGCAAGCAGGGGACCAGACACAGAAAAGCAAGCCACACCATTCCAGATTGTGAAGCACAACTGTGAGAGCCAGCCAGAAGAAAGGCTTCTGGCCTGTGTAGGCCCAAAGCTGGCACACTCTGGTTTTAATCTTAAAACAGTGGATCAAGCTTAAAGAAGGCAAGCACAACAACCAATGCTGAACCCCCCCCCCCACCATCAAACATTGTCTGCCCAACCTGTCCCCCAGGCCATACCTGTGTGTGGCCCACAGGCTGGCACAGTTGATCAGGACGGAGCCTGTTGGGAATCCTTGCAAGCAGGGGACCAGACACAGAAAAGCAAGCCACACCATTCCAGATTGTGAAGCACAACTGTGAGAGCCAGCCAGAAGAAAGGCTTCTGGCCTGTGTAGGCCCAAAGCTGGCACACTCTTGTTTTAATCTTAAAACAGTGGATCAAGCTTAAAGAAGGCAAGCACAACAACCAATGCTGAAACCCCCACCCCACCATCAAACATTGTCTGCCCAACCTGTCCCCCAGGCCATGCCAAGAATAAACTGCAACACCTTTTTGCAGAGGCAGGCCACAGCAGCACATTGCCAAGCATCAAAAAAATTTACAAAAATTTTAAAAAGGCCTACCAGGTGTCCTCTCAGGATGTCCAGCACAGTTGATCCTCCAGGCAGATGTCCTCCAGGCTCCAGGTGCAGTCTCTCTTCTTCTCCTCTCTCGGTCACAGCTCAGCAGCAGCAGCAACAGAAGTGTTCCAGACAGTCTTGCTCCAAATTTAAATCCCCTGCTGCAGCCTCAGCCAAAGATTTAAATCTATTGGCTGGCATGAGAATGCAGCAGTGGGATTGGTGACTCCTAAAGTCCCCAGTCCCCTGCCTTTCCCCACCCACACTCCAAGAGCCACCCTCCTCCTGCTCCCCCTCCCCTACCTGTTAGTTTTGGCGGGAATCTCTGCTGCTTTGCAAATGCAAAGTGCAATGCAATGCTTGCACCTTGCATTTGCAAGGCAAAGCAGGATTCCCTATCCTCCTTTGCAAGAGGGGTGGGGGGTGACAGAAGGAGTGAGTGATTCACTCCTTCTCCCCCCCTCCCCTCTTCTAAGAGCCTGCAGGAAGCCTTTGCTTCCAGCAGGATTTTGCTAGCCGCTTGCTAAGGCAAACGGCTAGCAAAATCAAAATGGCGATTCTCGAATGCCGAAAGAATGCCGAAAGAATCCCGAAACGTTTCGGGTTTTTCTTTCGGCAATCCCGAAACGTTTCGGCATTCCCCGAAACGTTTCGGGATTCTTGAAGAATGCCGAAACACTTTTGTTTCGGCATTCTTTCGGCATTCTGAATGCCGAAACGCACATCCCTACTGCCAACATGTTGGCTTTGGCATCCGTGACCATGAAGCCATGGACAAACCCTTCCACCCCGGATGTCCACTCCCTCAGAGCTGACTTGACGGTGGTGGCAATGTTCTTCCCTGTGTGGACCTCATCCATCCCCCGGGCCTGAAGGAGAACTGCCCTGTAGCCCAGGCTCAAGCTGGGCACCTTTTTATGGCTGCCAGACCTTGGCCTGGGGAGGCGGAGGTCCTCTGGTTGCCACCAGTGGGCGGTGATGGCAAGGTACCTGTGATGGCAGCCACTCCACAGGTCGGCTGTGAAGTGCACTGTTCTGCCTTGGGCAGCCGACAGGTCTCTGCGCACCATGTCTCGCACTGCCTCGTACAGGGTGGGCACGACTCGACGCCCAACGGTGCACCGTGATGGCATGGAGAACCATGGGGCAAAGTGCTGGAGCAGCAGTTGGAAGCCAACGCCCTCCACAACCGATATAGGGAAGCCTTGCTGGACGATCATCTGCGCCACTGCATGAACACCCGCCTACTGAGCCCTTGACCTCACCCTTTTCAGCAGCACCACCCCTGACCCCGATGGAACAACTTCCCCCAGGGAGGCCTGCCTGACCCTTCTGCTCCCACCAGCCACACCCTTGGGGCAAGGCTTCTTGCTTGGGGTGCATTCCGGAGACCCTCCCACCGATCCTGGATCAGACGAGCTGGCGGCCCTCGGTCTCCCCCCGACAGATGTTTCACTGCCCGAGGACGGAGAACAAAGGCTCGGGTGGTGCCTCTTCAGGTGCTGAGTCAGGGCTGAAGATGACAAGTGCTGCGGGTCATTGCCTCTGTGCACCAGGCCCTCACACACACAGCACCGCACCATGCGGGGGTCATTAGGAAGGGCCCGAAAGTGCCTCCAAACATTGAGGTTGAACCATGGCCCACGTACAGTTCCAGGGGATGGAGGACGAAGGGTTGGTGCTGGCTGTGCCATGGTGCTGGCAATGGAAGATGGAGTGGTGTGTGGACTGCAGGCAGGGACACCACCACCGGTAGTTTTGGATGGGGACGGGCTGGAGGTTTCCTCGAACCCAAACCATTCCTCCAAGGATCCCTCGGCCTCCTCCTCCCCAAAAAATTTTAGGAGTTCCTCTTCCACCACTAGCAAGAGCACTTTGGCCTCCTCCACAGCCTCAACTGGTGATTTTGGGGGAGCAAGAGTCTCTGTGGCTCCAGAGCACTGCACAGCACTGCTTCCTGTGCTGCAACCGGGACAATCTCTGCACTTCCCCCCACGACCACTCTTGTCCCCCACCCGGAGCCTCATAGTGCCAGCAAACAACAACTGAGGAGGAGATGACACTGAGAGCCCTCAGCTGAGGTGCCCACAAAGCTTGGCCCCAGGGCCTGGCAGCAGCCCTGGCACCAGAGGGAGGGACGGACTAGAGCCCTAGTCCACTGCTCCCACAGACTTGACCATATCAGGCACTAATTAATAATAATCAATGTGAGCCCTCAGCCGAGGTGCCCACCAAGCTTGGCCTCAGGGCATGGCAGCAGCCCTGGCACCAGAGGGAGGGAGGGACTAGAGCCCTAGCCCACCACTCCCATAGACCTGAACAGATCAGGCACTGATTAATAATAATGTGAGCCCTCAGCCAAGGTGCCCACTGAGCTTGGCCCCAGAGCCAGGCAGCAGCCCTGGAACCAGAGGAGATAGATCCCTATCCCCCAAAGCCAAGCTCAATTGTACTCTCAGTCTCTCTCCCCAAAGGCTAGCAAGTGGCAAGCAACAGCTCTGTCCCACTCCACTGCTCGCAGAAAGTGAAACCCAGCCTGGGAGACCACGGCTATTTATAAGCATGGGTCCTATTCAGCAACACAGGAGGTCTGTGTTTGACCATCAGAGCTGCCTATCAGGGTTTGCAGGGATGAGATTGGAGTGCCCATGGCTACAGAACACCCCCTCCCCCCTCCCTCCCCTGGGTGTTTTCTCCCAACTTGTAACTGCTTTGCAGCTCTGTGGTTGGAAGGAAGCCCTGCTGATCAAGAAAAGCTGGTCTTCTATTTGGGTTTCCAGGGCAACAGAAGGAGGGCAGACAGAGCTCAGGCATTCCCCTGGCTCCGTTGCCAGGGGAATAGATTGCTGGCGCCTGAGTGTCTGGCTTCCCAAACTGTGCCCGAATGCAAGGAACCAGGCCTCTCCTGACCACTGGTTTGTTGGCCGTGGACAATCACGAACCGCCAGGTCACGATTGCGCAATCGCCATTTTCGTGGGTTTTTGAGGTTCGTAATGCAGTTCGTACCCATCTCTAATAGTAACCACATGCCCTTCGAACTGATTGGTTCCAGCCATATGGTTGCAGCATTAACTCAAACAGATAATACCAACCTTTGCTTAGTTAGGTCCCTTGGATCCATTGACAAAAAACATTCACTAATCATAAACAGAGAGAAAACAAAAATGTTATAAATATAGTTAGGAAATAAAATATCCTCTGGTTAAATAATCCTGTATATTACTTTTCATACTCATGTGTTATCCCATCAGCATATTCAAAGTGTAATATATTCCAGTGGGTGGAATGTGAAGCCTGATGGAAACTTCTTGCAAAAAGATAATGCAAAGATCTTACTGCAGTCCAGTCTTGTAACATTCCTCTGCTTGCTGCCAATTCCTGCCATCTTATTTGCTTCTGTCCCATTTTTCTTAAAGGAGGAGGAGAACAATTGACAAAACTTAGTTCCATTTCATTTCTTCAGCTATTTTGTTGGTTTCTTTGTCTGATTAAACTTCTTGACCTGGAGGCTTCTGTCTCCTCTTCCTGTTAGATAACTTCATAGAACTGGATTAACAGTTTGTCTGTTTACATTCACTCCTTTTCTCATAATCACTTGTAGCATACATTAACCAGCAAAGGTTTTTGGTCTCTATTAGACATGGGCACAAACAGCAATATGAACTAAAAAAAGCCACGAACAGCCCAATCAGCTGTTCGCAAACAAGCTGTTCGGGAGGCCCCATTCCTTGCCTTTGTCCTCCCTTCATCAAGCCAGACAGTCTGGCACCTGAAATCAATTCCCCTGGCAACAGAGGACTGTCTGAACTCTCTCTGAATTCCTTCTGGCTTGTAAGTTAACCCTCAAAGTACCTTCCAGGCAGCAGACAGTCCAGTTTTTGCCACTGTAAACAGAAAATGACAGGAAAGGGGGAGACCCATGTATCATGCCTTTCCCGGGGTGCAATCTCTCTGAAACTGAGGGGGGGGGGGGTCTTCAGAGGACAGTGAGGACTAAAGGGGGAGAGCCATGGAGCATTCCTTTCCGGGGGTGCAATCTCTCTGAAACTGGGGGGAGGGGTCTTCAGAGGACAGTGAAGACTATGTCCCCTGCAAATTTGGTGGGTATTGGACATTGGGAAGATTCTCTCAGGTGCGAGAGGGACAGGGAGAATCTCCCCACCTCTCTCGCACTGGGCAGGCAGCCTGGCTGTGCAACAGCTCTCCCGGCCCTTTAAACTATCAGCTGGCAGGTGGCAGGGGGAATCCCCCCTGCTGCCTGCCAGCTGATAGTTTAAAGGGATTTTTAAAGGGCCAGGTAAGTGGGTTTGAGGGGATGGTGGCAAAGTGGGGGGGGGTTGGGGGTTCTGGACCCCATGAACAACGAACAACAAACATGTTCAGGAACAGGTCATGTTTGTCCATGTTTGTTGTTCATTGTTCGTGGATGGCAATGAACCACAAAGAGTGTGGTTAGGGTTTTTTTTTCCGTTCGTGCCCATGTCTAGTCTATATACCCCTAATATTACTGCTTTCAGCAACAAACCGTCTCATACTACAAGTCATTTTCAGGCATGCTTTTGACTCATATAACTTAGATGAATTTCCCCCCTAAATGCACTACACAACAACAAAGAGAATATTTGTAAAGCAGCATTATATTGTCAGAAATGTCAGAGGTTAAGAAGAAGGCACTTGGTCATTTTGAGCTCAAAAGATTTTGTAGTCATAGAGAGAGGATCCACACATTGTTGGATATTGCACTTATAGTCATTTCCCTGGGTTTTCCTATATGTTTAGAACTGAAAATGATTACAGTAGTGTAATACCTAACAACTTGTGGACCAAACATTCAACAGGGCCCAAAGTCAGTACTTGTCGTCCACAACAATTAAAGTTATCATAACCAGTCCGTACTCACATATCAGTTTTGCTTTATCAGATGGGGAAATTATGGAGAATGGATGAGAATTAATCCTCATAACCCATTCTTTAGTAAAATGTTTTTTCTCATGAATCACATTTTCTCTGGTTGCAGAAGAGTTAGCCGTGTTAGTCTGTGGTAGCAAAATCAAAAAGAGTCCAGTAGCACCTTTAAGACTAACCAGTTTTATTGTAGCATAAGCTTTCGAGAATCAAGTTCTCTTCATCAGATGCATGATAAACGTACCTCCTGTACTGCAAGAACCCAGGCTTTTACCAGCCTTAAATAGGTCAATATCAGAGAGAGGAAAATAGACTATCCCTTTAGGATCAATTTGGATTGGTGGCAAGGGAAGAGAGAGAGCTTAAGCCTTCCACAGTGCCATTGCCTGACCTGAAATGACCCTAGGGGATGCTACTTGTCCCATTGGGGAAACATCATTAGTACATGAGAAGCTGTCAGTTGGGAAAATAGCAGCCCCAGTGCCATTTCAGGTTAGAAAAATGGTGTCATGGAGGGCTCTCTCTGCATGCTACGATCATGATCCAAGGCTAGCTCTGTGCACCTGAGCACTGAGTTTTTAAACAGGGTTACACCCTTCTAAGCCTTCAATGGACTTAGAAGGGTGTAATTCTGTTTAGCATTGCACTATATGCCTGTTAGGTATGCTAATTTGGGAATAAATCAGATTGAACTCAATGCATTTTCTTTCTGAACACTGAATCGGGCTGTAAATAAATAATACCTCATAATCTCATATAGGTTTTACAGAAATGCCATCTCTCTCATCCCTGTGCCAAATGGGATGAAGATGAATTTTAAAAGACTTTTCTGTCATACTGTATCAAAAGCTAGTTCTTATCAGTAACAAAACATATGTAGCATAGGATGCAATATAATACATAGCTTACTTAAGCAATTACTTACAGTGACTTCAGTCAATGTAGAACAGTATAACTGTGTTTAAGATTGCATTGTTAATCTGTCAGTGGTCAATTCACAGCAATGGAACGTATCTTTTAAATCTAAATGTTCTCCAGTGCTGATGAGATTTAAACATTCAATCTTTGAAGTAATTTGGGTCTACTGTATTACCGTAATGGAATATTCTCAAACCAAGCCCTTTCTTCAATATTCTTTAAAAAAAAAATGTGTTGAAGAAATGTAATCACATTCAACTAATTAATTAATTAAATAAATACCAGGTGACAAACCCACTACAAATAATCTAACAGTTCCCTGCAAGCCCAAGTGTTATCAGATGTTTTGGGTTCTGTCTTCAACCCCCCAAATAAATTTGTAGGCATTGTGATGCTTGTCTTTGTTTATTTAAGCTACTGTACAAGATGGGGTATGAAAAACCATGCTCTGATACTCTGAAAAACATGTTTTATGGAATGCATTGCTGCGGCCCTTGACGCAGAGGTTTTGCACCAACATCCATCTAATGATGGATAAGTTAGGAAAGCAATTGGTATAAATCCTAATGAAAAACACATTTTTTGCTGTACTAGTTTTTTGTTGGAAAATATGGAAGAGCTGCTTTTGCCTGATGCACCTGCCAATAGGATAATAGCTTTGCATCCCTGCATAAAATGGTGAGTGATTACTCTGCTTGCACCGCCCAGAGGCAAAGTCAACTCCGTATCCTTTGTGGGCATCACCCACAGAGAACATAAGAGGCAAGTAGCACAATGTATCGTTCACTCTATTCCTGTCTGTCTTCTCTCTCCCACCCATACCTCGCACCCTTTACTGTCTCATCATGTTTTTGTCTGTATATACCCTGGATTATATAGAGAGAGGTTTCCATTTTTCACTTCCAACATAAACAAAGCCTTTGTTTATCCCAGGGGGTTAATTTGGTTGGACTTTGATCCATCACGTTGTGCCCGGTGTTAATATTTTACTCCAAATGCCATATCATCTTTTATCTTTTATTTATAGTGATCTTCATATTCATTTCTCAGCTGAGGCAGGCACTGCAGGGGGAGAAGGCATTGATCTTTAATTTTTTTTCTTTTCTTTTTTGTAATTTATACTTTTTGACCCTTAAGAAACAGCAAAGAGAGAATGAAAGAGAAAGGAGTGGGGGAAACCCACCGCACAGTTTGGGAATTCTTCATAGGAAGCTGGAGACCAAAAGCAGCCTTTGTCACTCAGCAGGCGGTTTTGCTACAAATAAGAAATATATATAGAGAGAAAGCTTTTTGTGAATTTGTCTTCAGGAGGGAAGTTGCCTGGCCTGTGTCTTGCGCATCTGTTGAATCTTGAATACCAAATGGCAGAGGGAGGGGAGGAGCGGGGAGAACCAGGGCAGTGAACTTCACCAGATTGCCCTCTTTTGCAAAGTGCAAATCAACTCCATTGTAGCCTTTCTTGACTAACCACTTAAAGACACAGTGACCATACAGGTCTACTGAAGCCCAGCTAATATTGCCTTTAGATAGAGTGAATGTATATTGGCATATATCAGAGATGGCCAAGTGTTCTGAACCTCTGAGCCACACACCAAAAACTTGATATTGCCTGAGCATTACACAAGATACACAATTTCATGCATGAGGTGACACTCAGTCCTCTCTCTCTCTCTGTTTTTCTAACTGCCTTTGCCCCCTCTGATTCTCTCACACATACTTGTTCAGACACCATATTCTTACTCGCTCTCTTTTATTGTAACTTGTGACAACATTCTCCATCCCTTGCTCTCCATCTCCAATGCGGACTTCCGAATTTTCTTTATATCTCCTTTTTATTTGTTGAAGCTGCAAAGAAAACAGCTACAACTCAACTGTCTAAGGCTCATGTGGGGCTCATGAATATGATTATTGATTCATACAGCATTGTAAATGTTCATGGCCCATTATGGTGTAATGTAAATGAAAATGGCACATTGCTGCCCCAAATAGCTATCTAAATTTAGGTAGTTGGTAAAGACAGCAAAGGACAAAGACATAAAGCAGATGCAAAGGTTGAATGCAAGTAAACACAAAATGTTTATTAAGTTTAAAGCGGCCAACTCTGACATAATTCCATTTAATAGCAAACTTCATGGTCAAATGCCTCTTACAAAGGCAAAAGGGAGGGGGCATCTGAAGAAGGTCAGGGTTTCTGCATACTTAGGAAATGCCTAGGTATACAGAAAAAGTATTAATTTTTAAACTTAAAAAGACCCCTCCCCCCAAAAGTGATGATTACTGAACATGTTTAATTATCTCAGAATAGTGAGAGTGGTTGAGACTGGAGTCAATTAAAAAGAGAAATGAACTGGAAGAGATGGGAAAGTCCCTCCCCCACTGTAATTTTTGGAGCCACAGGAAGCTCATTGATTCGGCTTTCAATGTGAGTTAAACCACTGCAATGTGTGACAGGTCAGGCCCCCATGGCCCAACTCATGTCACACATATCCTATACTTTGGCGCTTAGATTTGTGTCAGGGGGACAACTGTTTATTCTCCTTCCACCACCGAATGTGATTCCTCAAGGCCATCATATATTGTTATTGGTTAATCTGATTGTCAGGCATGCTGGTACGGCATTCCAGCTAGGATCCTTTGGATGAAGAGTTGCTATATAATAACTTGGGTACACCAAAATCAAGGAGCGTGACTGGGAAAACATGCCTTGCCTATGATAATGTTTAGTGATCAGAATTTTGTCTCTTGGAGCCATAGTGAGTGTTTCAGAGTGTTTACTAGTAGCACAAAATAAAATCCCACCCCCACCCCCAATAAGTTACTTCTATTTTTCAGCTCCATAGAACACTCTACAGGAATAATCTAAACTCTTCTACACCTTCTTCCAAACCCTAGTCAAATGACAGAGATTCCTTCTAATGGTCATTTTATCTTATATAACCGAGTTTAAAACTGATAAATCTGTCTCATAAGACTGTCGTAAGCACAAGAAAAGTCATTAATGCACCACTAAAAAGCAGAATCACCTGCTCTTCCATATGGTTGCACTTTATGGAAATGGGCTGGTATAAGCAAAGTAGGACTGTGAAAAAAAGATGTGACTAGTAGGAGTGTGTGTTCTGGAATCCCTAAGCCAAAAACATACACAAAAATTGCTGTTTCAGATTGTTACCATGATTTTCTGGAACAGTTACACAAAATATGGGATTCTTAGGCATTATAAAACACACATACACCCCTGAAAAAAATCAGTGTAGTTTTTCATGTTTGGATGCTTACTAGCAGCAGCAGCAGCAACAGGCATTTTGTTTTTCTTTGATTCTCCAAATATCCAAGGCAGTGATGTGAGGAAGATGGCTCCTAGCTGACATAAGCCAGACTCAGGGCCCCACAGAGCTGTGGTTCTGGCTTGCTGCTTCTCCTCTCCTCCTTTCCTTCTCTAGGATGGTTGGTGAGACGTTGTTCAGGGCTTATAGAACTGGACTCCTTGCTCCAATCTGTTTGAAACTTGGGGAATCTTTATTGGACAGTCAGTGCTAGCTCCCCTGAAATACTGGTTTCATTTGTTTGAAAATATCCACTCCCCCACCCAAGTCCATCATAGGGAATAATGGCAGAACTGTGGTTCTCCTTCCCTCCCTACTTTGTGACGGTACAGTTAAGGCTTTCTGGGCAAGATGGAATTCTTCCTGCTGTTCCTTGATCCACTGTCTTTGGAGGACTTTTTAAGTCACAGTGGTGGCCCTGGCACCATGGGGCATCTCAGCAAAGGACAGCAGCAGCAGGAGGCCACTGAATGGGCATCAGCTAGTGCCACATGCCTGAGACTTCCTGGCTCTCCCTTAATGATTGCTTTTTCTTTCCAGTTTTCACCCTGATATGTATAACGTGAGCCGTGGGGGCAGCTGGGAGCTCAGAGGCTGAAGGAAACCCCTCTCTCTTCAAACCCATGTGTGCATGCCTGCATTTCCTTACATTGGCCGAATCCACACTTACCAGCACAGCGCTAAGCAGGCAGAGTGAGGGCATCTTTCTGGTGCGATTTATGACATCATCACACCATGATGCCGCTCTCGTGGCGCGATGACATCATAAAAAGCGCCAGAAAGACACTCTCACTCCACCTGCTTAGCGCTGTGCCGGGTAAGTGTGGATTCGGCCATTGTGAATAAAAACACATAGAAAGAGATGGCAATGGTGATGATGACGCTGGCTTTGATGGCATCATGCCATCTGCTGCTCCCTTCTCTGGGGTTCAGCAAACCTTTGACCCCTACAAGCCACTCAGTGCCAATGCCCAGGAAGGTCTGAAGAAAAAAAATGTACTCATGTGTGCCATGCACATTCCCTTCCCACCAATGGAGTTAACACTAACGGCTCAGTCTCTTCCCCTTGGAGCCAATTAGTTGCATGAGAAGTGTAGAAAAGACTTGCAGTTAAGGAAAACAAGATACTGCTGGATGGCCCATCACTTCCGGGCCTGCCTGTGCAGCCTATGCATAATAAGAACCAAACCAAAACACACAAACTTTTTGGCAGGAGAGGGGGCATCATTACAGCCTTGTTTTCCGGATTTGCTTAAGAGTTCTGGAAACTACTTTAACGAGCTAAACTAGTAATTTCTGTGTGTATTTTCAGCTTCTCTTTTCGTTATGCACACCCCTAGAAACTAATCCTCAGTTTCATTGATAGCTCTAGTTTAATTTGGCATCTCATCTGTTTGTGCTTCCCACATCAACGATCTTCAGTGTACAACATATGCCTATTTTTTTTCCATTTCTCTAGATCCAGCATGGTTCTATTTTCGCTGCTGCTTCTGTACTGGTTTCTTAAGATAGCAACTTTTAGATTTTGGGGTAAGACTAAATCTTGCTTATTTGCTGCATTTGAATATCTTCATTTCAATTTCACCTCTCTTGTGAGAAATGAACTTGCCAGTCTCTTTTTTACACTTTTTTCTGTTTATTTTCATCAAATTTTCCTATAAAAAGTATGCAATTTCTACATTAATTGAAATTCATAACTATTTTATTAAGCTGTATCTGAAGAAGTGAGCTGTGGTACACGAAAGCTCATCCCTACTACAAATTTTGTTGGTTTTATAGGTGTTAATGGACTCTTGCTTTTTTATACTGTTGCCTAAGTAAATGCTACCAGTATGTTTGGTATTTAAATTTGGTATTTGGTATTTAATTATGTGGTTGTATGGTGCAAAATGTCTGGTAAATTTTCTATTGAAGTGCAGATGGGTGCTGGTAGATATGGGAGCAGGACTTACCAAAGGTGATCAGTTTCAAGCAACAATGTTCACTGTTTATCTAACATCTCTAGCATTCCACCTACCAACACTGAGACTACTCCCACCTTCCCTGATACACTAATACTATGCAATATTAGATATGTTAAGAACAAGCTTGCACACATTGCTGGGATATTAGAAGAAGAGGAAATTGATGTGGCTTGCCTAACAGAGATATGGCTACAAGAAAATGACATGTTATATCTGTCCCAACTAACTTCCCCTGGCTATGTGGTTCTACATCAACCTCGCTATGGTAGTCGGGGAGGAGGGGTTGCCATTATCCTCTATGAGTCCTTCAACTTCCATAGACTCCCAGTAGAAGCTATAGCTGGTATTGACTGCATGTCCCTGTCTCTGGGAATTAAAGATAGACTGGGTATCCCACTTGTTACAGACCACCCAGCTCCCCAGTAAGCACCCTTTCTGAGTTGGCAGAGCTGCTAGCAGATATGATATTTGACATACTCAGACTTATTGTTCTGGAGGACTTCAACATCCAGGCTGAGTGTCCCAAGTCAGGCCCAGCACAGGAATTTATAGCTTCCTTGATAACCCTGGGCCTCTCTCAAATAGTGACATGTCCTACACATGAAAGAGGCCACACCTTGGACAAAATTTGTAGTAGGGATGAGCTTTCGTGTACCACAGCTCACTTCTTCAGATACAGCTTAATAAAATAGTTATGAATTTCAATTAATGTAGAAATTGCATACTTTTTATAGGAAAATTTGATGAAAATAAACAGAAAAAAGTGTAAAAAAGAGACTGGCAAGTTCATTTCTCACAAGAGAGGTGAAATTGAAATGAAGATATTCAAATGCAGCAAATAAGCAAGATTTAGTCTTACCCCAAAATCTAAAAGTTGCTATCTTAAGAAACCAGTACAGAAGCAGCAGCGAAAATAGAACCATGCTGGATCTAGAGAAATGGAAAAAATAGGCATATGTTGTACACTGAAGATCGTTGATGTGGGAAGCACAAACAGATGAGATGCCAAATTAAACTAGAGCTTTGAGGGAAAGTCTTGTTTCAACATTAGAGATTTTGTCTGAACTGTGGTCAGACCATCATTTGCTGAAGGCAAAAGTGAATATGGCCCCAACACCCCGCAAAATAGGGGGTCCAGTTAAAATGATCAATCCACGAAGACTCGTGGATCCTTCTAGATTCCAAAATGCCTTGGGGGATTTTAGAATCCCAGAAATATGTTCCATGGCAGCTGCTGTGGGAGCATGGAATGCGAAGCTCCTTGAAGCTATTGACACCATTGCTCCTTGTCAACCTCTCCGGCCCTTGGGACGGAAGTCAACCCATGCTTTACCATGGAGCTGGCTGACTTAAAGAGAGTTGGAAGATATCTAGAAAGACATTGGTGAAAAACCCACATGGAAGCAGATAGCGCATGCTACAGAACCCACTAGAGGGACTATGAAGTGGAAATGGAAGCTGCAAAGAAAGGTTATTTCTCAGCAAGCATTGCATTGGCTAGTTCATGACCATCCCCGCTGTTTAAGATATCCAGACATCTCCTAACCCCTAAATCTGAACCTTTACAGTCTCAATCAGCTGCGAGGCTGTTGCTAAGTTTTTTGCTGATAAAATAGCTTGAATACACTCTGATCTAGATGCTAGCTGCAATGCAGACAAGATGGAAGAAACACAATGCACCATCTGGCTTACATCTCAACCACCTTGAACCAATTATAATGACAAATCTTAACAGGATCCTGACATCTATGAAAGCCACTACTTGTGTACTCGATTCTTGCCCATCTTAGCTGTTAAAATCAAGTAAGGACCACAAAAGTGAATCACTGAGGTCTGTTGTAAATCAATCACTAACTCAAGGCATCTTCCCCCAGCTGCTCAAACAGCTGGTTATCCAATCCACTAATTAAAAAAAACACCCCTAGACAAAAATGATGTGGCCAATTATTGCTCAGTCTCTAACCAGCCCTTTCTGGACAAAGTAATTGAGAGAGTAGTAGCTGACCAACTCCAGATCTTCTTGGAAAATGCTAGTGCTCTAGACCCTTTCCAATCTGGATTCAGACCAGGGCATGGGACAGAGTCAGCACTAGCAGCATTAGTGGATGATCTCCAGCTAATTGCCTCCTTATTGCTCCAGTATGCAGCCTTTGACACAGTAGACCATGCCATCCTGTTGAGGCATCTAGAGACAGAAGTGGGCATCAAAGGATGTGCCTTGGACTGGTTTAAATAATTTCTCATGAGACAGACTCAAAGGGTTGCTGTCAGAGATCAGCTATCTCCAGAATGGGAGCTATCTTGCAGGGTTCCACAGGGCACGATCTTATCTCCCATGTTATTCAACCTCTATGTAAAGCCTTTAGGAAAACTCACTCACAGCTATGAAGTGGAATGTCACCAATATGCAGGTGACACCCAACCCTATATCTTGCTATCCAGGTCCCCTCAGGATGCAGTAGAAACCTTGGATTGCTGCCTGACGGCTGTGGTGAAATTGCTAAAAATGAATGAAATTGAACCCAGACAAGATGGAAGTGATGCTTGTTGGGAAAGTGAGGAGTACAATATCTGGAGGATATTGTACTCCCCACTTTCGATGGAGTCTGTCTGACCCTTGCAGAAGCGGTTAAGAGCCTAGGGGTTATATTGGATCCAGTGCTACTACTAGAAAAACAAGTTAAGGCAGCTGCAAAAATGTCTTTTACAACCTCACTCCATCCTGGAAGATGTCTTCTTACCTCAACATGGCCGACATGGTCACCTGGATCCATGCTACGGTAGCATCAAGACTTGACTATTGTAATGCACTATACATAGGTCTCCCAAATTTACTAGGAGACTCCAATTGATGCAAAATGTTGCAGTACAACTGCTGTCAGGAGTGAGCAGAAGCATGAACATCACCCCCATTCTGCAGTCACTCCACTGGCTTACCTATCAGTTACCGTGCTCAGTTCAATGTATTGGTAATCACATACAAAGCTCTTCACGGCCTTGGCCCAGCATACCTATGGGACCGCCTCTCTCCCTATGTTCCTCCATGACAGCTTCACTCATCTGAACAGGGTCTCCTGCAGGTGCCACCCTGCACATGGGAGAAATCAACAGCAGTTTGTACACAAGCTTTCTCTGTGGTGGCCCCTACTCTGTGGAACAGCCTGCCTGAGGAGGTCACAGGATCCCCCACTCACCTAACTTTCTGCAAGCAATGCAAAATTGAATTATCCAAAAAGGTACTGTAGGGAGCGGCTCTCAGATGATTCTCTAATGAGTTAAGGACTTTAGACTTCACCACTATGTTGCCTTATGTACTACCTGTTATTTTAAATATGTGCTCTATGAGCTACTTATGCTTCATATGGTCTAATGTCAACCATAGACTTGCTTATGTTCTGTTTCAGCATTTCTTCAACTCTGCATTGGATTCTTACGAATGCTACGTCTTTGTAAAATTGTGTTTTATTTACCCTATGGCATTGTTTATGGAAATGTCCTTGAAATTGACTGTACTAATCTCACACTGTGTAATCTGCCTTGAGTCTCAATGAGAAAGGCAGACTATAAATGACATAAATAAATGAAAATAAATAAAATAAACGAGCATCAATTACACATAAGTGGAAAATATGTAAAATAGTATATACATGGTATGGAAGTACATAAAAATTAAATAATGTGTCAATGTATTATAATTGTATAAAAACTCCAAAAGAGTAATCAATTACAACAATGAAAATCAGACAAACTTACCACAAACTATGAAAAAATGAATTTTCAGGAGGCCTTTTTTTACACAGGTAATAGGGCTATGCTGTAAGAAATGGTTCAGAGAGATGCCTTGGTAAAGGCATCAGGAGGACTGTGGTCTATTCTACTGGGTAGTCTGTTGATGTAGATCCTTTTGCATCATTAAAGATGTCATGTTTAATTATTTATGCTTTGCTTCGGTGATATTTCATCTCTGAGTTCAGATTTATGCTGTTTTTCAAATTTCTATAACCCATACCCTATTATATTGGTTCAGTGAATGGCCTAGCTGTTGATTGTATTGACATGCACTCTGTAATCCACCCTGGGTCTCAGTGAGAAAGGTGGACTATAAAATAAATACCATACATATATGCTCAAAAATAAATTAAAATAATCATATCTGCGCAGCCATAATTTGCTGTAAGCTAATGGGCACAACCATTATTTTTATTTATTTGGTTAATGTGCCCCCCCCCCCAAACTCACCTGGGTGAACAAGTTGCAGCCTGCACAGGGGGGAGAGTAGAGGTGCTTGACAGCCGCCATGTTTAAAGGACAGTGGGGCACTCAGCAGCCTGTGAGCACTGTGTGCTGCTCTTGGATCTGAGCCAAGGTCTGCCAATTAGAGCTGGCTGGCCTGGGTGGTGGTAGGGGCAAAGGGCTGTGGACTGGGGACAAAGTAAGAACAGTTCACAGTAGTGGCTGGGCTACAACCTGGATTCAAATCCCCACTCAGCCATGAAACTCAGTGGTTGACCTGGGGTCAATCTCTGGTTTTAAGCCTAACATACATCACAAGGTTGTTGTCAGAATAATTTATTTACTTATTTATTTACTTATTTACAGCATTTTTAGTCTGTCTTTGTCAAAAACTGGACTCATGGAAACTACTGGGAGACAAGCAACTGACTGGAACCTCAAAATCATTTGCAAGGGCAGCCTGGGATAGAACAGATTGCATTAATCATCCTTGAAGTGACAAGAGCATGGATAGGATATCCTAGATTTTTGCCATCTAGGAAAAAATGAATAGGACATAACTATTAATTCCACAGTAGCAGTCATGTTAGTCTATTGTAGCAAAACAAAACAGAAGTTCAGCGGCACCTGAAAGATGAAATTTTTTCAGCATGAGATTTCGTGAGTCATAATTTTCCTCATATCAGTCCATAAAATCACAGGAAGGGATGGAAGAAAGGGAAAAGTTCAGCAAAGAGAGGCCTGGTGTCACAAATCAAGTTGATTCTCTATCTCAGGGACTTGAGTGGCTTAAGTTATTTATCCTAAAGGGATGATGACAGAAGTTGGCTTTCGGTACCAGTAGAGTTCTGTTTTGTAATTGTTAAAACCCATTTTTGCCACCTGTGGTTCTAAAATTAGTGCTGGGTCCAGAAATATTCTCATGCTAAGGACTTGGTATATCTGTGGTGTAGAGATACCACTGTCATGAACAAATAAACCCCTTGTATATAATACAGGTCCACAACTGTCATGAACTTCATCTCACTGGGCACTCAGCTCACCCTTTTTCACTTGGCATAACTGCTTTGGCACCTGAACTAAGTCACTGAGGAGATGACCTTAATGGGGAAAACTTTATCAAGTTTGGGCTCAAACTGTATCAGAACCAGGTACTGGCTACCACCACCTAGTATAAAACTAGAAGAGATGGTCTCTAGTCCACCTCAGCTGTACATGTGTGCGCATGACAGATGATGTCACACTCCCCCTTCCTGGCTCTCCCTTCCTTCTGGGTTTCCTTCTCACTAGAGATGGAACTGTCCTTGTGTAGGCTGAACAATCTGTGAGCACAAGAGGGTGGAGTCATTTATCCAGAGACATCCCTCTCTTTCAAGGTCAAGGATTTTGATTTCTAAAGAGCCTAAAACATAAACCACTGCTAGCTAGAGTTAACTTACACTCTGTTGAACACCCCCCCCCCTTTTCTGGTTTGAGGGATAGGTCAGTCACCACCCACCTCTGAGGCTCATTTCCCTGACATTCCAGGATGTGATTATACTGACAAAGATTAGACTAAGCTGACTAAACAACGGGACAGCTACACATCCATATTTCTTGGACTGCAGACTGTAAGTATCTACTCGTTCAAACCAATGAAAACTGAGGTCTTACTCTCACATTCCTACCACACACCAGTTCACCAATAATATTCTCAGCTATAAGTCAGAGGGTTTTTGGCACCACATCCCCATTTTGGTGCTGGGTCAATTTGACACTTTAGAAAGAAATGCAGGATCTTCCATCAGAGTATTAGTGACACCTAGATGATACTTAGCTGCCTGCCCTGGTTTCCCCCATGTCATACATTCCTCTAGAACTGATACTCAGTTTCTTTAGTTGAAGATCTTATTACATGTAACCACCAGGGCTTAGGACAGCAATGGGGGACAGGAGAGCCATTTTTATGTTATTTTCAAATAAGGTCACACACACACTTGCAGAGATACTGACAGGACTGAAAGATGTTCATCATACAACTTCAAATGTGTCATATTACTGACTGTAGTGCACTATGAATTGGTATGATGATGATAATCATCAGTATATCTAATTGTCAACATGGCCAGATCTGTGGATACTTAAATCTGGAGACTGGAGCCATGAACATACAAGACAAATCTTTTCACAAACCTGAAAAATACCCCAGTTTTGCAGTAAAATTTGAAATATAGAAAGAAAAATACATTTGAGGTTAAAACACTGCAAAATAATAGAAACAGCACCTGTAGATTTAAGAAATGCATGTCCTCTGTGGCCATTGCTAGGCAACTACAATAGTACTTCAAGTTGAAGACTTGATTTCTGTTAGTAAAAGGCAAGAGGAGGGACAAAGACCCTTTCCAGGACTGTTTTGGCCTTTGAGAGTGGACTTATCAGGGACAGGCCTGCCAGCAATCACTTGGTTACTTAATACTGTGCAACTTGCAAGACTCAACCAGGACTAACATCTTGCTACTGTTCAACAGCAGCCACCCCACAAAAGCTAGTGGTGTCATCATTAGAGTTTCATACTAGGATCTGAGAGACCCAGATTTGGAATTTACATGTTTCAATGAAAGCTTGCTGGGTGACCTTGGGCCACTCACACCCTCTCAGCCTAATCTACTTCACAGAGTTATTGAGAAGATCAAATGAAAGAAAATTATGTAAGTTGGTTTGGGTCCATGTTGTGGAGAAAGGTAGAGTATAAATGTAGTAAATAATGAATACAGCTGCTGAAGATGATGGGCAAATAAAGGTAGATTTATTTATTTATTTAACAAATAAGTGGGGGGATGAAGAGAAGAAATATTACGTAGTTTTAATATTCTGTTATATATTCTGTTTTTGATTTTGTCTGTTCTCTAATATTACTTTCTGTTATATTATTATGTAGTTTTAATACTTTGTTACATATTGTTTTTGATATTATGTTTACCGTCTAATGTCAATTTCTGTTATATAGTCTGCTTTTGATATTTTTTCTACAGTTCAATGATAATTTCTGTTTTAATAAAAAATACATTTTTTTAAAACTATATTTTATAAGGATTCTATCTCCCCAGCAAATTGTCCCATCTAGGACACTATCAGTTTTGAGGCTGCGTACCTGATGTTGGGACTGAGAGACAGGAATGGAATTCTGATGGTGTACCACCTGCCTCACTGCCCAAGAGTCTCTCTGCTTGAGCTAACAGAGGTAGTCTCAGGGGTGATATTGAAGATTCTTAGGCTGGTTGTCCTGCAGGACTTCAACATCCATGCTGAGTCTCAAGATTACATGGCCTCCATGACAACAATGGCCTGACTCAGGTAATAACTGATCCTAAACATTGGCTGCTTCCACACACGTTGGATAATCCACTTTCAATACTCTTTAGTGAACATTTGAAACTGATTTTCCATGTGTGGAACAAAAAATCCACTTCTAAAGGATTGCGAAAGTGCATTGAAAGTACATTATTCAACGTGTGTGGAAATGGCCATTGTGCAGATCATATTCATGATCTGGTATTTTGTTCTGGCAGGAGGAATGGGATCTGAGGGTGGTGGAATTGACGCCAGTTCCTTTGTCATGGACAGATCACTATTTGTTGATGTTTAGACTTAGAGGAATGTCAAGACTCTGCAGGGGCAAGGGATCTATTAAAATGATCTGCCCCAGAACCAGATGGATCCAAATAGCTTTCTGATGGCTCTAGGGGTTTTTCTGTTGATATGGTTGTTGCTCTTGTTGATGCTCTGGTAGACTTCTGAAATGAGAAAATGACTCAAACAGTTGACATGATTACTCTCAGTCACCATTTGCCAATTGTTAGAGCGTAGGTGGCCCCTTGGTTTACCAAGGGGTTGCAGATGAATTGTGCTGCAATCATCAGGTATTCAATTATCATTTCCATCCAAAAAGAGAGAGAGAGGTTTGTGATTCTAGGCATCGACACAGACGCACACAATTCTTCAGGATGGATCTAATAAGAGCTTCTATCAGTGGTGTCAACATCTCATCAATCCTTGAAAGAGACACTGATCATAGTGTCTCCACAAATTCAGCTTAAATTATACAAACCTTTGCTTGAAGATCTTTCCAAAAGTAATACCGTTGGCTACATTATAAGGTAAGAGAAATTATCTATTCAGTTACTATACAGTATACAGAATCTATATAGTTACAGGTATCTGGTGTGCAGATTACCTAGTTAGCCTTTAAAGGAGTGCCCTTTCATTGCCAGGAAGATCCTCCAGCCTAGACAGCAGTATGTGCTCTTATAGGGTTAACACGCTTAGCTTTTGGTTTAGATTCATAGAGCACATTGTGTCCAGCCTTAATATTTTACACTGTAAGCCATATCATCTTTTATCTTTTATTTATAGTGATCCTCATATTAATTTCTCAATAGCAGCTGGCACAGCAGGAGGGACAAGGCATTGATCTTCCAATTTATCCGCTGCTCTTACATATCCTGAGGTCGAAGTCAGCTGGAGAGATTGATGGAGCGCTGGCACCAATCCAGCAGCTGTGTGTTTCTCATGCATGAAAATCAACAACAGGAAACTGAAATTTGACAATTGGCAGTAATATCAGCCAGCTCTGCAATAAATATAACAGGATATACTTTAATAATTTAGTAGGGTATCTAGTATTCCGTAATGAAAAATCAGCCATGTGAGAGACAGGAAGCATAGCATTACGTGACATTATGTGTGTGCATACGTGCACACATTTGTTTGCGCATGTATGCAAACAGCAATAGCTAATACAGCTATAATATTTGATTTTAATTTAGAGACCAGAAAGGAATAAAAGAAAATGGTGCTGTATCAAGAATATCATAGGGTGCAGCTTGACTCATTTGATTGAATCCACTGTAGTTGTTTGCTCTTCAGATATTTTTATGCAATACATTAGCTCTCTGGTTGTGGCATAGGGTAGACTGGATATTTAGTACTAGACGTACAACTAGGTTTCATTTTTGGTGAATGAAAATTGCATGCTTTCAGCTGCCATGTTTTTGTAGGTATTTTAGCTCAGGGCCAAGCTACACATGACGAATGACACTTGAACAGCAAGTGTATTTCTCCCTGTTCACTTGCCCTCCACTCAATCCACTTGCCGTTCAAGTGTCATTCGTCATGTGTAGCTTGGCCCTCAGGTTTTAATTGTTTTAGTGATCATATGTTGATGGTGTTTAAGATGAGGTTTATGTTATGTATGCTTTAATTTGTTGGCTTCCTCAGTGGCCTTGATAAGGGCAGAAAGGCAGGGTATACATTTTGTAAAATAAGCAAATATATCACTTTGCTGAATATAGCAACAGTTTTCTGAATA
The DNA here is from genome assembly GCF_028583425.1 of Eublepharis macularius. Taxonomy (NCBI): domain Eukaryota; kingdom Metazoa; phylum Chordata; class Lepidosauria; order Squamata; family Eublepharidae; genus Eublepharis; species Eublepharis macularius. The sequence continues at coordinate 94,333,028 of NC_072797.1, forward strand.
GTTATTAGAGAGCCTTCTAAAAATAAACAATCAAACATTGAAATAACCATTTCCTTAGCAAGCAGACATAGACTTAGAATGGGGAACTATGAAAAACAATAGCCAAATACCCTCAATAAAAGCAAACCACTCCTACACACACCTCCTACACACACACTTACATACACTCCCCCCCCCCGCCCGCCAAGCAATAAAATAGGGACATTTCTACTAAATATATGAAAGCAGTGGTCTTGTTTTGAAGCAAATAACAGATCCATCATCCAACCCCCCACACCTTTTTGATAAAGAATACACAATAATAAATTCATCTGTGTTTTTAATTATATGAGAGAAACAAGCTTGTTAAGGCCTCTATGTTTGCATTAATTTGTCTTAAAACTGAGATCACCTGAATGAGTTAATCAATATTTCCTCTTATCTCACGGACAATTAGAGCCAATTCAGACTTTATCCAACAGCCATGTTTGTTGCATGTACATCTGTGGTTGTAGCAATGAACATTATAAAATGTGAGGTGGACACCATTTAACGAGAAGCAGACAGTTCCAAGGGAGCCAGGGTCAATTGTGGTTCCTCAGTGTATATCCACAGTTAGGTCTCCCCATTGTACTATATGGTGTTCAATGAAATATATACACTTTGCTGCATAAAATATATACTGGCTGCAGGCTTAAGCCTAGTGCCATTATTTCTCTTCATCTGCTGTGGAAGGAGCCAGGGAATTCCCTAACTGCTCCTGCAGTGGGCAAATGGAGTGCCTGGTGGCTTTGATTCAGCGTTTCCAAATCAGGGCCAGCATACTGGGCCTGATTTGGAAATCCCAAATCTTTACAAATTGGGTCTGATTTGGGTATTTTTCCTGAATTAGAAACCCAAATTGCACACCCTAATGACAATGAATCCCCAAACTATAAATTCATCCTAAGATCTTTACATAGAGATTGAAAAGCATGGGGGATAGAATTGCACTCTGTGCAATTGCACAAATTAGAACTCATGCTGATGATAACTGGCCTCCAATTGCAACCTTTTGTGTCTGATCCATGAGGAATGCTTCAAAACAGTTTAAAGCATATCCCTTGATACCAGCTTGTAAGCTGCCAACCAACCCGCCGCTCGCTCGCGCTCCTCTGCCATCCTCCCAGGGTCTCAGCAGGGGAGTTCCCTCGGCTTCAGACTGGGTAGGGGAGGGTGGTTGCCTCACCAGCACCCTCCACCTGCCCACTGGGTCGTGAATCTACACACTCTCTCTAGCCAGTTCACGCCCAACTTCTCCTCCCTGGCTTCCTGGGGAACTCTCCCTTTTATAACCCCATTCCTGCCCTCCCCCTGAGGGTCAGCCAATCTACCCTCTTCTCTCATTACATGCCTGTCCCCCGCCCTTCTCCCACCTGGGAGCTCTCCCCCTGACAGGTCCAGCCCCTGTCCTTCACACGGGGGTTCCTCCCTCCATGGCTCCTGGCCAGTCGGGCCGGAGCCATGACATCCTGAACCCTCCTCCTCCTCCTGGGGCTTCCTGTTCCATCCCCCAGCTGGCCAGCTGCTCACCCTCCCAGGGTCCCAGCCTTCTGTTTGCCCCCAAGGGCCAGGGCATGGCCTCAGTGGCTGCTGCACTAGGGATCGCCCGGCCATCTCCTCCGATGGTGCCGCCGAGTGCTCCCACCATTTTCTGGGCTCTGCCGCGGGTGGCCTCGTCAACGTGCTGCCCAGCTGGCCAGCAGGCCGCACCAGCTGGGTTGCGGCTTGGCGCTGCAGCGGCCACACTTCCTTGCCTCGTGGGGGCTGCTGCTGCCACGACATCTCCCTGGGCTCTCCTTCGGGTCTCCTCGGTGTCCCATGGCTCTTCCTCTTCCTCTGCCACCCAGCTGGCCCCCATCCCGGTAAGTGGGGGTCCGGCCCCCAGGGGGCTTGCCGTCAGCTTGGAGGGCTGGGGGGGTGTCAGCGCAGCCCAAGTGTGGGGTGGGCGGGGGGGTGGGGCCTGCCCTAGACACAGCTTCTGCCTCTATGCACCTCAATAAGACAGCATTGTCCACTGTATCAAAGGCTGCAGATAAATCCAATAGGAGCAACAAAGAGGCTGGAAGGACCATCTCTATCTCATAGCGCAGCCTGAATCCAGATTAAAAAGGGGCCAGAGCAGATGAGTTATCCAAGAAACCTGAAGTTGGTCCACTACTGTCTCTCAATTACTTTGCCAAGAAATAGCAGATTCAAGATTGGGAAATAATTGGCCCCATCATATTTCTGTAAAGATTGTGTTTAAAGTTATGGATGGATAACCACCTGTTTGAGTAGCCATGGGAATTTGCCCTTGCCATCAAAGAAATTTTGGCACTCGGCCAGGAAAGGGTGCGCCTGGTTGCTACTTGAGAATAGCTACGCATCAGCTTGGTTCTTTGATGGCAAGGTCTGTTTGATCCCTGATGAAGCAAGCTCCTCGGAAACAAGCATCTTGATGACCGGTTCCTTGTTGGGTCCACAGCCCTTGGAAGCTTGCCATCTATAAAAGAAATTATAAAGATTATTACTGAACCATTTCGGATTTTACTGTTTGCCCGGTTACCTTGTGGTAAACTTAGATGTATCTGTACCTCACTTTGAGTATATGTCTATAAATGTACTACAGCTATTATTATTATGCTTGGCCGCTTGCTGTTACCTTTTAAGGTTCACCTATAGATTATCAATGTACTGTAAGAGAACCTGAACCTAGTGTATTGATGTACAGTATCAATGTACTGTAAGAGAATTTGAACTTATTGTCAATCAATTACTTTGCACTTAGTCACTTTAAAAAGTTGGTTATTGATTATAATAATGATTTTTGACTAATTGTATAAATTGGATAACTGCCTTCTTATCCTTTGGCTGTGTATCCATTCTGTTTTGCTAGACAATACCAAGGGGGCTTTGTTTTTGCTTTGCTAATTGTGTTGAATCTATCAGTCTGAGTTCTCCACCAGCATCATTCTAGACACCTTCTCTTGATCAGTTTTCACTTTAGATGACTACAGAACACATTCATTTGCTGCAGTGAACAGTAGCGGCCCATAACTAGTACTGGGCCTTGTTTTATGGTGAAACTTATACGAATTCCTGAACTCACTAACTATTGACCTGGGAAAGATGATAATGACATTGTAAAAATGTGTTTACTATTTCCATGTCTAACACAGTGAATGGGCCCCAAACATACCAAAACTAAGCAGAACCCATGGCAGATAATTCATTGCTAAATTCATTGTAGGTCTGCCAAGTAGCAGAGAACTAGAATTACTGTTTAGTATGTTCAACTTATTATATTTACAGAACTGCATCTTATGCTAGACAAAATTACTATACGGAAATGAACTCTATTTAATAATGAAATGTATTTGCATTAGTTTACTGAGATACATAAAATCTGCTTTTCCTTCTATGTTCATTCTTATACACCCCTGTAAACTATGGGCCAGTAATTGAGATCATTATTTATAAGCCCAGCAAACATCCATTTCATATTTGTGTTTTCCACATTCATAGCTACACAAACTAATTACAAGATGACAGCTACACTATGTGCAGAATACCTTGAATGACTGTACATTACTAACAAATATTATGCCACATATTCACATTTTATTTGAGCAACCAAAAATGAGAAGAATAACAGCAATACCTGAACTTTTCACAGCCATCATTACACTGATATAAACTTGCTACGACTTATGTGTATTATGCAGGTGCTGCCTCAACATATTAGTAGGTAATGCTAACTTCCAAATGTTAAGCATAGATCCTATATAGATAGTCAAACTACCTCAGTGCTATGTAAACTTATCCTCCTGATCTGCCTTGCCCACAGGGGAAAAGCCAGTTGTATGCAATTGCTGTAGTAAAGGATAGCACAATATCCAGTCATATATAGATATAACTTTTATCATCTTGAATTTTACTACAGATTTACACACAGTACATGTGTGTTGTATGACCTTCTTATCCTGCCATTTACCGAATGCACTCAGAACAGCACAATGGATCATTCTGTTTCATCCTACCAACTATGCTGTGAGAAGTGGGATTGACTGAGAAATAGTATCTTTCCAAAGATCCTCTAATAAACTTTATGGCTCAATGAAAATTTGAAGCCATGTTTCTTCAGTCCTAGTCAGATTCCACTACACCACAGCAGCGATAAAACTAGTGGTAGAATGTGCAGATAAATGGTTGTCCATACTGGATCTCATTCAGTTGAAAGTTCATTTATGCTGTCAGCAAATATTTCCAAAGAGAGGCACTACAACCTTTCAGACGTGCTCCATAAGTAATTCTGTTGTAATTAATTAGACATGTTCCTTGCTTGGAAATAGTAGTTTAGGACATTTAGTAAATATTGCAGAGAAATTCCTTTAATTATTGTTAAAAATTAAGGCTGAATGTTACTGAAATCAGCAAGATTTTCATAATCAGACCAACAAAGACGCTATTGTTTTTCTGAGGCTTTGGGGGGCAATTGATCACGGGCTACCTCAAGAACAGCCAATGAATATAAAGAGCACAACCACAGCAAAGGATGGTTCCATGTCTGAATATATATGGCTGCAAATAAATAATTTAGCTTATCAACTGAAATTTTCCATATTATGCAAGTTTTTATGTACATTAAATCATTTGTATGAGGAATACATTCAATCATGCAGTCCTGGGCATGCAGTCTAAAGTAATGTTGTCTGGCAAGAGCTTTATAACATAGTTCTCCTGATACTGTAGCCTGGTTCCTAGTGCCAGTTCTCATGTCACTTTGTTGTACATGAACAATCTAGTTGTGTACAAAAAACCAGGATGTTTAGGGGCACCTGTTTCCATGTGCACCATGTACTTGGTTTAGTCTTTGCACTGCCATTATGCCAGTAATAATACAGATGTATGGATTTTGTGATGTGCATTTGATTATTGTTGATGTGCAAATGGTTTGTACAATCTGCATTATGCCATTATGCCATGCCTTCAGTATATGTGGGATTGGTCTTAACAACAGGCCTGTCCCTTTTGCATTGAAGTCTTTGCAAAGCTAACATCCATGTGAGGTTGAAATTAGCATTGGATATATGAAGTCGCAGCATTCCTGCATGAATTATATACTGATTGCACCCAAACACTTTTCTCCTGCATTGGATCAGGAACATTTCATAATGTCAATGTGGCTCAAAAAGTCCATATGATGGTTTAGTATAAATAAGAACAAGGAAGTGTCCCCTAGATATTAACTATGCCCTTTGTCAGGTTCTTGTCAAACAGCATATCTTTGAAACAGCAAACTATGCTGCTGGAACTGCAAACCAAACATCTATGATTTAAAATTAACTAGGAATTGGGAATACTCATTATATGTCTTGGCAGACTTACTACTTTAAATATTTTTTCCTACAGTCCTTAGAATTATTCAGTTCTGGACAAGAAGTAGATAAAAGAACTCTTTGCCAAGTGTTGAACTTTAAGTCTTGAGCTATTGCAATTTGCAACAAATTGGAAATTGTGAAGCCATGAGTTAGGATTATGACCTTATTGAAGTACACTTGCATATTTAGACTGGTATTCTCATGTACCCCCCACTATCTTTTATTCACTTTTCCTCCAGCACCTGGTTTTATGCCTTTCAATGTATCTAGAGCAGACAAAGTAGGTTGTCTTACTCCTTTAAGAAATTAAGACATACAGATGAAGATATTTAAAGTGCAATCCTAAGCAATTCCTGTATCTTTCTAAGTCCATTTAAGTCAGTGGTCTTAGAAGGATGTAACTCTGCTTAAGATTGCAATGTAAATCAATTTATCTTATTTGCAAAAATTGCAATCAAACCAAAAAGTTATGAAAAACCTGAGGACAAGATCCGCCTGTGATACAGAAGTCTGCATAGTGCTCAATGTTCTTTTCCTTCCTTCCCTTTTTTCTTTCAACACAGCATAGGTGCAGAATGAAGCATAAGTCAGAAGGTCAGGTAGTGTAGGAGGCTGAAGCTCAAAGGAACCAAAGAAGAAATCACCAGTTCTGCATCCTTCTGCATACAAAGTAAAAGCTCATGCAAGAGCATAGAAATGCAATGTATGATGTGTCAATTCTCTTTTCTTGGTGCAGCCCCTGTGCAACATCTCCCTGTGGTCTTGGGCATCTCCATCACTCTGGAACACTTATGAGAAGAGAGCAAGAGGTGACAGAGGAAAGGGGAAGAGATCTGTTTGGTAATTTTCAGTATCCTCCAAAGAATGTTTACTCAAAAATAAGTCCCATTGAGTTCTATGGAACTTCTTCATAAATGTTCCTCATAAACGTTCTTAGAACTGCAGCCCTTCTTTAGTTGTTATTATATACTGATTGCACTCAAACACTTTTCTTCTGTGTTGGATGTTATGTTCACATTTCCTTTGATTAAACCTAGTGTTTTAGCAATGTAATGCATCTGTAACTCTGAAGCTGCTGAATGAAATATCTTCAAAACTTAAGCTTTTTTTCTAGATCTTATTAAGATGTGAGGGCTACCTTGAAAACTACATGTTGTAACGTGAATGCTAGTAATAGCTAATGCCAGCGGACTAGACTTTCTTAGCAATTTCCACTTCTCCTGCACCTGAATGAAATACATGTTCCATAGTCTTCTTTATGTGATGGAGACATTGTAAATTCCTCGTTTGTTCTATCCTTCTTCGTTCACTTTCCTATCTCTTTTCATTTTCTCTGGTGTTAATGCTATTTTATAGCCATGGTCAGAAGTTCTATACCTTTGATTGCTAGACACTGGGGGTAGATAAAATGGTACGGTGATCTCCATTATGGTCTCCTTGTAAGATTTTTGAGATATCTAGGACATAATGAAGCCAATGTATATAGGTGAAGTCAATGGGCTTAGACTGAAGTAACTCTGTTTAGGATAGCACTGTTAGTCTCAAAGTAAAATACCTCCCAAGAAAATCAAATGAACAACAGAAAACCTTAGAGGAAGGGTGGAATAAACATGTAATAGGTATCTGGATGACTGCCATTGATTGACAGAATACATAACTATGTGTGTATTTGGTCTGATCACTCAAGGTTTCACTGATTTTTCTACTTACCCTGCATACTTTGTTTCCTTCCATAAAAAGAAAATAGGAAAAGGAAATAAAAGCTTGCATTGGAAGAGCCTCTTAAGCAGCAGTCATAAAGCTTGTATGATATAGCTTTCTAGGATGTTCTACATTGTAAGAAGCACCTCAACTCTGATGTTGTCAAAACAACTCTGGCTTTCCTCTGCAGGTAATTAAAATGGCCCTATGTTTCAACACAGAAGTCAAGGATGTTAGAGAAGTACCATCATTCTTTGTGGCTAACCTTCAAGACATTTTCTTCAAAACACAAGAGGTTTGGCAAAGAATCTTCTAGACAGAAAAGAATGTAATGGACTCTTAACCTCTTTGAATTGAAGCACATGATGATGATGAATAAGAAAATAGAGCAACCACTTAAGTGTATTTGTTTCTTTTTTTCCATAGTGCTCTGAAAAATGTCTAACAGGCAGCGTCACGTATCTGTATGTGCCTTTTATTAAAAAAAATAAGACACTGAATCTTAGTGGCTGAGAAGAAATCATTTATACATCTCTTCAGAAAACAAGATCAGATTCTTCTGTTGTGCAACTATTTGTACAAGGAATAAAACTAGCTCATTAGCCTCATTTATGTTGTGATATGGGGGAAAATTCCATGTTGTTATAACTATATTAGAAGATTTCTATTTAAATCAAATACCATTTGCTATTGGGCTGATAGTGCTCTAAAATTTTTAAAAAGTTCATTTGAAATTAACAAAGGTTAATTTGTTGCCCTCCACTTTGTTTAATTGTTTCTAATGCATTTTATGCTAATTAAACAAGCTTTCCCCAATAATTATATGAGGAGTCAGTAAAGCTTTTAAAGCTTTTCTAATCCAATCCCCTCGTGCTGTGTGTTCCTAATTTGTTTGATTTAATGTAATGATTATGGGAATTAGACAAATAAATATGTCATAATACTGTATTTTCTTAAAAACCTTGACCTGTAAAGACTTTAAATGAGATGAACAATATAGAAGGGCTTGGTAACAATCTATTCAAGGAATGAGCAAATGTCCCTCCTTTCACATATGTGCACTTGCATTCAGTCCCATGCAGACACATAGACAAAAAGATATGAACATCTAAATGAAAACAGATTCTCATCTCCCTTAGCCCTTGCTATAGTAGCTCAGGGATACATAAGCAACTCAGACTAGCAATAGAATGGATTTCTGTGATACAAACAGGGCCAAGATTCTTATACTAGTAGAGAAGAAACAGCTGTCACTTGTTTGCTTTATAGGCCAAGAATAACAATTATTTGTGAACAATTGAACAAGAATTGTGGACATTTGGTTTAAACTCAGAGAAATTATACAAATCCTTGATGGTTCTTCAGTGGATGTGGTAACTTGAGCATGCTCAGCCAGCACTGAAATGATCATAAAGTTAAACCGAGTAGAGCAGCCAGTCATTTCCTCTCAATTTAATGCAGTCCAGCCACCTTCCACTCAGGAAATATATAGCTAGCACCTGCAGCCTGGTGTCTTCTGCAAGTGACATTGGGGGCATAGCACAGTTTCTGCTTCTAGCTGCTTGATTTGGGGGAAAGAGTCATTGGTTTGATTCCTTAGTGTTATTGTACAAAGGCAAAGATTGTTACCAGTAGGTTGAACTCAGCAAATATTTCCATGGATGGCAAGTTATACTCTACCAATGGAGCATAACTTGTAAGTCCTTCTGTCTGTGAAAATGATCCAATGGATACAAGTCAGAAGGCAAGCCTTTTTAGATTATGATATGTAAGGCATGTGATTAAATTCTTATAGTTTTCTTTCGAAGTAAATAAAATTTTGAAAATATGAGTTAGGATTTATTATTCCTTTTTATTTCTCAGAATTAAGATTATTTTTATTCATGTATAACAAAGGCTCTCAAACACTGAGAGGAAAATAGGCAGCAAGGCTCAAATTTCCATTCAGCCACAAAACTCTGTGGTTGAATTTCTGCCATGGATGATGTGGCAATAAACTGCAATGATGCTCCGTGAGGAAGAATGGGAAGCAGATATAAAAACATATTATGCGCAATCCACAGGCACTGAAATATATTTTCCAGTAGCATACTATTGAAAAAACTGGAAAAATAAACATTTCTCAATCATTGTAATTTTACTACAATATTGAATGAACAGATCAACTTGCTTACAATTATCTTTAAGATGATTTGAACAATTCCCATCAATCCAATATGGATCCAATGGCTGTCTTCTGCCATGTTAGATCTAATATCTGTCCTCCATCAGTACAGAAATGTTTTGTCCAATGGAGGATGACTTCTACCAACTGATAAAGCTTTTGCCGTTGATGTCTTTCTGTGTGATAGACTTAGTGGAACTAAGCAGTAGATCCAACCTGGCAGAAAAATGTTGGATCCAGCCAACAGTGTTCTTCTTGGGGCTTGCAACATCACAGAAGTTTCACTCACCTTCAAAATGAAAGACAAGTCGACTGTAGAATTGCCAACTTCTCAATAAAGCTTCAGCAAATAAACTTTCTCCAGTTAATACATCTGAATTCCATCCCACTTTACTCTCAATCATAGCAGAAAAACTCAATCTGATATATACTGTACATAAACAGTAACACAATAGAAGTATCAAATTTTTGTCAGGCAATTAAACTTTATGCCAAGCTAATTCAATTTTGTTGCTATTTTATTAAGTTCTCTGAAAAAAACACACCCTCTACCTAAATCTGTTCTATCCAGTAAATCACAAGTTTTCAACCCATTTTCTAACATGGTCTCCTTGTTCCGCTCTTTTGATATATTAAATATCCAGCAAAGAATTTCCAGGCTCATAAATCTACAGTGATAAAATTAATCCTATTGCTGAAGAGAAATAAATATTTTATTGCAGTTTTATGAGCTTTTGTTCCCTTTCCGCTTGCAAGTAGGTGTTGTTTAGTGGTACAAAGATGTTATGATGCTGAAAAATGTATTAGAAACAATAGCACAGTAATAGAATTCAGACCTACAAAGCTGTTGTGCATTTCTTGAACAAAAATAGCAGGAGAATCCCATGCAAGACACCATTATCAATAAGATCACAAAGTTTATTTTCTCTCATGTTTACATACAACCTTAGATTCAGGAACTTTTTGCAAAAGTTGCTGGTTCCACTTAGACAAGATGTTCAACTCCTTTTTCCTTGAGGAGCACCATCAAATGTTCTCTCTCTCACACACACACACATGCACGCATGCATTCACACAGCTTCACACACATTCTCGTACAGCCTTCCTCTGGCTGCCTCTTACCATTCATTTGCCCAACCCAACTCAATCCAACCCAACAAACAAACAAAAATCTTATATTGTCGAAGGCTTTCACGGCTGGAGAACGATGGTTGTTGTGGGTTTTCCGGGCTGTATTGCCGTGGTCTTGGCATTGTAGTTCCTGACGTTTTGCCAGCAGCTGTGGCTGGCATCTTCAGAGGTGTAGCACCAAAAGACAGAGATCTCTCAGTGTCACAGTGTTGACAGTGTCACTGTGACACTGAGAGATCTCTGACTTTTGGTGCTACACCTCTGAAGATGCCAGCCACAGCTGCTGGCGAAACGTCAGGAACTACAATGCCAAGACCACGGCAATACAGCCCGGAAAACCCACAACAACCATCAGAAATCTTATACTACAGAAGAACTATTCTTCTCAATATCTCAATTGTCTGGGTCACTGGGGGAAGAACGGTGCTTGGCTTGTCTCTCTAGTATTCCAGACTAACCCATTTTGCCTACCTGACTCCCAAAGCCAAGCATATTCTACAATGAGATGCCAAGAATTTTGCAGAGAACATGTTCAACAGTATTCTAAGTAGAGATGCCAAGAAATTTGTAGTCAACATGTTTAGCAGTTAACAGGTGAAAATACTATTTTCCATCACTCATGAGCTAAGACTTAGATTTCCTTGCTTCAGGGTCATCCAATTCAAGCTGCTGATGAACAGCTTGGCAGCTGTGAGAAACTATGGCTCTTGACTCTTTTTCCTTCTGCCTATTGATGCTCTGGTCAAGTAATTAAATTGCATGTGTGAATATGGCTCTCATAAGGCTGTGCAAAAACATGTATGTATGAGATAGCATCAAAACACAGACTTATAGTGCAATCATATGGAGAGTTACTCCAGTCTAAGTCAATTGACTTCAATGGGCTTAGACTGGAGTAACTCACCAAAGGATGGCAGTGCTAAGGTAAAACCTTTTTTTTAAAAAAAAATACAGTGTTTATTAATGGCTGGCTGGCAGTTTGCTCGCTTTTTGGTAAAACGATTTTCTGCTAAGCATAGTAATGCATAGTAATGCATAGTAATGACTGGTCGGTGGTGGTGGAAAGACAGGACAACCATTGAGCTATGTGACAACACACACATGTCCAGTGCTAATGGTTGCTCTGCATTGTGCTACTTGAATATGCAGAAAGTAACTCCCTGAGCAGGTGTGAGTTGTTCACAAACAGAAGTGTTCAATGAAAAAATATCAGAGCAGAATTTGAGCTGAAACAGCAGGCTTTTGAATATCCCTAAATCCAAACTGGTCTTCAATACTTCCTGCATTCTCAGGCTGGCAGTACTGTTGTGGTTGCCTAGCAACTGAACAACAGTTACTGAGAGGGGATTCCTTTCTTAAAGCTAGAGGCACTGTTTCTATTATTGGGGGGAATGGTTTAACTCCAATGAATTTTTTTTCAGATTTCAGATTTTTCTACAAATCTGGGGCTTTTCTCAGGTTTATAGAAAGTTATGACTTTGTTCAAAGTTATGTTTGTAGAAAGTTATGTTCATTGTTCCAGTCTTTGGAGTTCTGTATGCACAGATGGGATCATGTTGAGAATTAATATATTGATTTGTTCCTGATTAATTGTACCAGATTGTACATGGAGAGGCATATATAACTGATTAAATACATATCCAATTGAAAGCAATTCATTGTATATAGATGACATCCACAATACAATGCGCTTGCACATTATATTTGCTCCTGCACTTTCTGTTTAGCAAGTCATAGTATGTGACGAAGCTGACTTCCACTGATAGACTTCTATGGCCAGGTCTGAGAGATTATTGTTGACAACAACAGATTGATATATTCCTTTATTCTTACTCAATTAATTGGTTTTTTTTAATAATATTTTTTATTTTTCAATATCTAACATACAAAACTACTACATACATACATAACCTACAAAACAGTAACTACAAAAGACTACAATAGCACAAGGGATGGGAAGGAAGGGAGAAAAAAGAGAAAGGGAAGGGGGGGGTGGAGAAAAAGGGGAAGGTAACCTACAAACACTAAACACTACGTTTCAATGCTTTCCCTTCATACTGCCACAGTAAAAAAATAGCTTAATAAAATAGTGACGGAGTGGTTGATCATACAAATTACAAATTACAGTTCAAATTAAATCTTTTTCCCTCCCCTGGGCCTCGGGCGCAATTCCCTCTGCGCAGCTACCGCCGGAGCGCTCATTGCCTCCCCCCTCCCTTCAGGCTTCGGATCCTCTTCTTTTTGCTTGGTATCTGGTCCAAATTCTGGATTTATATCCACAAAATCCCTTAGCTGATCTTCCGACTTAATCTTGTAAGCTTTATCTTTATAACTAAACCCGATTCCTTCCGGGAGTAGCCATTTGTACTTTATGTCCTGTTCCCTCAAAAGAGCTGCCAACATCTTGTACTTAAATCTTTTCTTCCGCACTAAAAATGGAACGTCCTTCAATATCTTGACTTTATTTCCCAGAAAGTCCAATTCCGCATTGTATGAATTATATAGGATACTGTCCCAGACCCTCCTAGATGAAAACTCGATAACAATCTCGCGAGGCAGCTGCCGCTTCGTTGCATATTTTGAAGATGCCCGACGGACTCCCAAAATGGTGCTTTTCACTTCTTCTTTAGTTGCCCTCGCGGGTGTCGCTAAAAGTTCCGAGGCGAGATCCCATAAATCCTCTTTTTCCTCCTCCTTAACATTCTGGAGACGCAAAATGGTTTGTGTTCGCTCCACTTGCAGTCCGATCAGCTGGTTTTCCACCAACTTTAATTCCCTGTTCGTTGCTCTTGTAAGTGACGCACTTTCCTGGGCAGACTTCTCTGCCCCCCCGCTGCTTCTTTAATGGCTTTCACATCGCTTTCAATTAAGCCCACCCTTTGATCTGTTTCATTCAGCTTGTCAACAAAGGGTTTTATGGCTTCCATAACCGCTCTTTTAACCAGTTCTTCAAGCGTCTCGCCCCTCTGCAAGGCCGCCGTAACTGACTTGCCAAGAGAAGGACTCTGCTTTCTCGCTGCCATTTTAGGGGGGGGGGAACCGCCAATCTTCCGAGACTCTATGAGGGGGGAAAAATCCGAGTCTTCTAACCTTCAGACCCCACCACTCCTCACAGCGCTTGTAGTAACAGAAGGGATTCGCTTACTTGCAGGCATTTCGCCTAATCCTGCTCCTTGCCGTTTTCCATAGCCCGGCAGCACACTGGGTGCCGCGCTCGTCTGCCGGCCTCCATAGGGACAAACGGGCGATTTACCCCCTGCCTCGATCTGTCAGAGGGCTCTTCCCGCCGCGTCCCGGACTCAGACTCCCTGCCTGAGAGTCTGGGGGCTAACCTTTGCAGATCAGCCGCCCGGCCAGGCGGCTCGGCCGCTTCCTCTCGGACCTGCCGAGAGGAGCGTCCAACATGGCTGCGAAAACGAAACCGACCTCTATTAATTAATTGTTAAAAGGCCCAGCCTAGTTTCTTTTCAACGTTTCTCCAATTTAGAATATAATAAATATTTATGTTATTTTAAAACAGAAGGACTCATGCATCACATTTTAAACAAAGAAACTATTGATTCTAGAAGTGCAACCCTTTGTAGTGTTACTCTATCAATCTCAGTGCGTTTAGGCTGGAACAACTCTGCATAGGATTGCACTTTAACAACTCTGCATAGGATTGCACTGTAAGTAAATATGTAGTTATTAATGGGATTGTTTGCTTGTGAAACAAGTGTCTCATCATAAGCATGAAAGTAATTTGTTCTTGATCTGAACATTGTTTATTAAATTTTGAATTAAACACACATATAGAAGCTTGTTAGCATCCTTGCACTATGGAATCAAACTTTCTAAGCTTCTTTACATGGAAGTACACCCATTGAAATCAATAGGATTTGCTTCCAATAAAATATTTTCAAGATTGAGTTACAAGTCTGCAAGGTCTATGTTTTAATGCAGAATTCTAATAAGAACTGTCTGTTTTTAACTAGTAATCCCCAGGATGTTCTACACCAGCAGCGGAAATCTTCCTTTGACATTTATCCAGCTATCTTAGGCATTCAGTTTTTCATATATAACACTGAAAAATTCTTTTCTTGTGTATTTTTATTTATTTGTTTAATCAAATTGTCTGCATTCTAAAAACTTTTGGCAATGTTTTTATACAGTCTTCAGACCTTGCCAAACCAAATTTCTCTCACAGCAGTTGATTCTTTCCCCAGTCAATAGCATATGAAGAATTTTAAAGATCTCTCTCTCTCTTTCTCTCTCTATATAAGATGGTATTTAGGTAAGGAAAAAAATCCTTGAGGGACATGGAATCAGTTGCCCCCCCAGTCGGAATAAAAGACAGAGACTGTATTGGGATAAAATAAGGGCCACTTTATTAACTACAACATAACATAACCTGTCATTGTGGCAAGGGATCTAACTGCAGTACAGGTCAAGCCCTGGGGTCACCCTGGACCTCCGCCTTGACCTGTCTGGGCGAGCCCCTGCTGCCCCGGGGGTGTTCCATCCATAGGATGGCTGAGACCTGGCAGCGAGGCAAGTGGTTCCCCCTTTGAAGCTCCATCCCCCACAACCGTGGATCCTGGGGGCGGCCTTGTCCAGGGTTCCCCCCCAGGAGTCTGCCCTCGCAGCTGGCAGCCATACAGCCTCACCAGCCGCTCCTGACAGACCCCAATTCCCGACTAATGGGAATGTGCCAAGGGGATCACCGGCCCGCTCATTTATCCTATCCTGCCAGTGGCCAACTACTTACAACCTCCACACCATCCTCATTAACAATTCCCACAGTGCAAGGTAGGCGAAAAACAACTCCCCTGGTGTACCAATTAGGGAAGAAGCAAAAATTCCTACCTAGCCCTGATAACAGCGATCAGCTAATCCTGCACTGTATAAAGGGAGAGGTGGGTGGGCCGAGCACGAGGCGACTGCTGAATGCAAGGAAGGGCGGAGCTGTTTTATAAGCCTTCAGCTCCGCCCCGCCAAGCAATACCTGGATGGCCGGGAAAGCAACTGCCTTTTCTCCTTCCGGAGAGGCAAACCCGGCCTCCCAGTCTTAGCAGCTTTAGCTGCCGACTGGGAAGGGGCCACAATCTCACCATACTCATCGAACTATGAATAATTTCCAGCTGCAGCTTCATCTTCTAGTTCCATCCTATGTACTGAACCATTTCTCTTGCTATATGCTCAGGCACCAGCTGCGACAATCAAACAACCTTCTTTTTGTGCACATGCTAGGATTGTCCCTATAGCAAAATTTAGATCATAGGCTTTTTCAGTAGTGGGTCTAGTTCTCTGGAATGGCTTACCAGAGGGGGTGTAGAGGGTCCCTTCAAACTACTACATTCAGGAAGGTGTGTCAGTTTTATTTCAGAGGGCATTGGTGGAGAGTAAAGAGTTTTGGCAGCTATGGCTGCATTGTTAAGATGTATGATGCATGTTTTTAAGCTTATCCTTTGTGTTGTTTTATCTTGTTAATTGAGGAGGGAAGTCTGGCTGTATATCAGCTGGCATGAAAAGGGATTCCCTGTTTTGGAAAACACTCAGCTTATACAAACTGATCTGTGGAATACAATAACTTGCTTTCTTTGATGTATAAACTGAAATACAGAGGAGGGATTGGGATTGCACTCAGTATCCCTGCCCCAATTTCACGATTTCAGAGGAAAGGTACACAGACTGCTATATGTTTATGCTGTCCATATCATACAAGCATTGAGGGGAAAGGCAGGATTCTCAGTTGTGTATATAGCACCAATATACATACACATCTACAACTGATGTAAAATAATTTCATGTTTGATGGCTGAACTCACCAGATAGGTTCCTTTAAGCTTTGGGACCCCAGTGAGAAAGGCAGGGTGTAAATAAATAAGCAAGCAAACTGAGGATTGAAAAAATGACTACCAATTAAGATGAAGGGCAAAATTATGGCTACTGAACATGTTTGACATTAAAAATAGGCATGTATTGATGCTGATTGTTCAAGGCTTGGGGATTAAGTAACTTTTTTCTAAATTACTCTTCTGTAACTGACTAGTCTTTTGCTAGGCCAGTGACTCAGAATGATCAGCCAGTGTCTCCAGGAATATAAATTTAGGAGACAAGAAAAGTTCAGTATTACAGAAAGGTAAAGGATTCATTCAACAGTTTGGAAATGTTGGTTTTCAAGGACAGCACTTTGTAGTCAGCTTGGGATGTTCACCTATATTTCTTTTTAAAAAAGATAATCATTACTATTCAGCTCACCCGGCTGCAGCATAGCTGCATAAGCTGGGAGCCGGCCTTTGCAGTCCCGCCCGGAAGAAGAGACAGGCTCCCTTCCTGGGCATATGGGGCTTTGACCGGGGGCGGAGCCAGGAGCCTTTTACAGGCAGCTCTGCTTTCCCCAGCCACAGTTGCTTCGAGCGCTCGGCCTGAGCAGAGCACATCTCAAGCTCTCTCAGCCGAGCTCCTCTGAGGCTGTTTTTACTGAAGGCCCTCAGGACTTGGCAGTAGTAGCTGGCTTGGAGAAGCTGTGATATTCCCCTGCTTGCTACCTTCAAACTTCAAGAGGAGAGCCAGGGCCCAGCGCCAGTCTCACTGGTTTGGCAGAGACTTTTCATATTTACATTTTGGGCCTGTTGTCTATCAGTCAGGAGGGCCAAGGCAGGGTTATACCCAGCCCGTGCAGGCTTCTGGCCTACCTAGGCTCCTGTCCCCCCAACACTGTTTTACTTTGTTGGGAGAGAGTACTTCAGCAGCAGCAATAGGCTTTGCTGTAGGCCACAGGGGTGAGTTGCAGCCATCTGAGGGGAGGATTAATTTATACTTCATTGCTACTGGCCTAGCAGGGCAGATGCTGGTAGCCCCCACCCCAATCCTCCCATCTAGGCTTTTCCCTCCCTCGCCGTTTACACTTACTTGGGAGGGAGTATTTCTAGCAGCAGTAGCTTGGCCTCAGCCTTCAGGCAGCAGGGGTCATTTTGCAGGAGGGCTTGGCAGCTTATTCAGTTGGGAGCAGCCATTTTGAGAGTGGCACCCAGTGACCTTAGATTCCTGGCAGTACGGCCATGTTGTGAAGGCATCTGCAACATCCACAGCTCCAAGAGCAGCCATTTTGAGTGTGGCATTTGTGTGGCCTTATTTGCCTCCTGCTTACTGGCAGTAGCAGTCATTTTGGTGGGGCTTGTGTAGCTACCAGCAAACTCATCCTTTGAGGATGATAAAGAGGCCAAAGCAATGAAGGAAACACTGGGCTATCCATTTCTATCAGTCGGGAGGGCTGAAACAGGGTTAGGCCCAGCCTCTGCAGGCCTCCAGCCTATCTAGGCCTCCTTCACCCCATTTTTTCACTTTATTTGGAGAAAGTACTTAACGGCAACAGCAGCAAAGGCTTGCAATCATCTGAAGGGTGGCTTGCTTCACAGATTATTGCTACTGGTTTAGCAAGGATCTACAGTCCCAGGGTTGTGGCTAGTTAAACCACCTGCCCCCTCCCCCCTTCAATTTTGCAGCATTTGTAGGCTAAAAGGGTTGTTTTTAGTTTTTGTCACTCACATCACTCACACCACCTAATGGCATGCTGTGTTGTTGCATCTGCTGAAACCTGCAAAGCTGTTACACAGGGCAGAGTAGTCTAAGATGTGATCTGATCTTTCTACCAGATTCACACAATTGATGGCCAGTAGCGGATCTGGCCTAGGCTGCTGTAATCCAGTCATGTTGAAGTGACAGTGGACCTAATTAACAAGATTACCGGGTCAACAAGAGAGGCAGGGGGTGATGACAGCAGTAACCATGTGCCAATGGCATCAAGTGGGGGAGTTGTGGATGTTGAGCAGGAGTGGCCAACGGACAGTGGACAGCTGGCTATAGCAGTCAAACCGGCAGTATCTCTGGTTAAGTCAGCTCTGCCACAGCCGGCTTGCAACTGTCGTTGGGGTCAACCAGCTGCCGCTGGGTCTGCAGCTTCTACATCTTCATTCTCATCTCCCATGCAGGGTTGGCCTTCGGTGGATCTACCTGCTTGGCCTGGTTTCACCACTGGGTCACTGAGTCACCAACATGCCCAGGTCACACCTGCGCAAGGGGGTTGTACCAGTGGGGATAGCCGGGCCTACCCTTCTACTGCAGTAGGGTGGCCTTATGGTTATGGCTCTCAATGGGGCCCAGTTCCTTATGGTTCCCCCATGTATGGCATGGTTCCATACAGGGCATTGCCATTTGGTGACACTGTGTTGCCTCTGGGGGATCACTTAACACAGGCCACCAGGGACAAGATTATAAAAGGGGAATATGTGGATGTCTTCACCCTTCTCTTCAGGGAGCTGGAGAAGAAGGATAAGAGGGACTGGATCTGGATAAAAGGGACAAGGAAAAGATTAGGCAGAGATGGATTGATCAAATTTGGTCCCATCGGTTGCCCGGCTTTCTTATTTACACAGGGGTATTGGCGAGGGCGCAGCCCCGGAGGGCTCTCCCCCTCTTCCAGTACATGAACATTATTTACAAGGGATACACTGTTTTTGAAGGGGTGGCTTGGCTGCAGTATGATGAAGAATTCACACACGGGCGGCCTTAAACCCAAGCCTTCCATAGGACCAAATCCACCAGCAGCTGTGGCTACAGGTGAAGGCCCCTGCTAAATCTAATCTAGGTGATAGGTCAGATAGTGGTCACCTGATTTTCCGGGCTTCACAAGTGTCAGGTACCTGCACTCCTGCAGGGCAGCAAGTTCAGTTCCAGCTGCTTTGTTGGGACTTTAAATCCAAGGGGGTGTGCAACAGGAAGGCCTGTAAATACAAGCATGAGTGCCCTTCCTGTGCTGGTGCGCACCCGTATGCAGCTTGCCCCAAGGCCAAGCAGGGCAGTTGATGCTCCAGGGGCAGTCAGCAGGAAAAGGGGCCCAACCCAGTACAGCGGAGAATACTTGAGCGCTTGCTGCAAGCTTACCTAAGGTGTCACAATGCCACATATTAACTTTTGGGTTTAAGTTTGGCTTCCATATCCCCTTTCAGAGCCCTAGGACACCTTTAATGGCAGCCAACCTTCGATCGGTGGCTGGCATTGAAGAGGTGGTCCAGACTAAAATCTTGAAGGAATGCACTGAGGGTAGGGTTGGGGGCCTTTTGATGCCCCTCCGGTCCCTTTCTTGAGGGTTTCTCCTTTGGGTTGGTTCCTAAAGGCACTTGGTGAATTCCATCTTAGCTGGGCTTGAGGGCTGTGGCCACTGTTGTGTGGCAGGGATGGGGCGGCCTTTGGTGGCCAGCCCCACTGCCACTTTTGTTTAGGGAAAGGACAAGTCTTCCCACACATATTTTGGTCATCCACTTCGGTGGTAATGACTTGGGCGTAGTGCAGGGAAAGGCCCTGTCACTACAGGTAGCTGAAGACCTGCAGGTTATAAGCAGCCGATGGCCGGGTGTGCTTATGTTTTGGTCTGAGATGCCGCTAAGATGAGTTTGGCGGGAAGCCTTAGATCCTAGGGCAATCAAGGGGCCCAGCATAAGGCTAATAATGCCATTAAAAAACCTTGGGGGATGGCTTGGGAATTTTTTTTACCATACCTGAGAATTAGGACCGAATTTGCCCATCTCTACTGAGGCGATGGTGTACAGCTGTCAATGGAGGGCAATGAGATTTTTCTTGATGACCTGCAGCAAGGGCTTTGCTTGGCTTTAAGTCCCCTGTGGGGCACAAGGATCTAAGCAGAGTCTTGACCGTTGTGGTGGCAGGAAAGTTTTGGGAATAGGGTGCAGGCCGGTGAGCACCCAGAGGCGCTTCCCCATGGATGAGGAACAGGGTCTGCCAACAGTGCAGTATGCTTGTTGACAGCTACCATAACATGGGCAGATACCTGCGGGGATCCCCAGGGAAAAGGCCTTTCCTCATGCTGTACGGCTGGGGTGTTAGGTGCTTGATGGGGGGATCCATTTGCCTGGCTGGCCGGGTTGCAGCCATTCCAGGGATGGCCTACACCCGGGACTGTGGGGCTCACCCAGACAGGTCAAGGTGAAGG
The DNA here is from genome assembly GCF_028583425.1 of Eublepharis macularius. Lineage (NCBI taxonomy): Eukaryota > Metazoa > Chordata > Lepidosauria > Squamata > Eublepharidae > Eublepharis > Eublepharis macularius. The sequence goes on from NC_072797.1 coordinate 94,353,396, forward strand.
TCCAGGGGTGACCCCGTGGCTTGACCTGTACTGCTTAGTTAGCCCTTGCCGTGGTTTATGTTTATGGTCATGTTAATAAATGGCCCTTTAGTTCCAAGCCTGTGTCTGTCTCTTCATTCCGGCTAGGGTTGCAAATGCAACATTACACAATGCATAAATCAGGAGACATAATCAATTGGTAAATACTAACATATAAGAATTGTAAAACAGGTTTTTTAAACAGTGTAAAATACTGGTCTATAATTCAGCAGAATTTAAGCAGGGAAGAATTTGGATTCTTTGACCATTAAAGAATCATAAATGCGTATGCTCACTCACAGGCACACAAAGCCTGACTGTTTCATGCATCTATAAAGTGTACATGAAAATAGCTCTGTTCAGACCTTCTCTTGAATGTGCAGGGGCTGAGGTGGGGACATGGATGCCTGAACAGGGTTAATAAGTTCTTTCCTCATCAATCTCTTGGCTTATGTGGGTAGGCAGGTGCTAAATGCACCAAGTAGAGATTCTTAATATTATAATAACATTCAATTTACATACTGCCCTTCAGGATGACTTAACATCCACTCAGAGCAGTTTACAAAGTATGTTACTATTATCCCCACAACAAAATACCCTTTGAGGTGGGTGGGGCTGAGAGAGCTCCTAGAAGCTGTGACTCACCCAAGGTCACCCAGCTGGCTTCAAGTGGAGGAGTGGGGAAGCAAACCCGATTCTCCAGATTAGATTCCTGCACTCTTAACCACTACACCAAACTCTCTCTCTTCTTAGTCGCCAAATGCTGGCAAGCAAATGTTGTTTCTCTACAAGTTCAGCTGCCGAAGAAACAAACAAAAAAACTCTCTTACAAGGTATAGTAGTTAGTTTGATACCTCATAGTGTTAAACTTCCTGTAAATCAACAGAAATTATAAAATAAGCAAAATCTGCACAGGGTTATGGAAATTTGTAGGAGCAGAAATAATATCTGGATGACATTTGATTAAATATTTAATTAAACTAAATACACACAAGTATCTTAATTCAGAATATATTTTGTGAGATAGTGTTCAACCAAAATGAAGAGAAAACATACTGAAGAAGCTCTTTTTAGATTATTGCATTTAAAAGCGCACATATGCTTTTTGCTGTTGTTAGATCTCATTCTGTTGCCAAGTCCCATGTTCTGCTTTTCTACTTTTGCAGGTCTTTTCTGAGGGGAAAAAAATTAATACTAACTAGGGAGAAGGTTTCACTTAATTGAGAATTTACTGCAAAATTAGAGAAGTGATACTAAAATATTTCTGATAAAGGGATATCACAAGCATTTTATCATTAGTAGAACTGTAAGAAGCATAATAAGAGCTTTGCTGGTTCAAACTAGTGGTCTCACTAGTCCATCAACTTGCTTCACATAGTAAGCAACCAGTTGCCATGAAGGTCCAATGAACAAGATACAGACACTGCCTCCAAGCCACTGGTATTCAGAGGGTTACCTCTGAGCATCACAGGCAAAGAAGAAGACCTATAATGGCTTCTTTTACTCAGTAAAAGAAGCCATGTCCTCCAGTTCGCAGGATCTGAGCAGGTCTGTTAATTATAGGTTATTTTGGAAGTCTTTCATTCATAGGGTCACCATAGACAGCACATAACACATAACACACCTCTGAACATGGAGATTCCTTTTGGTCACCATGGCTGATAGCCATTGATGAACCTCTGTGAACTTACCCAACTATAACCTGTTCACTCAGAAACAGCCAGTTAACTAGGTGAGGAGGATACATCAAACAAAGGAGAAAACACTGTGGAACATATCTTAATCATATCATTCCTGTGGACATGTAACTAAATGAGGTCCCATTGACCTATTTCTTCATTTCATTTGAGCATGAACAGAAGAATCTCTTATTTATTTGTTGAAAATATTTTAATTTTGCTTTTCTAGTCAGCTTGTAATGGTTTCTAGTAAAAGCTAATCACAATATTAGGTAATCTAAAAATCAGAATCAACACAAAGAAGGAACAAAGGACCAATAATGATAGAGATCCATGAAAAGTCCTCCTGAACAGACTCTCCTAAAGAACAGTAGAGATGATACAACCCTCACTTTACTGGCCAATCCAGTCCACAAGAATAGAACTGCCATGGAAATGAATTTTACTGAGGTTGATGCAGCCCTAACCACCCGCAGTGAAGGGATGGAGAGTATACCTTGAAGGGAGAGATGAAACATATCACCTAGAGTCATATTAGGAGAGGTGGTCCTGGTGGACCGTGTTCATAAACAACATTACTGTCTCATTACTAATCCTTGGAATGATGTTACATTTTCCTGTACTTTGAAACAACTGTTCTTTGTTCTCTACCTGTTAAATGAGCATGACATCAAAGAATCTTGATCCTTTGTTCTATTTCTTTTCATGAGCCCTAAAAAGTCCATGGGCATATTGTGATGCCATAACTGTGACTTATCCAACATAACATTTCTACTTTACCTTCTTGTAATAGAGTACAACTCATCTATTTTTGATTTACATATCTATGGAAGACAAAAGGAAGGGAAACCTCTTTTGCTGAGTAAACATGAAATACTTCCTTAATGCCTGTAAAATATTTAAATGTCTTGCAAGCATGACAAAAGTGGTTAAGTATTAATGTTATATAGCAGATCTGGGTATCACTGTCCTATGCTGTTTAAACTTTTAAAAATGGTGCAAGTGGTGATATTTTCTAGCACTGACTTTTCTTTAGGTTTCAGTAGCTGCAGTGAGTGTATCAGCCAATTTGACATTTCCCAATGTTTTCTAGACTGAAGAACCTTAGAAGCAACAAGTATTTTATATGTATAATGCTGCAGGTTCATAGCCATTCTTTTTTATAGTGATGGGCCTGACTACACTCCTGGGAGGACATTGGGTTGCCAGCTCCCATCATCCTAAACCCTGAGGCTTCTTGGACAGGACCTAGTGAAGTCATAGTGCAGGATCTGGTGATACTACATTAAATGACATTATGAATATTAGTACTCACATTACTAGATATGTACCAGGTGGTATCCGTGTGTAATCACACTCATGTCACTTTGAAGTAACCAGACTGGCAGTGCAAACCTAAGCAGAGTCATAACCTTCCGTACCTGTTGACTTCAATGGATGGAGAAGGGTGTAACTCTTGAAATGTAAAAAAAACCTGGAAATTTAACTCAGAAAATGTAATCTGTAGTTGCAGAGTGTTTTTTATTTTAAGAATTCAGAACAGAAATTATTCTTGGCTCAAATTTATTTATAATCTCCCAAATACCTTGTTTTTATGTAGAGAGAAGTAGTTAGTGATTGATTGGATATTATGTCCTCTAAGGCCTTTGACTTTTTGCAGTAAACTACATATTTTTCTGTAGTGAGAAGTTCTGAAGTTTAAACCCAGGACTTTTGTTGTGATGGTACTCACAGGTACTAACATTGGGGAGTGGGGGGTGCTCTGCCCAGCCCTGATCCTCATGTCCTGGCCCACTCTGTGCATCCAGAGAATTAGAGAGTAGACCCTCAGGAACAGGTACCTGCAGAGAGAGTGGGAATTGATGGAAATCAGCACAAATTAATATATGAGTTCTAGCACTTTTTTAACAGCAACAAAAAAGCACTGTTTAAACCCTATGCCTCTTGTAATTTATCCTCAATCCCAGATTTCAGGAATGAAAAGGATAGGAGTTTAACAGTCAGTATTCACTGGTGAGTAAAAAGCATTCTGCATATGCTTAGAGGCATATGTTATTTCATACAGACAAGGTACAGTAGGGTGGCTCGCAGTTAACGATTACAAGCAGATAACAGGCTCAAAAAACCTGAGTATTCCTTTTTTACTCACGCCCCCTCCAAATGCACTCCTTACTTCTGAAGTGCATTTCTGATTGCAAATAGAGGAGGCAACTCTATCTCCTCATATATCTCCACAATGAAAAGGGCTAGAGATTTTTAAATTCTGGGAATTTGGTGGAGGGTGCATGGCATATTTCTGAGGGGGACATTGCCCCCATAGGCCCCACTGTAGCTATCAAACTGCCTTGCAGGATCCTGTTATACATGGAAAATAAGATTACTACTATTAATTTACATGCAGAAACTTCCACTGGAACCATTACATGTGAATAAGAATGCAAGCCTATCAGGTACCCACTTCTTGAATCACCTATTTCCTCATTTCTCTGTCTCCTTCCCACAGCCTGGAAAAATTAAAACAGACAGTGAATAATGGTTAGATTGGAGACTTTCCAACCAGTCTAGAATAGAGGTGGGCACGAACCAGGAAAAAACCAAACCATGTGGTTTGTGATTCGTCCCATTTCACAAACAATGAACTATGAACTTTCACGAGCTTGCCCCAGTTCATGAACTGGTTCGTGGGGTTTAAATATACCTTTCTGTGTTGCTGCAAAGTGGTACGGAATGGGGCATTCCCCCCACCGGCTTGGATCAGTTGCTTGGCAGGGAGATCCCTGACAAGCAGCTGATTCGGGGGTTTAAATGCCCCTTTCTGTGCTGCTTCACAGCAGCAGGGAAAGGAGCATTCCCCCCAACGGCTTGGATCAGCTGTTTGTCAGGAAGATCCCCAACAAGCAGCTGATGGGGGGGGGTGAAATGCCCCTTTCTGTGCTGCTTTGCAGCAGCAGGGAAAGGAGCATTTCACCCCCCACCGGCTTGGACCAGCTGCTTGTCGGAGATCTCCCTGACAAGCAACTGATCGGGGGTTTAAATGCCCCTTTCTATGCTGCTTCACAACAGCAGGAAAAGGGGCATTCCCCCCACTGGCTTGGATCAGCCACTTTTCAGGAAGATCCCCAACAAGCAGCTGATAGGGGGTGAAATGCCCCTTTCTGTGCTGCTTTGCAGCAGCAGGGAGAGGGGCATTTCACCCCCCACCGGCTTGGATCAGCTGCTTGTGGGAGATCTCCCCGACAAGCAGCTGATCGGGGGTTTAAATGTCTCCTTCCTTGCCACTTTGCAGCAGCATGGAAAGGGGTATTGGGCTTTTACATGAACCACATGAACTGGCAGCCCAGTTTGTGGAAGTTTGTGGAAAACAGGCTTCCACAAACCAATGGTTCACGAAGCACAAACTGGCCCAGTTCATAACGATCTTTAGTTCATCTTGCAGTTCATGCCCATCTCTAGCCGAGAACAATAGCAATAATTCTGTTTGGATCTGGAGCGTTCATTAACACATGGGTAGAGTAGGGGTGAATTAGTCAATTTCCAGCTACCTGTTCCCCAGAACTACCACCAACCTACCTCACAGATTTTTGTAAATATTACTGAGACAATCATTGTGATGTGCTTTGAGTACTCAGGGGAAGTTCTATCATAAAGTATTATGATTATCTCCTCTGGAATTTGAGTTTTCTGTATCGCTGGGCAAAAGAACTTATAATGCATCTTCCATTATAGCTTTGCGTATGCACTGCATTTGACGCAGAGCAAAAAGGCTTTAGCCAGACTGCAAGCTATCACTTTTGCTTGCTTTAGGTGTAACATTATCAGGAATCGTTAACAAATTCTGACCAAAATGAGCTTCAAAGGAGTATGACACCTATGGCTAGAAAGGGCTCATTGATTCAAAGATGCTTTAAGCTATTTTAAATTGAGACAATCGCAAGTTCAATAAATACATTAAATGAACAGTGTCATGTGTCAGAATTTAAAATATTATCTTGCCAGAAAGTTCACTTTGTTCCGTAAAATTCCATCAGTTATGTGTCGAAGACTTCAATGAATGCAAAATACACCCCAATTCAGTTGCTCTGCTGTGTAAATAATAAACTTTACACAAGTTATGGTTGCCTCATTATTTTCAATGGCAAGAAACAACAAAATATACATCATTAGGAAGAATTAAGGGAGATATTTTGCAGAGACCCTAGAGTATAGTGTCACTCTGTGTAGAGATGCCAACAGACAAAAACATTGTCTCGCTGTACTCCTGTGTCTTGTGCAACAGCTGAAATGCCGAAATGAGCCAGCAAAGCTTCTGATCACCTGGAAATAGACAATATAAAATGACTGTATGCCATCAATACGCAGATGATACCCAGCTCTATATCTCACTATCCAAATCATTGTGGGATGCTTAACAGCTGTGGTCAAATGGCTGGAAACAAACAAATTGAAACTGAACCCAGACAAGACAGAAGTGATGCTGATTGAGAAGGCAGAGAATGTGGTACTCACCACTTTTGATGCAGTTCATCTGACCCTTGCAGACTCAATTATGAGCCTAGGGATTATACTGGATCCAACACTACTGCTAGAAAAGCAAGGCAAGACAGCTGAAAAAGTGCTTTCTTGAAATGCAGTCTAGTCTGGAAGATGGCCCCTGATCCTGATGTGGCCGATTTGGCCACCTGGATCCATTGACTATTGTAATGCAATGTAAGTCTCCCCTTTAAGTTAACTTGGAGACTCCAACTGGTGCAGAACACTGCAGTTCAGGTATTATCAAGAACTAGGAGGACCATGAATATCACTCCCAATCTGCAGTTACTTTACTGACTACCTTTCAGCTACTGGGCTCAATTCGAGGTGTTGGCTATCACATACAAAACTCTTCATGGCCTTTATCCATCCTGCCTACAGACCACTTCTCTTCCTATTTTCCATCATGGCAGCTTCACCCATCCTAATAGGGCCTTCTGCAGGTGCCACCTTGCACAAGGGCAAAATGTGCATTCTCTGTAGTGGCCCCCTATAACAAATCTCCCTTCACTCCCCCACTCTGAGGCAGATTTTTCTGTCAAAATCCAAGTTTGCCTACTTTAACTGAACATCCCCAAGTGGTGTGCCTTTATTTGTGATTTTAAAGTTCTTTTGTGTCCCACCCTGATAAGCGGTTATAATTTTGCCTTTTTTTAGCCCGGTCCAGTAACTTGATGGGGAAAAAACAGGCACCTTTTCCTCTGTGTTTGAAATGGAACTGGAAACTGTATAATGTTAAAAAGAAATAACAACTTTATTAAATAGACCGGGATGGAATAAAGGCAGTCAGGGAATTAAAGTGCTGAGGTAAAATTTGTTGGTAGAACAGAATATTCTTTAAGCCACAGGCAAAATAGTTTCCTTTAAGATTAGTTTCTTAATCCTTAACAGTGAGAGGTGTTCTGTTTAATACTTTTCTTACAGCAACAACATTTCTTCATTGAGTTTCCTTTTACAATGCAAGTTTCCTGACGTTTATTCAAAACAGCTTTCCCTTTAGAACAGACCCAGGGTCCTCCTCAGAGCCAAACCCCCTTAGCAGGAAGAAATCTTCATCTAATCCTTCTTCACTTGGCTTGAATGGGAGTCTCTACTTACTACTCAATCACTCTTTGCCAAAAACACCCCTCCCTCCCCAGTTCTATCATGACTGTGTAAACGGGTTTCAGCTTGTGCTGCCTTTTATACTTGGAATTCTTAACTAGAATTCCTCCTCAACACAATGATGTTACCGTTAGGACAAAATATTTCTTTTTCCTCATCCCAGAGGGGAACCTGTCTGACTCTCTCACACAGTTTTCTCTCAAAATCCTGTCAGTAACCAACTGTCATTCTGAAGGCAGGTTCTGCCTCGTCAATCAGAGAGAAGGGAACAGTCTGCCAATCAAGCTCTTATGACAGTTGTTAACTCCTTCCCTTCCAGTTATCTGAGTGCTGCATTTAGGAAACCTTCTTTAACGTGCACTCCATCACACTCCCACTTTATGGAATGGACCACTTGAAAAGGTCAGGAAAGCTTCCACTTTCCTGGCTTTCTGCAAACTATGCAAAACTGAATTATTCAAGAAGGCTTTTTAATCAAACAGGAGGGCTGTACTGAAAGTGGTCTGAAGAGATGTATAAGAGATAGGGACTGTAGAATTCAATACTATGCACAGTCTGTTGCAGTAAGTATGTACCTACTGGATAGTTTCTATGTCATTTAATATGTTAGTCTTAGAATTGTTTATACTCCGTTTTAGCATTTCTTTAACTCTATATGGGTTTCTTGCTAGTTTTAAATCTCTACACATTTACATTTATAAACCTTATTACATTGTTTATTGAAATGTCTTTAAAATTGACTGTATTGACACTGTGCAACCCTCCTTGAGTCACAGTAAGAAAGGTGGACTATAAATAACATAAATAAAATAAATAACCTCTCCAGTTATGAGCACAATGATTACTTCAGCCTTGTTATTGCAATAGGACAATGCCATTTTTTAAATCCAACTGAGATGTTCTTTAACTGATCAGTCCCTACAAGGTCATGGCAAAATTGAAAAGCCATTCTATGCACTCTATTGAGTTGATGGGCTGAAATTATACAATTCTGGATTATAAGGTAGAAAAGGTTGGAAAACAGGCCCCACATGCAACAATAAAGACATTTTAACAGTGCAATCCTCAGAAGAGTTACTCCAGTCTAAGCCCAACACTCCTTTTATTTCCACACACACAGAGATTTAGGTGTTCTCTGCTTTACCTAGACTTATATCTTAAGAATACCTTCCACTAGGGGTTCCTATTGCTAACATCACCCGTGGCATTTTGACCTGTTTGTGTGACCTATATACTTCCTTCCAACAGTTTTTCACTGTCACTAAAAGCTTTTGCCTTCGATTTCTTCTGTTTAACTGGTATTATAGGAAGGCTTGTTATAGATGATAGTTTGATAGAATGGTCAGAGCATGAAGGTGGTTGTGAGGCAAAAAGGGGATCTTGTTTGCTAAAATAGAAGTAGAATATATTTATGATCATGGTTGCAGAGTTTTAATAAGCACGCTGATTTCAGAATAGTTGTTAAGCTTGAACGTTTCAGAAACTGTTACATTTTCACAGATGCAGTAATAAAGGCCTTGACTTGGATAGTCCAGGTCAGTCTGATCTTGTCAGATCTCAGAAGCTAAGCAGGGTTGGACTTGGTTAGTAATTGAATGGGAGACTCCCAGTGAAGACTAGGGTTGAGAGCCCTCTGACTTGAGGGCACTCTCCATCACCACAGTAACAAAGACTTAGTTTCCACACAGATCTTCACTAACTGAACAAATATTCCTCTCATCCACACAATAGATTCATTCAGGCTTTTCTGCACAGCTTGCCTGACCTATATAGAATGAGACCCTTTCAGCCTTCCACCCAGTTTGCCTGATTTGGACAGAATAAATACTTTTTCTGCGATACACACAGACAGTTAAGGCTCGACACAGAGTACCTGACTTCATCAGAAGGAACACTTTCTCTCAGATACAGACAGCTTAGGCTCCACACAAATGTCCTGATTTGGCCAGATTTGACAAGTGAGGAGCAAAAGACAGCTGCCATTGTTCCCCCTTTCCCCCTTCCTTGTGGGCTGGAGAAAGACTTTTTTTCTTCTGAAAGTAAGAAGCCTAAAAGGAGGGGGGCAGCTTGCTCAGGGGCCTGCATAATTAAACAATCTTCTGCAACTTTGGTTGAAAAACAATGATTCTACACCCCCCCTCCCCTCCTCATAGGAAACAATGGAAGAACTAGGATGGCTGGATGGTGGCTTGCTCAGGGACTCGTAGAATTCAAATGCTTTGCCCAATTTGCTTGAAACTTGTGGGTTCTTGGAGGGCAGGCAGAAGGCATACTGCTTCAATTTTTGTGACATGTGGTTGAAAAACAATGATTCCATCCATCCCCAGAATTCCCACATAGAAAATAATGGAGGTAAACAATGGTGGGGGTGGCTTGCTCAAGGGGCTATAGAATATGAAAGGTAAAAAAATTATTCCCAGTCACTGTATGACTAGGGAAATGAAATGAATGCATACAGGGCTTTTGTAAATGCTGGTGGCCAATTGCTGTTTGACAGCCATTTTAGGAATTAGTAGAGAGAAACAATATGGTTGTGCAGAGAGACCTACTTTTGGGAGTTCTGTAAAATGTCCACCCTTTGTTCAATATGGTTCTTTAGATTAGAGGGAGCATTGTGTTCTGTGTGATTTTGGTGCCTTTAAGTACAACAACAGCTGCACCCCTCCAGAGCCTCTACTTGTGCCAGGAGCAGTATTCAAGAGGACATTTGGGGCTGTAATAGGAGGGCAGAGGCAGGATCCAACCTATTCTCTCTCCTTGGTCCCAACTGAAGTCTTTCTATATTGATGTAACACCCCCTCCCCATAATTTTATATTATTGAAACTGCAGATAGGGAGGATCACAGTTTTAACCGTACCCTGAAGCAAATATTTACATCAGGTGATAGTTCAACTCTTCCTCTCTGAAGTGCCAGCTTTCTGCTCACCAGGAAAGTTTTTTCTATGTAAGAACATGAAAAAATAAAACTTCCACATACAGTCTGAAGGGATGAACCCAAGATCTCTGCTAATGTATTCTACCACCTTTCCCCCATAACTAGAGAAATGATCCTAAGACTTGGTCTACTTGCGCAGCAGAGGAAGGTGGAAGAAGAGACAATAGCACCATCTTGGGATTCTGCCTCTTCATTCTGTTGTGTGTGTAAAGTAGGCCTAAATCTTTATAATTTCTAATCAGCCCATGTTTCTTAAACTCAGAAAGCAATCAGGCAAGCAACATATTAAATAAAACAAAAGTTTGAAATTCCTCTGGAAAGTTTGCGAAGACCAACATTGCAAATATATTTATATGTATATATATCAGCTCTTATGTCAGGAACTGTGAAAAGGATAAACACTTCATAAAAACCTCCTGCCACAGAACCAAACATATTGAAATGACTTTTTATGGAGATATTGAAAAAAAAAAGAATACATAAAGCTTGTTTTTCTGGAGGGTTCAATTATTTAGAATGCTGGTAGCAAACTTTGATTGATAAATCTAACCTTTCCTTCCCTGGCTATAGTTTGATCACACAGTGATGTGAATGAGTTAGAGAATGGAAGAATAATATTTGGATTTCAACACAGTAATGAAAATGCAGAGACTGCCTTTGACTTTTACAAGGTGAGAAATGATTTCACATTTTCATTCTAGGAAGGCAAAAATCCCTTTTAAAAGCTAGCGAGTCTGGATTTTGTCTGATATACTTCCATTACTTCCCTTACTTACACGATTACTTGATCTTTCCAGGCATAATTTTCATAGTGTTTCCAAAAGTAATCTTGGGTAGAGTGGTGACATGTTCTTTTCCCACTGCATTACTGACCTGGTACACAAGTGTTCAAAATGCAGTTTCTATACCATTATTAGGACTCACTGATCATTCATATTGTAAAAGAATAATGCCCCTCCTCCCCTTCCTTCCTGCTGTCCCTGCCTGAGAGGCAGAGTAGAATTTCATTCATTCATTCATTCATTCATTCATTCATTCATTCATTCATTCATTCATTCATTCATTCATTCATTCATTCATTCATTCATTCATTCACTGATTCAGCTTCTATACTGCCTCTTTATCATGTCTGGTGCTTGAGTCGGTTTACAGAATACATATAAAAAAAACATTAAAATCAATAATACAATATTAAAATGAAATACAGACATAAAAAACCAATAATATAGTAAAATGCAAATATTAGAACCCATAGTAGAAGACCAACATTAAAACCCATACATCTAAAAGAACATCTAAAAAAATAGTACCATCCCTAAACCCTACTCAGGCCCAATAAATCATATGGGGTCAAGCCAATTCATATATTTGAATCAGCCAGAATCTTGTTCCCTCCCTGCTGTTGTATGGGGTAGTATGCCACCATTCAAGCTGTGCCCTTCCTCTTCCCATCCGTGGCTTGAGTCACAGATAGGGGTGACACACAGCCTAGGCCCATTGTCACACAACCTATGCCCATTGTCAGCTAACTGTCTGTAGCCCAGTTGGGAGGGTCTGGTCTGTATGTGAAATGAGCAGTCAAGCACTTTTTTGTGTGCCATCAAGTTACAGCCAGTTTATGGCAAGCCCAAAGGGTTTTCAAGAAAAGAAGAGAGAATCACGAAAGAAACCACAAGGGAAAACAGCACAGGCACCATGAACAACTAACTAAACAAAAACATGTGTCAAAATGAAATAATAATATTGAAAGAAGTCTTCAGTCTCATGTATTCATTGACCAGATAACATGACTGCTACAAAGAACTCAGAAGCTCAATAATTAATCAATCAAACATTCATCAATAAAGGTCACAAACTTACAAAGATACTGCAATATTCAAGTACAATAATAAAGTGCAATATGCTCATCTGCAATAAATATAAGTAAGAAAGTAACCAGTTCTTATAAATATAAAGTGACAGTGCCTCGAGTTACAAGTAATGTACAATGGAAGAATTGAATATCCAAAATTCAAAGGGAAGTGTCTATCAAGTTCAAAGGAGGAGATATTCCATAGTTGAAGTGTAACTGCAACAGGGGTACTAGTGTTTCTGTCCCATTTCTGTTGTCCTTCTTCTGGGCAGTTAGCACAAAAGGAAATCACAATTCAAAAGCAAGAACATTTTCAATTAATCTCATGTTTACATCCGGGCAGCCCTGACTTGTAACTCGAGGCACTGTCACTTTATATTATGCCCCTATCCAAGATTGTTCTGTTCTAGGCCTCTAGACTGTGGCACTGGGCCAGGCTAGATCTGTTCCTGTGTGTAAAAGCATCTTCTATGATTTTCTTGGCCAAATCCAGCAACAGTTCTCCTGTATTTCTATCTATATCCATAACACAAGACCATAGGAACTTTGAAAACAGAGACTGGTCAAGAAGATTTCATTCTACTTGTTCCCTTTGCTCCCTAGACCATCTTCTGTGTGCTGCTGCCAGGGTGTTTGGACTTTTAATCCTTCTTGTCCCTCTTCAGAGGATTAAATTTTAACCTATCATGAAACAGGGATTAGATTCTCCAATCACGTTCACATTCTAAATTTTTTTGACCCCACTCACTATTAGAGATGGGCACGAACCAGAAAAAAACCGAACTGTGCAGTTTGTGGTTTGTCACATTTCATGAACCACGAACTTTCACGAACCTCCCCCGGTTCATGAATCGGTTCGTTTTGGTTTGTGAAAATGTGACTTCTGGGCCAGCTAATCACTACTTCCAGGCCAGCAGAAGGTCTACAGGAAGTCCATCCCCTGTTGTCTAGGAAACTAATTAATTGGCGCCAGGCTGTCTGCAGTGACAAACCAAAAAATGAACCAGCCTAAAGTTCGTGGTGGTTCATCAGAAACTGGCTCTGATGAACCGCTGGTTCGCGAACTACGAACTGGCCTGGTTCGTGCTGAATTTTAGTTCGTATTTCGGTTTGTGCCCATCTCTACTCACTATATCCAAATAGCCCCTTTCTTGCAGGTGGGATATCTCCATTCTCGATATTTGTCTCTATAAAGGAAACTCATCTTCTTCAAGACTGCAATTTTACAAGATTGTAGTTTCATTCCCAAAGTGTTAATTAAAGCATTCTGCATGTCTCTATTAAAACACATGTTGCATATTTTTATATTACCAAAGTTGCAATTGTATGTGTAAAATATGTATAACAAGTAGCACACATAACAGCCTTGCTTAACCATTCAGGCACATAGAAAGAAATAGGATCATAATTCAGGCCCAGAGATCACTGTGTACAAATGAACATCTTTAGCAACATTTTCACTTTTACTGTATTCCTGATCACTTATACAAAATCCATGTATGTACACTCGTATACTCATGTCTCTGTAGATGTGCGTGTATGTTAGTGTGCATATGTGTCAGGGCACAAGGCAGGTGGGTGTGATCCAGTTCTTCTCTACACACATACAGTGTTCTTACTTTGAATGACTGAATGGTCATAACATGAACAATAATTTTGTCCTGGGCTTTTTTTTTATATATTGTTACTCAGTAGTTGTTTTGGGAGGGGGTGAGGCAGAATGTGTTCTTATGACAGCCTCTCTTGGTCATTTCCTACACTATGGTTTTTTTAAAAAACTTTTATTTATTTGTGCAAACTAAAAAAGAGAAACAATGTTGGCAAACAAAAACAATGCAGGCAAATGTATACATAAGCTTCTATAAAAGATCTCCAAACACTTAAAAATAAGTCCATACACTGTCGTCCATATGCAATATGATCAAATGTTGATAAGTTTATAAGGTCCTCAGTCCAATGACTTTCCAATGTTGTAATATAACATTGTCTTGCCAATGTTGTAATATAAGTCTTTTAGTGACTGTAAGGGAATGGAGGGTCCATTTCCACTGACCATTGATTAGGTTCATTAATTAGGTTCAGGAGACAGGCAAATAGTTTAAAAGTACATCGATATCTTCAAAAATAAATGGGTATTCTAATTCAAAATTAATATGTAATGACTTCCTCCCAAAAGGACCAAATCACTGGACATGTCCAAAGAATATGCTTAAGAAATGCATTTTGTAAGTTATACTGCCAGTTGGACATTGTACTTAATCTTTTACTAAAAAAGCACTGTGGTGTCCAATATACCCTAAACATAATTTTTTTGCTGAATAAGTCGCAGCTTAAGATTTTGCACCATGGTTTAGGGTGAAATCCTTCCCACTGATATCAATGTACAGATTTGCCTTATACTGAGACAGACCTTTGGTCAGTCTAGCTGTAGGCTGTTTACTATGATGAACAGTGGTTCCCCAGGGATTCAAGCAAGGAGAGATCTTTCCCAATACCTATTAATCTGACATCTTTTTTTTGTAAGGTTGAGGGGTTCCATTTTAGGGCTATTTTGGTCTCCCAAACCACCCTGAACAGACAGCAAGTAAGCAAGGATTTATGCTAAGAGAATTTGCTGACAAAAGTAATACGATAAAGTAGCATGGCATAAGGCAACCCCCAGAAACAAACTCGTTCCTCTTTCAGAGATTTTTCAGTGAGCAAAAATACCTCATATCTCCAGCCAATGTATTTGGCAGAAAGACACAGGTGGCCTTTTTATACTTCAGCAAGACACCAGGAAATAAATCTGTTTTGGTGTCCAAGCTGTTTAATTATCTCACTTTAGAGTTGGGGGTGAGGGTGACAGTTACTTGACACAGAATCAGATAAATTGAAAAGCATCAACTATAATTCTGTATCTCAGGAAAGACAAGAGACTGCTTGTACAAAACTCATGAATGGTCTAGCAATTGGAAAAACAGCCATCTGTTGTGCAAAATATGCAAAAACAGGTAGAATAATATTTTCAAGTACTTTAATGGCTGAAAAACATATTTCACATATGTTTGTAACAAAATTGCCTCCCCACTCATAGTTTTAGTTTTGGGAACCAATATTGTGCAGCAGCCCTCAAACTCTTAAATTTTCTTTGTTGAGAAGGTTGGATGGTTTCATCTTTAGTGTCATTTTGAAGCAGCTTTAGGCATTTCTTCTCTAACTTGGCCTTTGGATGATATGATAGTTTTTGTGCTGCATCTGTTCAGTTGCTTATTCTTCTCCCTCCATTTAGTCTTTTCTTCAGTTTATAATTTGATTCGTTATTGGCTTGTAATTTTTAAATTATTTTGATTAGGAATATGTTGTATTGAGTGTTGGCAAACCACTTAGTAGGTTTTTTAATATGGAAAACAGCACATAAGCAAGGGAGGAAGAAAATTAATTTCTGTTTTTTTCCAATTCTATTTTAAGTCCCAGTCTATGACCATATAAACTAGTGAGTGGTCCATAGATCTTTCAGTAGGCTCTTTCTTTCTTTCTTTCTTTCTTTCTTTCTTTCTTTCTTTCTTTCTTTCTTTCTTTCTTTCTTTCTTTCTTTCTTTCTTTCTTTCTTTCTTTCTTTCTTTCTTTCTTTCTTTCTTTCTTTCTTAGTCTACCTTTCTCACTGAGATTCAAGGCAGAATACACAGTGCAACTGAAAAACAATTTAATCAACAGCTAAAATATTCACTGAATGTACAATAATGAACAACAGTTAGGACATTCAGTAAACAGATACAGTAGAGTATGGTAGCAAAAAAACCAGAAAACAAATAAAGTTAAGCATAGAGGTGAAATCTCTCTGAACAAAGCATAATTAATTTACATGGCATGTTAAGTAATGTGTAAACTCCCAAGCGGTGAATAGAGATGGGCACGAACAGAAAAACCCCCGAACATGATGTTCATTGTTCATTGCCATCCACGAACAGGGACTCATGAACAACCACGAACATGATCCTGTTCACGACCATGTTCATGGTTGGCTGTTCATAGGGGCCAGCAGGCTCTCCTCCAGCCATCATCCAAGTTTGGTCAAGATCCCTACTGCACCACTTCCAGAAACCTGACCTGAGCAGCCACCAGGATAGGTACCAATAATAAATAATACCTTGGCCCCAGAGCCTGGCAGCAGCCCTGGAACCTGAGGGTGGGTAGATCCCTACTGCACCACTCCCAGAAACCCTACCTGAGCAGGCAGCAGGAAAGGTACCAATAATAAAAATAGCTTGGCCCCAGAGCCTGGCAGCAGCCCTGGAACTTGAAGGGGTAGATCCTTACCGCACCACTCCCAGAAACCCTACCTGAATAGGCAGCAGGAAAGGTACCAATAGTAAATAATAGCTTGGCCCCAGAGCCTGGCAGCAGCCCTGGAACCTGAAGGGATAGATCCATATTCCACCACATACAAAGAAAATTCAAGCTCCAATGCACTCTCCCTGTCTCTCTATCAAAATGCCAACAGCAGCTGTCTCTTCCTCTCCACTGTCTGCAAAGACTAGCCAGAGCTGGGAGCCCCCGCCCCCATGGTCTTTGCTCTCTTGTAACAAATTTGGAGCTCCGTGCTTGGAAGGAATACCTGCCTATCAAGCTAAATTGGGCTTAGATTGGGGTTTCCAGGGCAACAGCAGGAGTTCAGACAAAGTTCAGACAATCCCTGCCTACCTTGCCAAGGGAATTGATTGCAGGTGCCAGACTGTCTGGCTTGATGAACAGCAATGAATGAAGCTCGCAACGACCACCTGTTCATTTAGAATGGGGCCTCATGAACAGCTTGTTCTCAAACAGCATATTGGGCTGTTCATCTCTGTCCCATACCCTAGGTTAAAACCAAACTGAAAAGGGTCCACGGCATGAGAGTTGTCCAGGAAGTCCTGAAGTTGGTCAGTCACTGCTCTCTCAACTATTTTTTCCAGAAAGGGCTGATTAGAGACTGGGCAATTATTGGCTACATTGTTTATGTCTAAGGATGTTTTTTTAAGTAATGGGTGGATGACCGCCTCTTTGAAAGGCTGAAGAAAGGTGCCTTGAGTTAGTGAACAATTTATGATAGACATTAAGTGCTCCTTTATGTGGTTTTTACAAGATTTTAGTAGCCAGGATGGGCAAGGATCTGGAGTACAAGTAGTGGCTTTCACAGATGCTAGAGTTCTATCAATATCCATCTCTGTAACTGGGTCAAAATGATTCAGAAATGGTTTGGACAGTGTAGTAAACATTATTTCTGCCTCATCTATATTACAGTTGACATCCAGATCAGCGTATATTCAAGCTATTTTATTAGCAAAAAACTTTTCAAAGATGTTGCAACTAATTATCTGTTCTTGAACCAGAAAATGATCTGATTTAGGGGCCAACAGATGTTGAGATACCTTAAACAGTTGGGGTGGACACGAACTAGCTGATGCAATGGTTTCATTTTAAATAGCTGCTTTAAAGTAAGGGTAAACACATTTTAGCCATAGTCCTACCAAAGGATTTGCATTCTAGTTCAATAAGGTTAGCACACTAGATCTCAAAGAAGCTTAATTGTTATATGAAATCGTACAGCTCAGGTACATTACAACAGATTGAATTGATCATCATGATCCTCTCAATTCTAATTTGAATTATTAATAATTAAAAATTATTACTCTCAAATGCTATTTACTTTCCATAGGCCATGAAGGTCTTCTCGGAGACTTTTATTTCTCTTCCATATTTTTGATTATTCTCATTGTTTACACTGTGGCTGGAAGACTGGCTGTTGCTTATAAATGTAGAAAACAAAATAAGAACGAATGCATAAAATTATCTACATTTATCCTAGTATCCAGGGTCAGAGGGCCCTTTGACTCTAGCCTTACTGTCCTCTCTGAAGGAGGATCTTCAGGCAGTGCCAAGTCTGCAGCAGCCAAGCCCACCAGTGGAATGACTGCAGCAGTGTAAGTAAGAAAGCTGATGAAACACAGCACGAGTGGCCCAGCCAACACTGGGAGCTCTGAACACTGCCACTTCACAACCAGCAAAGATGCGATGTCATTGCTGTGCTAGCCTGCTAGCCCTTCTCTCAGGACCAGCAGAGCTGAATGGGCTGAAGAACAGGCCCCAATGGCGGCAGTCCATCAAGACACTGTGGCCCTGGAATGAGCAGGTGCAGCACCCAAATCATAAGGCCTGCAATGGGCTAGTCAGCTGTGCCCTCCAGCTGAACCTTGAAGGGCCAAAGGGAGGGGTGGAGGCAGGGAGGGTCCCCTGGAGCTCAGAGACAGGTTCTTGAACATGCCAATTGGCCCGGGGGAGGGAGGAACAAACCCCAGAAAGAAGTGTAGCCTGGGAGGTGGGGACCAACCCAAGCTGGACCTATAAAAAAGGAGCTACCCAGGAGGCTAGGGAGGAAACGGTGTGCTGTAAACCCCTACTCCCTTTTTGGAGGCTCACCTGGCAGCCTGCCCAGAGTAAGGGGTCACCCTGGATGGTGAGTCCCCTCCAGGCTCTGAACCCCATTTGGCAGAGCCTGACATCTAGTAAAACTAGTTTTATTTTAATGTAGAAGTATGGTTCTTATTTTGGATGAGAAGTCTTCCTAGGTTCAAATCTCAGGAAAACCCAAGTGTTGTACTTTGTTGGGGAAAATCCATAGCTTGGTGGCAGAGCTCCTTCCTACTTTGCATAGTCCTCTATTCAGTCCCTGATATATCCATTTAAAGGATGTGCCTAACACATTAGATTGCTGCAACCAGTAAAAATAGACAGTCCCATCCTATATGGATCAGTGTGCTGAATTTTGATCAGGCCACCTTTGTATATTTATATTTAAAGCATTTGTAGTTTGGTAAACAAAGAAATTATTGTAACATTTAAATCTCAATTTTAGACACATAATAGAGCCACAAAGCAACCATTTCTGAAGTTCCATTTAGTGTAGTTCATTTGATTTGGCTAAATTAGTTTTGGGAAACGAATGCCAGCAGTGCTGATTTTCAGTCATAAATGCTATCTTAGCAAGAAGTATCTTAAGAGTTTTGAACAAAGCGCAAAGATACGTATGAAGTACTTTTGTTTCGTCCTGCATTTAGTACCCTACATGCACAACTAAAGGTTGCTTTGCTCTTCAGATTAATGGATGGCTTTCTATTTTTAGAAAAAGCAAAAAAATATTTGCCAAGTGGATTCACTTAAGAGTAGAATGGAAACATAAGAAGCTTCAGTTCTTTTCCTACCTGCTGTTTTAGGTCTCTTTGTCCCAAAATGGCAGCATTTAATGCGAGGGCAGTTGCCTACACTTTTGTGATGGAACTAGAGTGAAAAAGCAGCAGTAAGTGAGGGTAAAAAGAGTACTTCAGAGTTTAGGATACAATCTACATTTTATGAGAAGCTAACTAGTGATATAGGTGATCCATTAGTACATTGTTATGATACTCTAGTATGAATACATAACAAAGGCAGCTGCATCCATTCAACCCAAGGAGAATAAGTACCTCTCTCCTACCTCCTTTCACCTGTGAGTAGGAATGTACACCTGAAAAAATGTCATTTTTAAAAATTCAGATTTTGGGACTAGGTTCCATACCAGTATTATGAAGTATCTGCATCCCCCCATACCATTTTGGAGTTCTAATTTAGTTTTTTTTTTTTCCCTCAGAATTTCAAATGTTTTGAGGTCTCTTATTCCCCGTGAGAGTACTCTGCGGGATTGGAACATCTGGTTTTCAACTAAATGACACCATAATATTGGGACACATAGTCCTGCCTGACTCTTAAAAAAACCCAAGTTTCAAGAGAATTGGATCAAGAAATCCAGTTCAACAGGCCCCTGAACAAGGTACCTCTAGCATTCCCACTTGTCTCCATTGTTATATGGAGAAAATAAATTCCATGCTTTCTCCAGGGCAAAGAAATTGATATCTAAACATAAAGGAGCACCCAAATGCAAACCAAGATGACTCAGGTCTTTCTCTCAATTGGTTCTAGCTCTGCACAGCTACTACCACTGTGGAGAATGGGGATCTCTATCCTCTGGAAGTGCTTCCAGACCTTGGTAGAATAGGGACACCCACACTGACTACTAGCAGCAGGCTTCCTCCTGTGAGGGGCAAACATTTTTATGTCTGGGAGGGCAGAGAGAAGAAGCTGCTTGAGGAAGAAGATGTTGAGAGGGCAACTCTTAAGGTGCATCCCTGTCTCTTCCTTTTGTACCACCTCCGGACTCTCTTCCTCCCTCTCTTAAGAAGGTATTGGAGGAACCAGAGATGGGTGCTACAGTCCATCTCCTCTAGTTTCTTCAGCAGCCTCTTGGTCCCTGGGGTGACCTTAAAAGCCCAAAAGATAGCTCAGGCTACTCCTGCTGCTGCTGCTGCTGAGTCACAAGAGCTGGAGGTAAGGCAGCCTGAGCAACAGCCCCCTGCCCAGTGCCAGAAGTTACTTCAGGTACCTCTTCAGGAGGCACTTCAGCTGCAGTCTCAATGAAGAGGGTCTTTATTGCACCACCTCAGATAGAGTAGGGGGTGGTGGAAAGTGGCTGTGGAGCAGGCCTCTGCACAGGAGGAGAAGCCACAACCCTCCCCCTCCCTTCTACCCTACTACACTTCTGCTTAGACTTTCCCCCAGAACCCCACTTCACTCTATTCCTATTGCTCATTCTGCCTCCCTAGACTACTTCATCAAACCAAGCTAGCAGCTGCACTAGGCTACACATCACTCTGAGTGGGAGCACCTGCTCTTGAACTTAACTCACTAACCTGCTCCCCTTGACTTTTCTGCCTACCTGTCCTCCTGAGTATTAGCCTCTAACTGCCTTTTCCCCAAAACCCAAACAGCATAAGTTAATTTTGTGTAAAACTACACCTAAGCTTGCTTCATTTGAGTTCTTTTAAAAAAATCTGCTTCTAATTTTTTAGCCAAAAAGCTGACTAATTTTTCTGTATCTACAAACTGTGATGGAAGAATGGAACTGATTTTCCCAAGCCCTCCCCTATTAAACAAATCCCCAGTCTTTCTGAAAATATGACTTAATTTTTTTAAGACTAAAAGGTCAGCCTAAACCCTATTTTTTAACCACCTGGATTCAATTGTTTTGACCCCCCCCCCTCCGGTCAGAGAAATAATTTAAATTATAAATTATTATGATTACAATAACAATTAAAAAGTAAACTCAATGCTCCAATAATGTTTTAAACCACATTTTTATTATTCAGGAAGCATAACCAAAGCTGAATCCTAATCTGATATTTATTCTTCTAAAGTCTCATCTACAGTTAACTTATTAAAACCTAACCAGAAATTTCCTTAAGAACAATATATTTTTTTCCAAACCAACAGGCTAACCTCACAACTCCATGAAACCACTCCTCCAAAACATTCATTGCAGAAAGATCTTTAAAAGAAATGTACAACGGTATAACCAGAAAAAAGCCAAAAAAGTAAGTTTAAAACATTTACAATTTGGAATCTCCCTCCACAAAAGCACAAACTTTTAACAACTAAAATGTGAAGCAGTTAAAAATTCTAAAACAAGACAAGGGAAGGGAACCCAACAAAACAGTACAAGACTTTTATAACCTTTTAAAAACAGTACAAAACAATAACAAGGAAAGAGATTTTTTTTTAAAAAAAACATGAAGCAAACAAAGGCTCCCCCCCCTCATGACAACCTTACCATAGAAAACAAAAAACAAATACCCTTGAAATAATATTTTAAATAATATTTAAAAAACAAGAGCAAACTAGTCCTGGCCCAGAACAAGAAGGTCTTAGGCAGGCAGCAGAATTATTTCAAGGTACAGGCAGATTGAAGGAGCAGTGGCACACCACTTCAAATAATTTCACCCTAAAATGGAGTCAAGCTGCAGCTAGACCTTCTTTTTATCCTCTTTGTCCATGTTTAGAAAGTCATGGAGTGCACTGAGAGAATCATTGTGATTGGGCAGGCAGTTCTAGCATTCCTTCTAATGTGTGATCCCATTGCCTGGGAGAGCTGTTTCCCTTCCTTCTCCTTCCAGTTGCCCAGGAAACCTGTTAAATGGAATAGCACAGTTATTAGAGTACTAAAATGCTAGCCCTGGATATTCCTAAATACGTCTGTAAATATTTGGGATGTGTAGAAAAATCTGGCACCTGGATAGCAGTATTCTGAAAACTTCAAATGCCACACTAGAAACCCAAATATATTTGGACTGGAAATATCTGGATGCACAAGACCTGTGCAACTTGTGAAACACCACAAGTTGAATGTAGCCTATCAGTCATGTTTTGGGGCCTTCTAAATGTTTGACAAACCTCCTATTCTTGCGACCTCAGGCGAATAGCAAAATCAGAAAAGTTTAGTACATATTGGAATGCCATATATGACTGAGTGGCTACATTTGGCTTAGCAGGTTCAAAGGTCTTCAACTGAGCCTGGTTTTAAGATAGCAGTCATTAGAGGTAGGTATAGGATTGACAGATGAGGTATGGAGAAATGAAGAGAGGGTCTGGTATTCACCTCCTCAAAAGACGCTGCATGCGTGCAAAGCATGCACATTCCTGCTCCCAGCATGATGATGTTACTTCCAGAGTGACATCATCATGCCTCCCTCACTTCCAGAGTGGGCAGACTGGCCAGCCACTTCTGGGTAGTGCTGCAGCCAGCCAATCCCACGCCACGTAGGCAGCCAGCCAGCCACTCAGGCCGCGCTATGCAGGTTCACAGGCGGACGTGGCTATACCAGGACAGCACCACACAGGCACCCGGGTGGCTGACTGGACACTCCTAGGCAGCACAGCACAGCCACAGGGGCTGGGTGCCCAGACTGGCAGGCTACTCCCTGCCACACAGCCCCTGGAGACCAACCAAGCACCCAGGCTGGGCTGAGCGAGGCCAAACTGCCACTGAGGGGGGAAGGTCCAGCCAGCCAAGTGTCCAGTATTTGGGGGATATTTTCCCTGGACTGTCCTCCAAAATATCAGACTAACCAGGACAAAACAGGACACCTGGCAACCCTAGGAAGCTACCTGATTTTATCTACAGTATAATACATACAGTAAAATATTAAGATGAAATTGGGTCACAAAACTTTACAAGAGTATTATTTGATTGGACAAAGATTATTTCCCACTTGATGCCAATGGAGGCTAAAGTCTGATGTTAATTTTATCTTGCCTAAGACCAACTAGCCAGCTTACGGCACAAAACACGTGAGAAATTCTGGGGGGAGCAAAGAGGGTTTCCTACAATTATCTTTTTTTCCAAAGGGGTTCTGCACTCCTATACCACATTCGGCTGTTTATGACCTGGCCAGAGGTCTCTGTCTTTCTGCTTGAATTCTGTTCATTAAGCTTCTCATTGATGGGGCCTCTCTACACATACCTGGCCCACCACTATTGTAAACTTTCTAATGCTTGTTTTATGTATACAAAAAATGGGATCACAAACAAGTGTCAGTTTCTGTTCCATGGATCTTCCCCAAAATATCTGCACTGAGGGCTTTTTTTCAGCAGGAACACGGTGGAATGGAGTTCTGGCACCTCTTGAAAATACTCAGCAATACTGTGTGAAAATAATATTATTTCAAAGAATCCCATGCGTTTCTTCCTCATTTCCCTCTTGAGAGTTCCGCCACCTCTTTTCCCAGAAAAAAATCTCTGTCTGCACCGATCAGATCAGGCAGAGACAGATTCAGCAAACGGATTTTTTTTTTAAATTCAGGAATCACAGTACAACCAACTAACATAAGGCAATTGCCAAGAATGACTGTTTAACTGTAACAGTGCTGACTATATACTCCTTGTCCCTCCCTTTTCCTGTGGAACGGAACTCTTGGCTTTGACAGCCTTTCAACACTAGAAAACTAAACAGCAACTATGTAACTTCCCTACTATAACTGACAGGCTAACTCCTGTCACACATTAAACTGCAACTATGTAACTTCTGCCTTCTATGCCAGACAGGTTAACCCCTGTCTGACAACAATATTCATGGGCGGTGGCAGTAATAGCCTCCCGGGCTCTAAACAGCTTGTGTTGTTATCCAAAGCTGAGCCCATAGCCCTACTTATATATGCATTTCAAGCATTCAATCAATATATTACATTGATAGCTTGGATAATATTATTTTACTCATGATGTCAATGATAGTAGAGTTTGAAGCTGATCATGGCTTGCCTAAGACCATCTGGTCCGTTGGTGACCAAGATGAGATTTTAGGGAGGGACTTCCTGATCATAGTTTACTGTCTAAACCATTACCTTTATTTATTTATTTATTTATTTATTTATTGAAAACATTTCTATGCTGCCTTTCTACTCCACAGCAGCAAACAATCTAAACATCAAAACAGCATTTAAAATAAAGAAAAAAACATATAGAATATTTTAAACAATTAAAACATATCACTATATGTAATTTGAAACATGGCCAAATCTGAGAATACTTAAATTGTCAGAGAGCCAGGTTGATGTAGTGGTTAAGAGTGGCAGGACTCTAATTTGGAGAACTGGGTTTGATTCCCCACTCCTTCACTTGAAGCCAGCTGGGTGACCTCGGGTCAGTCATAGCTTCCTGGAGCTCTCTCAGCCCCCCTCACTTCACAGGGTGATTGTTGTGGGGATAATAATAACACATTTTGTAAACCATTCTGAGTGGGCATTAAGTTGTATTGAAGGGCAGTATATAAATAAAATGTTTTTATTATCATCATCATAATCGGAGCCAAGGGCAAACAGTTCAAATATTTCTACAAACCTGAAAAAGCCCCCCCCCCCCAATATAACCATTGCCTGTAACTTTAAGAAACAAACGCCACAAGTGGCCGTTTCAAGGTAACCACAAAAGAACTGCCACCATTCCATTGCTGGTTTCTGTCAATAAGGGAGAGGGAAGGGACAGGGCCTTTCCAAGAGTGGAGTCCCTGGGGCCAGGACTGGCAGCAACAACTGGGTGACTTGATACTGCACAACTTGCATGACTCACCCAGCAGCCACCTCACAAAAGTCAGTGTGATATAGTGGTTAGACTAGGATCTGGGGGGCCTAGGTTTCAATTACCACTCTGCTATGGAAGCTCACATGGCGACTGTCCAGTCAGAACTATACAGAGTTTTCCCTGGGAAAGGTTGCCAGGGGGAGGTAAGGAGGGAAAGCTGAAGACAGGGGGGCTGATATAGGTAGGTTGGGTGGTGGGTAGAAAGGAGAGAAGGAAGCAGGAAAATATGAAAGGATTTAGGGAAAGGAAAACATTGGGGGAGAGTAAAATGAGATCTTAACCATAAGTTATTGTGGGCTGCCAGCTTGTAAAAAAATAGACACAGTGATACACAAACGAGAATGAGAGCCAATGAGAGTTAGTGAGAGAATGCCAAACAAAACAGAAATGTCTTCACCCTTTAGCAGAAAACAATGGTTGACAGATGAAGCTCCCTGGGGAAGGCATTCCAGAGTTTTGGCATATGATGAAGAAAGCCCTTTATCTGGTTGCCAACCATCTAACTTCAGATGGCAGAGACACCTGATGCAGGGCCTCAGAAGGTGACTCGTGTGAATGGGTAGGTTCATGTGGGAATGCAATTGCCAATCCCCGGGTGGGACCAGGAGATCTCCCAGAATTACAACTGATTCCCAGACTGTACAGAGATCCGTCCCCCTAGGGAAAATAGCTGCTCTCCCCTCCCTAAACATCCCCTCTAAGCTTCATCCTGAAATCTCCAGGAATTTCCCAAGCCTTATATGGGAGTAAGAGGTTCTTGAGGCCTTTAGTTACTTGAGGGTTACTATGTGGACTTTGGCAGCTGCTTTTCATGACATGGAGGTAAAACACCAACTGATAAAAAGTATCTCATTAATACTCTGTTAAAAGGGCAGGACATGTTTTTCTCCACCCAGTTAGCAAACCTAGTTATGTTTATTTATTTCAAAAATCAATATGCCACTTATGTAGACACCTGGTCAAGGAGACTTATGACTAAAAATTTAAAAGGGCATTAAAAAGCATAGAGAACAAGCTGGGGTATAAAGGCAGCACAAGCTGTATTTATTGAGCACCCTAAAATGAAGCAGGCCATAAAACTTTCATAACGTTCAGAAAGAAGTGAACTTTAAAATCTAATTCAAGAATTTTCTTTCTTGGGCTTCTTTATCACTTTTTACAGTTTATTTCTTTTCTTTCTTTTGTTCTTTTGTGGGTTTTTTTTTGGTGCAGTCAAGTCTTATCTCCCCCCCCCCCTTTACAGGGCCACATTCACAAGTATGTTTAATGATTAAGAAGCCCCTCTTTCCTCAAGTAATCCTCAGCTTCAGTAGATGAATGTCTGTCTTCAATCACACAATGTCCAAGAGTAACATTAAAGATCCTGCATCTGTTTCTTTGCCCTGGCTTGTTTGCAGGATAACAGTTATTACTTTAGCAGCTTCTCCTGCCATATGTGTACAGTAAGTAAATGAACATAAAATTGAATGAACACATAAAAGAAGGATAAACCCACCCAGCTTAACAAATCCACTCTCCCACCTGCTGTGCACTGGAACATGAACAGAATGTCATCTGGATCATAAGGATTAGTCAAATAACAAGTCTTGGCTAACAGCATCGTCATGTGGATGAGCTGATTAGTTTGCAAAGCCATTTTCTGATATTCTGGGATATCAGTGATCATGCTTAATTCATTATACTCACCCAATGGCACTTGAAGATGTGCAGTGGTTTTCATTCTGACAGATCTTTCTGAATGCAAAACTGTCCCTGGAAATAGAGTTTTTTCTCCCCAATTGGAAACTGAAACTCAGACTGAGCATTTTGCTTTATAAACTAATTGCATGCTTTTGCTGTGCCAAATTGTTCAAGCTGTTATTTTTTAAAAGGCCAAAAGGAAGGTTTTAAATTCCTTAGATGATGCTCTTTGGTGGCTTCACATGTGCATGCTTCATTGCTTGATGACTAGAACATCAAGGCATAATAGTACATGTATGAAACAAGCTGTCAAAGATCAAAGAGACAGAGCTTTTATGTTAACTGGTATTCCCTTGGACAGAATGCTTTCAGCTGAGGCAATTCACATATCTCACCCACCATGTATTAGTAAGTGATAGTTCCAAGTGATATTGGGCCATGTACATGCATGTGTGAATCAGCTCTCTTAATCCACTACAGAAAGTGCAAAATCATTATGTAGAGACCACAAATGGTGTTGTGGCAAGAGACTTACAGTGCCATCTTACAGTCAAATCAATGGGCTTAGACTGGAGTAACTTTCCTTAGGAATGCATTGTTAGATTAGTATCTGGGAAACGTGGTACTCTACCATGAAGCTTGTTCGCTGAGTGACCTCACACTAATCTAATGTCACAGCCTAATCTACTTTACAGGGTTCTTGTGAGGATAAAAGGGGAAAGGGGAAACCATTTATTCCGACCTAAGCTCCTTGCAGGAAGAGTGTGATAAACAGATAACTTGACATGGTGATTTCAGTTTTGACATTTACCAATAACAACAACAATTCGATTTATATACTGCCCTTCAGGATGACTTAACACCCACTCAGAGCAATTTTCAAAGTATGCTATTATTATCCCCATAACAATAAACACCCTGGGAGTTGGGTGGGGCTGAGAGAACTCCTAGAAGCTGTGACTGGCCCAAGGTCGCTCAGCTAGTTTCAAGTGGAGGAGTGGGGAATCAAACCTGGTTTGATTATACTCGCACACACCACTGCTGCCATCATTTTAGATGTTTGGAACCGTCCATTTAGATGGATGATATTGTTCCTCCTGAATGGGCAGCTGGGTAAAAAAGAACATAAAAATTGAATTTTCATTTCAGTTGTAGGCAGTGGCACTAGGGAGCATGCTGTAGGATGTCAATATCAGTATTAGCTGTTGTCCGGGGTCAGCAGCCCAGCCTCTGGACTTGCTGGCAGGCAGCGGCGGGGGGCAGCCGGGAGACAGCAGTTCAACCATTCTGACTGGCAAACAGAGCCAGAACCTGCCTACTCCAGGGGGAAGGGGCGAAAGGCCAAAGCCTCAGAAGGCTGGGGGGAGCAGGGAGAGGCCAGCTAGTCCCACCCTCCAGGGGGAAGAGAGGGGGCTAAGCAGGCTAGAGGAAAAGGGCCAAGGCAGGGGGAATAGGGACCCAGCAACAGCCCAAACAGAGCCCTTACCAGCCAAGGAGGAGAAGCAGCCACTACAGCCCAGAGCCACGCCCTGGCGAGAGGACAGTAGCCTGGCTCAGGAGTTGCTAGGAGCCAAGCCCCTCCAGGTGGAGCTGCCACAGGCATTCTGGGGGAGGAAATGGGTAGCCCCACCCAGCAGCAATGAGCAGGCAGCCTAGAAGCTGGCCAGGGCAATTCCTCATGAGCAAGGCCAGGCAAGCTTAGCAGCGCAGAAGCCAGCTGGGGCAGCTCCTCATGAGCAAGGCCAGGCAAGCTCAGCAGCTCAAAGGCCTACTGGGGTAGCTCCTCGTGAGCAAGGCCAAAGAGACCTCAGCTGGGGATGGCTCACATTCAACCCCACCCTGCCAGTAAGGCAAGGAAGCCAAGAAGGAATTAGTGGTAGGAGGGAAACACCTGAGGGAAGGCACAGCTGGGCCAAGTCAGGAGAGGGAACAAGCCTAGAAGGAGGGTGGGGCGGGGAAAGGAAACCCTATAAAGGGTGGCTAGGAAGAGCTCTGAGGTGGTGGGTGTGAGTAAGGAGAGATGGTGTGGAGTGAGAGCAGAGCAGTGCGAGAGTGGAGGCTTGGAGGAGAGTTCTGGGAGAAAGAGATGATGGGGGACGCAGAGGGTAAGCAGACCAGGTTGAGCAGGCCAGCAAGTGGATTGAGAGGGAGTCTGGGTGATGTATACCGCCCCTCCTTCCACAGAGCAGGGTCCTGCAGCATCCCTGGTGCCCCTCTGATGTCAGGGCTGGCCCAGCTGGGGCCCTGCCCAGTGGTGGCAGTGACAAGCCCTGACAGCTGTTACTTTTATTAAAAAAATATTTTGCTTTTCCACTTGGACATCTACAAAGCAGTTTGCTTGAAAATAATTTGCTTGAAAACAATCTACAATTTGCTTAAAAACAACAGTCTTGCATGATATAAACAATGGAGCAGTTTCCTATAGAAACCACTGCACTGATAAATGTCACCAACAAGTTCTGCAGTGTGGTTAATTTTGGAACCATTCTTGTTGTCACTTCAAACTGGTGAAGTAAAAGATCCTGAGTGCAGTATGGACAAGAGGGCAGGAATAATAAATAAGTAGGGTGTGCTCAGACTACTTTTCCCTCATGAAATAATTATTTCAAACTCCCACCAAAGCAAGAGTCAAGTTTATGGCAATACGAACATGCTCTCTATCTAAGCAAGCCCACCTCTGCAGCTGTTTTTTTTTTCTATACCATGCAGTTCATTTCAGGTCTTTGTAGTTTGCCATGTGTCTTAACTACTTAACTTCCCGGGTGTTGATCCTTCCACATTTGAAGTTTCAGTTCTCTTTCCTTTCTCTTATGATTAATTGTTTCAGTCTGGTGGGTTTTAAAAACTTTTTCATCTCTACAATTGGAACATTGTAAATCTTCAAATGTTTCAGCAGGAGTTGAAATACTTTTAAATTTTTTTCCTGAGCACAGCTTCATTCAAATGCAAGATAAATGTGGGCCTCAACTACCCTGAAATATTGAAGTAATTTGGTACACACAGGCAATGTTAGGGAAGACATTAAATCTTTCATCTGTACTGGGAATGATCCATTCAACTGAACATGCAGTGCTCAATGGAACCCTGTACTCCTCCAGGGACTGTGTATGCATTGACATTAATCAATCATTTAGTATGATCAGAGATCAGCAGCATTGCAGGAAGTTGAATGGACCATTCAGGAAAACATAAGCTGTGATCATGCTTTCCTAGCTCCAGCCAGCCCTCTCCCATTTTGATTCAAGTTACTAATGCTCCAAAATTGAAAAGTAGAGATGGGGACATTTAGTTGTTAGTGAACAACTCACAAAGCTGTTTTTCAGGCACTAGAGAAAAAGGGACTGAACCTATACCAGTGAGGCCCTGATAACAGCAGCATGGAGATTACCTGGAAACCATTGGTATAACATTTCTAGTTCCTTTGATTCAGGGAAAGTTATATGTTGGAATAACTTATAAAAATGGTCCAATTACTTCAGGCTGTTAACATCTTCACAACATTTGTCCCATTTAGATATAGCTGGAAACTGTGGGCTGCCGCTGAAAATGACAAAGCATATGGAGTTCTCTACCTCTGTCTCTATCATAGATGCCATCATCTGTCAACATTTGCTGTCTTTATAGGATGAAAAGGTCAGTCTCTGTTCAATACAACTATGCAAATCTGACACAAAAAGGGCAAAATTCAAAAACCAAGAAGAAAATTTCAGTCTTCCAGGGCTGTTTGTTTAAAGACATTTTTAGCAAAAGGACTTCAAAGGGAAACAGCCATGAAGCTGCTGAATTTATCAAGAAAATATTGAGCATTTACAAAGGGCTGAACAAAGATCTGGCATTTTCCAGGCATTACAGGGTATTAATCAGCTTAGCAAAACTAGAGAGACAGTGTTAACAAAAGCCCTGCTCCTATATACACCCTGCATGTTTGTTAAAAAGCACTAACACATATTCACTTTACAAAAGAATCTGGGGACCTGTACCTAAAGAAATATGGGGTTGAAATCACATGTTCAACTGATCTTTAAAGTCTTACATGGCTTGGGGTCAGTATACCTTAAGGACCGCCTTCTCCCATGTGAACCTACCTGTTCACTCCAGTCATTTTCAAAGGCCCTACTTTGGTTGCATCTGCCATCAGAGACAGCCCATCATGGTTGTAGCACCAAAACTCTGGAACTCCTTCCCCAGGGAGATTCATCTGTCTCCTTGTATTGTTGTCTTCCTCCAGTGGTTGAATACTTTTTTTGTTCTGTGTGGTTTACCTCCAATTAACCTCCTCCCTATTTTTTTGGTGTTGTGTGTGCTTATATGTTTTTTATTGAACTATTGCAGGAGTCCCCAACATGGAGCCTATAGGCACCGTGACAATGACCAATGTCTTCACTGGTGCCCACCAACTGGGTGGGTCCAGGTGTAGTTTTTGCCTAGGAGGTGTCCTGATCAACCATTGGAGATCCGATGAGCTGTGCAGATTCAAACAAACATTGCTTTGGCAGCTGCTGTCAACACAGCCCAAGAATCTTCACTGCATGACTGAAAGTAAGCTGTGTGTATGCAAGAAAGTATTTTTAAATAATATCTTCCTTTTAAAAGGCATCATGGTAAGCACAGCTTTGGTCTGAAATGTTGAGGAGGTACTGTTATGCATAGCTTCATGCCCTGATATTTTGTGGTTGGCTCCACCTCCTGAAACAGCCATTTTGCAGTTTTCTACCTCATGTAGCAGCCATTTTGTGGTTGTGACCACCACCATTGTGAACAGTCTGCCTAACTCTCCACCATTTTAATATCTGCTTATGATTGAAAGAAATTATAAGGCTTTAACTAACCAGCTCCGGAACCACTTAATTAAATTTATAGTTTCTTTGTCAGGCACTGGGTGCAAGCTAACTCCTTTGTCCCACCCAGGCAGGCCAATAAAAGTTACTCAAACCTTTTGTCTACCTCAGGAGATAACCACTTAGGTCTCTGTTTCAAAGGCTGAAGTCACTCCAGTCTCAGGACCCATTTTGCCCTATAATTACTCTGGCTTTGCCCCAGCCAAATTGTACACACCTACCTGAATCCAAGCATTGTGCCCTCAAAACACCTCTGAGTCTCCAGCGAGGCAAGTTGGTCGTCCAAGCCTCTCTTCCTCCATGGACCACTCTACTCCGAATCCTACAACTATTCTTCATTTTTTCACTGCCTTTCCTAGGATTTTTGTATGCCTGTGATTTTTATGTTTGCCTCTTGGTGTGTACTTGAGTTTCCCCTTTAAATGAAAACACTCTTTGCTTTGGAAAACACCCCTCTCTTCTGTTTCCTTGGGTAGGGGACCTGGCAAAAATTGGTAGAAGATCTCACTTGTTACCACCTCTTGCAGCTTTCTCCTTGTTTGCTACTTCCCCCTACTTGCAAGGAGACCCATTCAGGTAACACCGTGTGTTAGAATTCCAAAGGTGCCCCAAACGTTTGAGGACCCCTGATGCTATTAATGCTGAAATGTTTTAATGTTCGATGTTAGCCACCTTGGGGACCCTATTTGGGAGAAAAGGTGGCAAAGAAATGTCTTAAAGAAATAAATTGTATGTGTGTTGAATGTAACATGAAAATTACTAAACACATACAAAGAAAAATCAAGTGTTCACTGTACACAGATTGTACATGTGTTCAATATAACTAGTGAACAGAGCGGCAGTTAATATTGCTTTTATTATGAACTAGAAACAATGCCCGTTGTGTGAACAAATACAACAGGTTCTTGAAAATGGATTCAGCAGCCCCCCTTCCAGCAGCAAGTGGCCTCTTCCCATGCGTTCAGAGGAGGGATTGGTGAGGGTTGTTGCTGGGGGGCAGAGATGGGGAGAGAAGTGACAGTGCCAAGACGAGGAGTTTCAAAGATTAACACACAGAGAAATGCACACCTCCCATGCCTGCTCTCACTGAGGCTTCCCTCTACTCCCCTCCCACTCCAGCTGGCTCCCTCCCTCCTCCCCATTTCTCCTCCATCTGCCTTTGGACGTAGTGGTAAGAACCCTTCTACGCCCTTTGGGCGTAGTGGTAAGTCCCCCATGATTGGCAGGGCTGACAGTGATGGGCAGGGTGCTGCCATGGCAACACAACAATGACACCTGGCAGGCCAATAGAGAAGCAAAACAAAATGCTTCGGTGCTGTACTCACTGTGGATTTAGGAGAAAGCCTATTCCCAGGAGCAGTCATTCTACTCTGTGACCTGTAATTCCAGTCCAAGAACACTTCTGCTACTCCCAAGGGCTGTCATTCCATTGTGGGGCCTGTCATTCCAGTCCAAGAACACATCTGCTACTACCAGTCCCCGAGCAGTCTATCTGGGCCCAGAGACCTTTATGGAAAATCCATACTGCATTTTCTTTGCAGCTTTTTTTGTGCTGTAATGCTTTTCAATGGAGCTCATGCAAGTAAATTGGCATTCTGGGCTCCCATTTTCTCCAATGGACCTTCAAGCCTCCACCATTATTTTCAATGGACAATCCTGTCATTCCTTTTAGTACATCCCTGGCTGGTTGCTGCTGCCCTGCCGACTCCTCTTAAGGGCTCCTCCGTGCACCTCTTTTGGAAGCCACGCCAGGTCTTAGTACCGTGGCGCTGGGTCTACCCATCACTGGGCCAAGTCTTCCTAGGCCTCCAAAAGCCCTGAGACAGTGAGAAGGCCCGGCGCCATAGCACCAGGCCTTCCTGCTGCTGCACTGTGCCTTTACAGACTTGTGGAGGCTCCAAGGAGGCAGCAGGAAGGCAAACTGTTTTGCCCCTACTCACTTCTTATTCCCACATACGTGCATGCTCGGCATACTGCACATGTGCAGTGATAAAAAGCGAGACATTGGCAACACACTTAGCCTTTTATGTCTTAGGATGGTCATTGTGATTACATTTGAATTTTTTATAGCAGTGTCATACCCTGTACTTTTGATTTTTCATGTCATTTTATATTGTTATTTTTTTCATAGAATCATCAAGTTGAGTAGAATCATAGAGTTTTCTGTAACTATATGCAAGTATGAAGGGGTTCCAATCCATAAAAGTTTACACTAAAATAAATTTGCCTTTATGACGCCCTCTCTCTTGAACAACATCACATCATCCAAAACCAGCCAAATAATATTATATGTTATAAGGAAAAGAGGGACATCTCTACATGGTAGGGTTGCCAATTATCTGGCAATCATGGAGCATCTCCCTGCATTTGCTCAATGGAGTGAGTGGCAGGGGGGAAATGGACTGAGAAAGCACATGGAAGTAACTTCCTATTTCAGAACAAGAAGTGATGGCATGACACACTAGGAATTTCAAAATGAACCTCCTAGAACATCACCAAGAATTGTCTCCCCACCATGCTCTCAGAGATTGTCTTCAGCAGCAGTTGCATATTTCCCAGAACAGGTAATTCCATGTCCAAACAACAACATGGGCTCTAGCCTCCAAATCATAATATATTTTAGCTATGTTTATAATTTCTGAATTTTTGATCTTTACTATCTTTTAAAGAGTGTGTGAAAGTCCCATTACTGGCAAAGATACCTGTGCCTATCATACCAAAAGATAACTTTTAAATGTAATAACTAAATTATTTTTTGTTTATGCTTCTACAACAAGAACATTTAAACACTATCAGGCTGTATTATTAAAAATGCCAATCAGCTGCAACAGTTTTGCCGATCTCCTGAGATCCTGGTGCTTACTTTGCTTGTTAAATGGACAAAGCCTTCTCTAAGGTGACACTTCAACTGTTAACTCCCTCCAAAGTATGTTAGCAGTACCATTGTTGTTTCTAAGCTGTGACATTAAAATCATCCCGTTCTTCCTTTAGCCCCTTCTGCACCGGGGACATAATTCCTCACTTTCCCTGAAGTCAAGCCGAAAGGCATGGAATCAATTTGTATGAGGCTGTTTGCACCTCTCTAAAACTTGGTTTTAAAATCTTTATTTTTGATACCCTGATATTTAACTCCCTATATAATATATCCCATCCATGCCAAAGCAAAAAGAATAAAAAAAGAACTTCCCTCTGTACTTTCAAACCAGCAATTCATCGATCCTGTGCTGAACTTCAATTTTTTTTAAAAAAATGAAAGAAAAAACCAGTGCCATATGGGAACTGGTCTGGTGAAATTGACTCACGCAGACTCGGCTTTTGACAGCAATGATCTGCTTTTAGTTGAGACTTTTTTCCTGCTTATTTGGGGGCTTAAATTTGTACTTTTTTGATATTTTATATTGTTTTAAACTGAATTTGTGAGGAGACACAAAGTGGAAAGGGAGTTAGAAATGTTCAAATAAACAAACATCAGACTGTTAAATGGTAATGATTCTCTGATAAAAAAACAACAACCTAGCTTGGTGTAAAATGTTCTCTTCTGATGTGCTTGTGTGTTTGTGTGTGATCATTTCTGTTCACTGATAAAAAAGCTCTCCCATTTTTCAAGATTAATAATGGGGCTCTACAGAAATCTTCATGTATACAAAAACGCTTTTGAAGAGTACTTCAAGGTCTATTACTAACGACTCAAAAGGTTCATCTTCTTTCTGCCAGCAAGTTTCTGAATAGAGGAGAGTCTCAAACATGATGCAGTACTTCTAAAAAGTGCAATAATCTTCACACATTTGATCACAATGTGTATTTTGTATAAACCTCAGCCCAGTTCCTGGCAGAAAATAAGTGCGATCTAGGGTCCTCTTTGTTGAGCTGTAGGTGAAGAAGGTGTATTTTTTTCACCCATGCCTACATAGCTTTCATTGCTGATATAGCTTCCGTTATAGGAGTTTTCTCTCAAACATACATTTTACATACTTAATTATATTAATTTTGCATGATTTAAACAACTGATGTATTTTCAACTTTGAGGTAAGGGATACACTCTAAGAAGGGGTGATCTTGGATGCCTCCATGAAAATGGAGGCGCAGGTCACAGCAGTTGTCAGGTCCACTTTTTTCCATTTGCAGCAGACCAGGCAACTTGTCCCTTACATGTCAACCCATGACTTAACTATAGTGATCCAAACAACGGTCATCTCTAGGTTAGATTACTGTAACTCACTCTACGTGGGGCTGCCCTTGAGCCTAACCTGGAGATTACAGCTGGTACAAAATGCAGCGGCGCGTGTTATTACAAGAGTGCCAAATAAGACACATATAACACTGTTCTTACGCGAGCTGCATTGGTTGCCAGTGGAGTACCGGATCAGATTCAAGGTTCTGGTGCCTATAAGGCCCTGTGCAGACTGGGACCAGTGTATCTATGGGACCATCTGTCCCCATATATTCCCCAGAGGACACTCTGATCAGGGGACAAACAGCTGTTGGTGGCCCCTGGCCCCAAGGAGGCCCACCTAACCTCGACTAGAGTCAGGGCCTTTTCAGTCCTGGCTCCCACCTGGTGGAACACTCTGCCTGCTGAAATCAGGGCCTGGCAGGACCTACTATCCTTTCGCCGGGCCTGCAAGACAGAGTTGTTGCACCAGGCATATGGCTGAGGCTGGGCTTCCGCCGGCCTGAAAAATGGGGTGTATAAAATCTTAACCCTCCGTTTGAAGGCTGTCCACCATCCTGTTTTAAATGTGTATTAATACACTTGTTTTAATGTAGATGGATTTTTTATTGTATTTTAATATGTTGTTATCTGCCCTGAGCCCGCTCGTGGGGAGGGCAGAATAGAAATAAATAAATAAAAATAAGTCTCATTGCAATTAAAAATTCAAGCTGATAAAGAATGGTTAAAATAATACAACTGCTTCCCCCTTTACCACAAACTAATT
This sequence comes from Eublepharis macularius, assembly GCF_028583425.1. Taxonomy (NCBI): domain Eukaryota; kingdom Metazoa; phylum Chordata; class Lepidosauria; order Squamata; family Eublepharidae; genus Eublepharis; species Eublepharis macularius. The sequence continues at coordinate 94,389,927 of NC_072797.1, forward strand.
TAGAAACAATGTTATAACCCTGAATTAGCTGCCAACTGAATCACCTTTTCCAGGCTTGCCAAGGGTCTTTACAATGTTGCACTTGTAGGCACTTTGAGGATTTTGAGAAAGTACAGTGGGCAAAATGACTGTTGAGGGAATCACAATGTTGTTCCCACAGTGGTCAAGCAATCACAAAATGTCCCCTATTGGGGTGGGCTTAGTCTCAAAATGTTGGAAGGTTCCAAGCCAAGCATCATCCTACAGTGGAGGCAGCTGAATCCAAATGCATATCCTTGCAGGCAGGGGGCAATGCCTCTTGAGCTCTTCTGAAAGACCTTAGCTCCAGGAAGAAGGGAAAAAGCAAGATCAGCTCTTCAGTTTAGGGAAAAGACACCATTTGGTTTCACTTTCCAAAAACAGGGGAAGAGTTTACCCCTTATGTGACCACAGCAACATAAGAAAGTCCACATCTGTAGTTGGGGCATGAGTCCATGGCTGTGATACACCTGCCCAGAATGAACTCAGTGCTCCACTAGTCAGCTGATAAGGAGCAATCTGAAGATCCCTGGTTTTGCTCTGTTCTATCCAAACCCTTTTTGTATTCTCCTTAAGAACCAATGAGGCACCAGGAAACAATAGTTTTTGGGACCCCACCCCCAAGTGGCAGTTGGCTGGCAGGGGGGGAAAGAGGGTAAACGGGGGGGGGGCTTACTGGGTAGTATTGGCCCTTGCTGGCAACATTGTCACATTGCTAGTGATGCAGTAAAGTCACTTCCTGTGCACCCAGAAGTGATATCATCATGATGTCATCATGTCACCAGGTGAAGTTTTGCTCAAATACCAGAGCAGTTTTTGTGGGCTCAGTGACATGATAACATCCCTTCTGGAAGTGATATCAGCACATCACTGGCAACATCATTATATCATTGGGAACATCCCAACACTTGGTATGTCCCTTTGCCCACCACCAGTTTCCATGGGGTACCTGGCAACCCTAAAACAAACAGGCAGGTGCCATGGTTCCTCTGAGAATCATGTTAAGGACATTTGCTTTCAAGGATTACCTCCACTGAAGCTCTTGGTAGTGGTTTTTTTAAGAAGTCTGATTACAATCTTCTTTCAGCTGACAGCAAGGATTCCTTCACCTTAGTGACATGCCTAATCTGTAGTACAATTTAAGTTAGAAACATGAAACTTTGAATAGTAAGCATCCTTTTCAAATGGACATTTGAAAATCAGATACATAAAGAGCCGCAAAAAATGCTAAGCTACAAGCATATTTGGTGAGGACCAAGGATTCTGTCAAAGATTCCCTCCTTCCACACCTAAACTGTTAACTGAATTGAAAATATATATAGATATTTTTGAACTGAAATTCAACACACCTTTTCAGGAGTGCGTTAGCACTTCTGTACTCCAAACTGTCAGAAGCAACAACTCTTGTATTCTTGACAAAGATAGATGACTGAGCTGAAAATGGTCCAAGTACTTGGTAGAAAGAGGCTAGACAACATGGCACTTGGATCCTGCAAAAGACATTTACCATGGAGACAACTGAGCAGCAGAGACACTCTGACTGGAAAGAACTGTAGATTATGGTTTGCTACCAGATATTAATTTTCTGAGAGAAGAGAGTCTGAATTTCTTTCAAGTCTAGTTTCCCGCCCCCCACCCTTGGTTCTACTTATACTGCAAGAAAACAAAAATATCTTGTGTTGAAGTCATTCAAATATTAATGCACATATACACAGAATTGCCTGATAGATAGCAGCATACTTTTAAAAATCTGGTTTAAAGTCAGAATGGCTTGGTTTCAAAAACCACCAGCCCCGATCTTAATGGGGCTGGAATTTGTGGCTGCTGATGAGGGGCGGGCAGTCCGGCTCCCTCCCTCCTGATCAATGTTTCCGATGCAGCTCCCACAGCCATGCAGGGAGCCACAGAGTTCAAGTAACCATAGGGGCGATCAGAGCAGCCAGCTGGGAGAAGGAGGGTGGGGACTTTGTCCCTGACCTGAGAAAAGAAGTTTATAGATGGGGGTCCTCATAAGCAACCTTGGACCAGGCATGGGCAAGGGTAAGCACACCTAGAGGGCTGCCAGAGCATGCCTGCTTCCAGGTGACGGGGGAACCACTTAGAGGCTGCCACCCATTGTGGATCCCGCTAACTGTCATCTTGCACTTTTCCCTTTTAGCAAGTAGGCTGAAGAGTGAGGGGTCATTGGCTGACAGGTAGGTCAGCTGATACAGGGATCTGCACCCTATGCTGTGCCAATGACCCTATCACTGTAACCAATAATGTTGTGGCCTTTTCTTCTATGTCCTGTTTCATGCATATTTGTTAAGCTGCCCAAGCACCCTAAGCCTTTGAGCTGGCCCTGCAAACAAACGTCATAAACTTTTTAGAAAGCCACAAATTTTACAAATATATAAAAATATGGTTGTTTTTATATATTTACACTTACAAGTAAATCTCAGTTTCAAGGACCAATTCACACATTCCACAGTCCATGTAACCACAATGCACTGGAAGTTCTGTGCATCCCAGGAGTTCCCATGCCCATCCTGGAGAAGAAAATTTGGCCATGATCTCAAGCATAACCTAAAGATATCCAAGCATATTCATTCAGAACTCAACAGACTCTACCATATTTTCTCTAATATCAATTTGAAAGAGAAGTTTATTCACACCTTAGAGAAGATCTGCAGAAAATGAAATTCTCCCAGCAAATTGGAACAGTTATGTAATTGTCATATATAGGAAGGGCTTCTGTTCCTGAAAGTATGAGATACTACAGAAATTCCATATTTGCATACTAGAAAAGAGATTTTCTGAAAAGAATGGAAGGCTCTTCTGAACAAGAGAACTTGGAATGGCAATTCAAGAAGGCAATACAAAACAACACAAAACGTTTCTATATTTAACAGTCACTGTTTGTGACACTACTACACAAGCATAAATCATAACAGCGTGATACTCCCAGTAAGCCTGCCATTGCTTAGAACAGGGTATTAATGGGCTTATGTTGTTAATACAGAAAATACTTGGAAGACCTATTTCAATCAAAATGATGATTTTAGGCATTATTCTCATATTTTATGGGTTTTAAAGTAAATTACAAATGTTGTGAAGAGAAAGCTCTATGAGACTCATTTCATTGAAAGCCAGTTTGGTGTAGTGGTTAAGAGTGCAGGACTCTAATCTGGAGAGTTGGGTTTGATTCCCCACTTCTCTACTTGAAGCCAGCTGAGTGACCTTGGATCAGTTACAGCTTAGCCCCACCCACCTCACAGGGTGTTTGTTGTGGGGATAATACTAACATACTTTGTAAACCACTCTGAGTGGGCATTAAGTTGTCCTGAAAGACAGTATATAAATCGAATGTTATTGTTGTTGTTGTTTTCAACCAACCCTTCTGTGCTCTTTGGATTTCCATTTCAAGCATTTTGTTTCCTTTGCTTTCATCCTTTCTTCCAAATATTCTTTAAGAAAGAAATGGCAAATGATTGGCTCCAGGCAGCTTTTCTGTCAGTGAAGAAGAGAGGAAGGGCTTCCCTTCAACCACCAAAAAAGGTTATGCTGAGGATCATGGGAACAGCACAGAGAAAAGCCATGAGGAACAGAAGTGGAATCGGACTAGACTGAGCAAAAAAGTTAGCTGGATCCAACCCAGAGTCTGCTGTTTTCAAATGCCATTTTTCTTTTAATGAGCATAGTGCCTATTCTATTGACATCATTTGCTCTGATCTATAATTACAACACGAGATTGCTGAAATTGAGTTTATTTGCAAAAGTGGAACAATGGATTCTCCAGATTTGAATTGGGATTTTTCTCTCATTACAGATGCTAATTTTTCTCACAATACAGATGTACTTTGCCCCTATGTTCTATCAACCTCATCACAACATGCATTATAGCTAGCTTCCTGACAATCTAATTTGCAATACCCCTCCCACCCTTTACCTCAATTTTAAAAACTACTACCTTTTTCCACTCTATGTGTCTGACGAAGGGAGCTTTGACTCTTGAATAGAGATAGGCACGAACCGGGGAAAAAACAAACCACGTGATTCGTGGTTCATCAAATTTCACAAACCACGAACTTTTATGAACCTGCCCTGGGTTCGCAAGCCAGTTTGTTTGGTTCATGAAAACATCACATTCAGGTCAGAAAATTGTCACTTCCGGGTCAGCAAAAGGTCACTTCCAGGCCAGCAGAAGGTCTGCAACAAGTCCATGACCTATTGCCCAGGAAACAGATTGATCAGCACCAGGCTGTCTGCAGTGACGAACCAAAAACGAACCAAATGAACCAGCCAAAAGTTTGTGGCGGAAATCATCAGAAATGGGATCTGACAAACTGCTGGTTTGCAAACCATGAAATGGCCTGGTTCATCGTGACTTTTGGTTCATATTTTGGTTCGTGCCCATCTCTACTCTTGAAAGCTCTCACCCTGGAAATCTAGTTGGTATTTAAGGTGTTAATGGACTGTAATCTTGAGCTTCTACTACAGACCAACACGGTTACCCAACTGAAACTAGATTTATCCCTGTAAAGTGTGATTTCATTAATTTTACTATACTTTTTTGTGAGAACATATTAACTAGTCAATAATCCATTGTTATTTTTAAAAGACCTATAACTGAAACGTCCACAAGTTTATATTTGGGGAAACACTACTTATCAACATTTAGGGAGCTCTATTCTTTTTTCCTGAGACAAAGAAGAAATGTGAGATAGTATGGCTTGCAGAAGGAGGCTCAAGACTCAGCTATTGAACAATGTTTCTGAAGAATCTGGGGGTATAGCAAGAGAATGCAAGTTGACAAGTAAAATGATCCCTCAGAAGCAAAATCTATGGTATTGTAGTGACTACAGTAGGCCAGTTTCACAGGTCAGTGTAAATGAATAGAGCATGTATCAAAATTCAATTGCATATGCACTTAAACTGAGGACTTACAACCACTTACCACCAGCATTTGTTTTGTATCCCCCTAACAGGTGGCTTTTGAACTCAGCCCAGAAAGTTTAAGTGGTTAATGACACTGGGAAATTCTGGAACTGTGGTTTATTGTAACTTATTATGTTTCTTCTTTTTATAAAAGAAACCAGTTTTTCAAAGAACTTCCAGTCTTCAAAAAATGAAAAGCAAGCTTCTACTGAAGTCTAAAGCATTCATTTTCAAAGCATTCTTGTGGGCTACATATTAATAATTCTCACTAGTATTTTGAAGAATGGATAACTTTAGACCCTATGCACTCATTTAAATATTAGTTGTTTTGTTGTTTCATTTATTTATACACAGACTGATGACTGAAACATATGAGAATATGTAAAGAGACAACTGCTCCACATCTGTGGACCACCTTTTTTTTTTTTTTTTGCTACTCTTCCAGACACATTCATAAGTCTGTCCTGTTGGGTTGATTTGTAACAGCCACTGTTAAGTCTTGAATTGGATGACTTTAATTTGTAGTTTAGTTCTTGTTGGAAACAATATTCTATGTTATGCTGAAAGATCCTCCCTCTCTTTTACATATTTATTTTTCAAATAGGCATTGTAGCCCCCATTATGAATCCTTATGTCTTTGATTGGTGTGTAGAAGGAGGAAATCTCAGCAGGTGTCACTCGTCATGTCAAAGTACTGAACACATGACAAGCAAGACCTGCTGAGATTTCCTTCTACACACCAGTTGAAGGTTTGCTAGCCCTATTTTATCTTCTTACTTGAAAAGCCACGTCTCTCAGATTGGCAGATTACTAAAACATATAAAAAAGATCCTAATCTGGCACTCTAACCACTGCACCACCACTGGCTCTCTTGTTTTCACATGTGTGGTGTTCCTTTGGTTCAGCTACTTCTAGCTGAAACAGTGTCTTGGCCATTTTGGCCCATGCTACTTTTGTTAACTTTCTGTTGGGATTCATCTTGCTGTCTCTCAAGTGTAGTCTGGTTAGGCCTGAAGCTTGGTTCCTGTGCCACTGCCAGGAATTGGTGACTTGGTGGCAGCTAACATTTTGTAGGACAAGCAGACCATTGACAGTCTCCTCTTGACCTATGAAGCCAGTGAAGAACCCCCAGGTGGGTTCACAGGTTATAGAAAACTTCCTGAAGAAACATTGTTGCTGTACCTAAATTACTAGGAAAACATCTCTTACTGACTTAAGAACCAAGAATATATGAAAATAAGCTTCAAGGATACTATTTTGCCTGTTACACAAAGTGTATTCTGTAACACCAACAAAATTTTACCTCTGCATTTCCATCCCCTGACTACACTTACTCAATCCCTACCTGTCAAAGTTATTTCTTCTTGAACATTATACAGTCTCTAGTGCAATTTTCAACAAAAAGGAGTAGCTGTTTTTGTGTAAATGATAACAAATTTGCTGAGGAGCAACAGCTGCATGTTCACTGAAGGCTCACTAAGTTTCAAGTAGATTGGGTCACCAGGTCTAATTCTATGGACCCTTGAACAAGGTACACTCAGCCATCTGCATTGTTTCATAGGGGGGGGGGGGAATCTATTGCTTTCTCCAGAGCAAAGAAGTCAGCAGGCAAAAACACAAGAGCAACCACACTGGACAAAATCCTCCCAATGCAAAAGGAACCAATAAAGGCCAACAAAACAAACATCAAACCAGAGAATCCTAGCAGAACTTATACCAAAACAGAGAATCTCAGCAGAACCAACTGAAGCAAGGGACACTATTGCAAGCCCAACAGAATCAGTGTCACTCACAGAAGCCAGATAGAACCCAGGGCAAGTGAAGTAACAAGGCCTCAGAACTCTCCCCCCTCCCTCGTGTTTCTGGAAATACTCAAGAAGGCAATACTGGTATATCCCTAAATATACTCAAATATTGATAAGGTATTTTTCACGTACATTTTCAGACCAGATATACGAAATCAAACATCCCTAAGCAGAACCATGTATAATTCAATGGTTTGGGAAGACCTATGAAAACATATTATCAAGGAATTACATTGGCATGGAAAAAACAAGATGCAATATTGTAAGTGAAACAGAGTGCTTTGAGGCAAAAATTGGAGACATTGTTTTTAAAAACAAGGTTGGAAGATTAACTATTATCAACTCTCTTCAGAGCTCTTGCTATTAAATGTTTGGTTCAAGCTTGAATGTCATGGATTCTCTCCACTAAGGTCCATATTTTATATGATTTTTTAAACAATGAAATTAGTTTTAAAATTTTTTACCAATTTGTAAAAGTAGGAAAGTGTAGTTTGCATCCCCTTGTGAACATGTGTTTGGATGGATACATATTATACGGTCTGATCAAGAAACAAAGTATCTGAGAGACAGAACACAGCTATGTTTTAATATTTTAAATTGAGAAATGTGTCTTCTTTATTTCTGATTAACGGGAATTTAACAATGTTGATGAATAAACCACATGAGTGGTTTTGTCAAGAAACAGGAGAAAGATCTGGGATCTGTCATCTCAGATAACAGTGACACTGGATATGATCATGTGTTTCTGTGTGCATAGTGCCCTCTAGTCATAGCTAACTCATGGTAACCCCTGGTGGGATTTTCTTGGCAAGAAACTATCAGAGGTAGTTTGCCATTGCCTACCTCTGCAACTCTAGTCTTTGTTGGTGGTCTCCCATCCAATTACTATCCAAGGCTGACCCTGCTTAGCTTCTGAGATCTGATAGCTCACCTGGGCTATCCAGGTCAGGGCAGATATGATCATAAAAAAATGATATCAGAGAAAATACTTTAGTTCAAGGGTATTTAACAGCTCACAAACTGAGCAAAATTTACACCACAGTACAGAACAACTGGATTTAAATCAATTGTTTAAATTGACCCAATAACTTAAAATCACTTTCATTTAAACCAGTCTATATAGATATAATGTGCAAAACTGAACTTATTTACGATGCAATCCTATGCGGAGTTTCTACAGTCTAAGCCCATTGATTTCAATGACCTTAGAAATCCTATAATTGTTAATTAAAACATATTATGTAATGTGATTTGTAGCACAGAAAGAACAGGCTGTGAAATTAAATAACACTAGCATGGAGACGAGTTTATGACATTGAAAGTAATGAGAATTAGGGCAGTTTGATGGAGTAGGAGAGATGTAGGGGACAGAGAACAGTAGTTACTGGAATATCTATTTAGTATGGAGTGGAACTCATATACAGAGAGGGATTTTATAACTGGAGACTGTGAAAGGTTATAGCAAATGGTAGAAGCAAGCATACAGAGCCCCAAGGACCAACATGTGATTGAGATGTATAGTATATGATTACAGCATTAAGATAAGTTGGGAGAGGTATAAGGCAAAAGACAGAAAGCATTAGATTTTCAGTCTCAGCATCCTGCAGAAAGAACAGATTCAAGGGGCTGGAAATAAATGAGCCCAAAATAGTAGCAGGCATGCATCCAAAAAGATTTTGGGAGCGGGGGGGGGGGGGGGAGTTTTGGATTCAAATGGATTCTGATATAACGGAGAAAATGTTATTGTAGAGAAAGAGCAGAAGAGGAGGGGATCAAAATTATCTCCTGTACTTTTTGTGTGTGAAGAAGTGAGATCTAATTTATAAATACTTATCACATCTGACTCATAGCAACCCCATTAAGTACCACCTGATGGGGTTTTCCAGGCAAGACATGAGCAGAGGCTGTTTGCTATTGCCTTCCCCTGTATAGCAGCCCCCCATCTTCTTTGGTGGTTTCCCATTCGAGTACTGGTCCTGTTTAGTTTCCAAGCTCTGACAAAATTGGTCTAGTATGGGCAATTAGGGCTGCTTCACAAGATGTCAATCATAAATCAGTCACTAACTCAAGGCACCTTCCCTCTGTCTTTCAAAGAGGCAGTCATCCACCCACTACTTAAAAAACCATCTTTAGGCAAAAATGATGTAGCCCATTATTGCCAAGTCACTAATCTGTCCTTTCTAGGCAAAGTGGTTGAGAGAGAAGTAGCTGACCAATTCCAGGTCTTCTCGGACAACTCTTGTGCTCTGGACCCCTTTCAGTCTGGTTTTAGCCCAGGCTGTTATTGAGACAGCTCTAGGGCTCTAGTTGATGACCTTCACCTGAAGGTAGACAAAGGCCATGTATTCCTTCTTGCTCCTCCTGTATTGATCTGCAGCTTTCAATACAGTAGACCATACCATCCTGTTGAAGCATTTTGAGGCATAAATAAGTATCAGGGGATGCACCTTGGACTGCTTTAAATTGCTTCTCCTGGGATCAACTCAAAGGGTTGTTATTGGAAACCAGTTATCCTCAGTGTGGGAATCTTAAGGAGTTCCACAAGGCACGATATTATCCCCCATGTTATTCAACCTCTATGTAGATCCAGAGGAGTTAGTCATGTTAGTCTATAGTTGTAAAAGAGTAAAAGAGTCCAGTAGCACCTTTAAGAATAACCAACTTCATTGTAGCATAAGCTTTCGAGAACCACAGCTCTCTTTGTCAGATGCAACCTCTATGCAAAGCCTTTAGGTGAAATCATTCATAGATATGGAACTGGATGGCATCAATATGCAAATAATACCCAGCTCTAGATCTCGCTATCCAAATCCCCTGTTGATGCTGTAGAGGTACTGAGCAAGTGTTTGACAGCTGTTGTCAAATGGCTGAAAGCAAACAAATTGAAATTAAATCCAGACAAGACAGAAGTGATGCTGGCTGGAAAAAAAGAGATCTTGAAGGACGTTGTGCTTCTGACCTTTGATGGGGTCAAGTTGACCCTGCCTGACTCAGTGAAAAGGCTAGATCCAGCACTGCTGCTAGAGAAGCAAATAAATGCAGCAGCCAAAAAGGCCTTCTCCCAACTTACTACCCTATTAGAAGAGAATGAGAAAAGCCTGCGTGAGCCACAGGCATGGCCCTTTGAGACCTTCAGGAGAGAAGAGAAGGGGAGATGGAAGAAGCCAGAAGTCCATTGAGACCAAACAATGCCTGTCTCACGAGTTGTGAAAGACTGGCTGAGTCCAGGTCCCACCTCCAAGTAATCCTTTAAATAGCTGGCTGGTGGGAAGCCAGGAGGAAGAGCCAGACCTCTCTTGAGAGTTGAAAGGAGGGGAGCACTGTTGGACAGAGAGGGTTCTGGGTGAAAGGAAAACCACCACCCCTCCAATTTCTGTGGCTTACTGTGGCGCACTCCACAGGGATAAGAATTGAGTCAGCGGCAGTACAGTTTGCCCCCCAGAGGCCCAGGAAGGTCCAGTGGGGCAGTGGGGAGGGCCACCCCACTGTGCCAGCCTTCTCTATCACTGCACCAGCCTCCTCAGAGCCTCCAGAGGGTTGCACCGCCACAGCCATGGAGATGGTTATGAGGCCCAGCATGCTGGTGCAGCCCTCCCAAGGCCATGAAGCAGCCGCCACAGTCATCTTCTAGCTCCTAGAGGTCTATTCTCTTCTCTAGGAGAAGAGAATAGATCTGAAAAGGTCAAAGAATAGATCTGAAAAGGTCTCTTCTCTAGGAGAAGAGAACAGATCTGAAAAGGTCAAACCTCAGTTCCCCCCTTTACATTGCTGTTTTCAACTCTAAGGGATCATCCTTAATTTATCAAATGGATACTAGTCATAATTTCCCCTGAATGCTCACTTCCCTTTCCAGAATCCCCATATCTATTACAACCCACTCCCTCCTCAGTTTTACGTTTTACCAATCCAACCCCAAATCCCCCCATCTCTTTTTTTCTTTTTTAAAATTCTACTTGGAAAGTGTGATATTCCTTGGGTCTTTTGCAGTGCCTCACCCTCTCTTTATTCTTCCAGTTTCTTTGGAACTTGAATTAGATGAGCACCTAGTGACTGAATTAACCATGAAATACCAAACAGCAATAGCTGCCACTATCTGGCAAATTAAGAGCAGTAGAAGTCTTAAATATTATGTGGGAAAATTAGGCCATTTTCACTCATCTTACTTGCTGCCAGAACATCACACAAAACACCCAGAAGACAGCATCTTCTTGTGCAAAATTGTGCCAGGAAGACGCAATTTTGCGCAAAACTCCCGGATGACAGTGTCTTCCTGGCGCGATTTCGCACAAGAAGACGCTGTATTCCAGGTGTTTTGCACGATGTTCTGGCAGCAGATAAGATGTGTGAAAATGGCCTTAGTTGGCTAACATAACTAAAGCATTAATATAGCTGAGAGAGGATTACTTCAAATATCCCAAAATGAAACAAAAGAACAGAAATGCACAAGTGTAAAATGTGGTTATCCTTTCCAATACTTGCCCAGCTATACAACTCCAGCAGATCCACTATAGAAGGCAGAAAGGAGTTAGAAATCAGAGCTTTTCTGTGCTCTTCTGGAAAAAAGATACAGAGAGGAATCTAAGATGCATAGGCTTCTGCTATATCCAAGCTGAAGATCCTTAACAGAAAATGTGCCTGAATATAAGAAACAAAAGTGTGAAACTGATGCAAAGCAGAACCTGTTTTTGGAAGGTTTCTTGATTTAGCACAGAGAGCAGGCAAGTCTGAGCCCACCAGGGCAAGCCCAGACTTAGTCTTGTACATGTAAATATATACATACAATCCAGCCCTTAGAAATGCATACAGACTTTTAAAAAGGAATATGTGTAGTTTGAATAAGAGCCAGTGTTATGTAATGGCTAGAGTGACGGACTAGGATCTGAGCAACCCAGGTTCAGTTCCCTGCTCTGGCATGGAAGCTTGCTGGATGACTTTGTACCAGTCACACATTATCCACCTAACCCTATCTTGCAGGGTTTGTTGTGAGGAAAAAATGGAGGGGACGAGAATTATGTAAGCCACTTTGGATCTTCATTGGGGAGAAAGGGGCTGTATAAATGAAGTGAAATAAAAAAGTAAAATTTTAAAAATAACGTCTCTAGTGGCTGGCAACCAAGAGAGTCCTGGGGGACAGGGAAATGGGGGGCATGGGGGGCAATATCAGCTCAACAACATCAGTCATTTCTGAGGAAAACCCAGAGTTGATACTGTGCTTCTCTAGGAAATACCAGAAACTCTATGGTAAACTACAATACCACTGGAGAGGCACAATGTCACTTCTGGTTTTTCCATGTTTGTGACATAACACTGTTGTGCTGAATTAAACCAACATTTTTAGTTTATTTTTCTCCCACTAGAGTGGTAGCAGGCAGCAGGGGTTGCCTGCAGGAGGTTTCCAGCAATGGCAGCAGACCTGGAAACCCAAGGTATTCAGGGCCTAAGCCATGTAGGACTTTAAAGATCAAAAACAGCACCTTGTACTGGACCTGGCAATGAACTGGAAGTCAGTATAGGTGGAATAACTGTTTTTACATGATGGATCCCAATAAGGACTCAACAGACACAGTTTACATTTACTACATTTGTTTCTGAACCATCTTCAAAGGCAGCTCCACATAAAGTTTGGGTGCTATTAAGGCACATGGAAAGACAGATACTGAAAATCTTGGACTTCGTCAAGTGATGAAGAGGTCAAGTGATAGAATCCCTACCTTCATTTTAGGACATTTTGAGCCTGGCTCATACATTCAGTACTGCAACAGCCTGATGAAGGATCATCCTTTACACTTTACCACTCAGCCACCGCTGGGAAGCAAGGGTGAATATGGCCCCGACACCCAACAAAAAAAGGGGGGCATTAAAATGGTCTACCTCTGGAGGCTCTGTATTCCAAAATGCTCTGGAGGATTTTAGAATTTTTTTTTGCTATCACATGCAAAGCACTTTGTGGCCTTGGCCCCTCATGTCCATGGGACTGCTTTTCTTCCTATGCTCTGCCATGGCAGCTTCATTTATTTGAACAGGGCCTTCTGCAGTTGCCACCCTGCAAATGAGCAAAATCAACACCCTGGAAAACTCTTACAGGATGACTCAGCCCAAACCCACCTTCCTGAGTAGATATAAATTACCTACCAACATCTTCTCCACACTGTAACACTGAGAGATCTCTGTCTTTTGGTGCTACACCTCTGAAGATGCCAGTCACAGCTGCTGGCAAAATGTCAGGAACTACAATGCCAAGACCACGGCAATACAGCCCGGAAAATCCACAACAACCAAAATCAACAACTGTTCGTACACCTTCATTCTCTGTGGTGGCCCCTACCTTATGGAACAGCCTAACTGAAGAGGTCACGAAAACTCCTACTCTCCTGGCTTTCTGCAAACTATGCAAAACTGAATTATTCAGGTTTTTAACACAAGTTAAAGAGTTTAAACACAAATTTATAAAGAGATAGGGACTGTAGACTATGCTACTGCGTATTACTTGTTGCTGTAAGTATGAGCCTACTGGGTAGTTTCCTCATCATTTAATATATCATGTTAAATTGCTTTTGTTTTGTTTCAGCATTGTTTCAGCTCTGTATTGGTTTTCTGCTTGTTTTTTTCAAATTTCTTCAGTCTTTACCCTATTGTCTTGTTTATTGAATGTTGCAGCCATTGATTGTATTGACTTACACTGTGTAATCTGCCTTGGTCCCAATGAGACAAATGGGCTATAAATAATGTAAATAAAATAAATACATCTGCATAAATCGCAGGTATTTCTGGCACACGTGATTCTCCCCTTCCTCCAAATGTTAGAAGCAAGATCATACCAGCTGAGCACTGGTATAATTTGCGGTTCATGTGGAGGATCTGGTGTGTGCTGTTTGCTCTGTCTGGAGGGAGGACGGGCTTGTTGAGCTGACTCAGCTGAATTATGAAGTGGGATTTAGGATTGCAGTAAAAGCCCATAATGAGCAAAACATCTCCCCTTAAAAAAGAGAAAGGCTGCTCAGCTATTCAGCAGTTGATATTTCATTAAGAATCCTCTCTGGCAAAGGAACATGCTTGTTAGTTTCCATTTTCCCCAAGAAGGATAATGGTGACCTACAAGCAATTGGAGTGCTGCTAATGAGAACAATAATCAGGCAGAAAATGTCTGATTACCTTTCAGAGATGCTGGGTAGTAGTGACTAACACAGATTTATTTTAATAGCACTGAGGGGTGGAGGTGGAAAACACCTCCAGTCTCCTCTATGAGGAGAAAGTTAGTAAGAGTAAGAAGGGGCTAAATTTTAAGTAAAATGCAATTGCTAATTTTAATTCTCTCACCCTGTGGAATCTTTAAAAACAGCTATTACTTAGGTTTGAAAAAAAAAAGATTTTGCATCCATGTCTCTTTCAATATACCTGTACAAATGCATTTTAAGGACCCTCAGTTTTCACCACAACAAACCTCCTCAAATGGTTGGAGTGGTTTAACTCTTTTCTCGCCATAGTCAAAAGGTTGCAGTTGAAAAGACAGAATAAGCATCCTGCAATTTTTCTCATTGAGTGCCTCAAGGATCTGTGTTATCTTCCATCTTGATTAATGTATATGTAAGACCTTTATTTGAGATCATCCATAACTTTGGAGTTGGGTGTCATCAAGATGATGACATCCAGCTGTACATTTCATCAGCTAAGTCTCCAGAAGCAGCCATCTCTGTCTTGGACCAATGCCTGTCTGCTGTGGTCAAGTGACTAAAGTAGAACAGGCTGAAGCTTCATCCAGATAAGACACAGATGACACTGGCTAGAAAAGCTGAAGTTTTTGTGCTGCCATCCTTGTTGGGGTATGTTTGTCCCATCAGGTTTGATTAAGAGTGTGGGATACTTTTGGACCTGCCTCTTTTATTGGAAAAGAACGTTGATGGGTAGAAGAAAAGAAACCTTTGGCTGCTGTGCTGATTGAGCATCCATACCAAACTGAATATTGCACTATAGCAGTCATTCATAACTGGATTTTCATATGTGGATAAGACAATCCAGTTGTGAATTATTTCTATAGGGCAATAATAGCTCAATATCTAACAATTTATGGATATTCCCATGCCTTTGTATTTGTATGGAAGATTTAGGTGAAGAAACATTTTAAAAATGGGATTCTCACCTGCTGTCTGAAGTGTTACAATCCATTCTTAATATTTCAGCCCTGTACCAAACACGCTGCATTTATAGACTATCTGTGAAGGGCTAAGTCAGTACAGTGTAGACAGAGTGAAAAAAGTCACAAACTTGTTCGTGCCTCCTCTAGCAACTGCTTACCTTCTGTTCTAAGGACTATGAATATAAGTATCAGTATTGGTTCAAGATGGAAGAGGGACTTCAGGAGATCCTACCAAAAATCAGCTGCCTCTCTGAATGTTGATAAACATGCTCATTTACTTTAGTTTTGTTTTTATTAAAAAAGGCAAAAGGACAGCTGTTCTTAGCAAAATGGATGTCTAAACTAGATTAATGAACCTACATAACCAGCATGAGGTTACTTCATTAACTAGCACTTACATGTCCCACACCTTCAATTAACATTGGTTTGGCACAATCTCATATCTGTGAAAGTGGAAGATGATCAGACAATATCATTGCCAGCCAAGCATCCTCTAGAATGGGGCTGATTTATCTCCTTGGCACCTCATTAAAATGCAAACTGTGCTGAAATTGATTTTCAGCCATTTCGGGCAGGAATGTTTGTAATAATGTTAATTTGTGAATTCTCACTCATATTTTATATATATATATATCTTATAATTTGGTATGCTGCAGTTGCTATGTTCAGCCCGAGGCTATTTGTATTGTGCAGACAGAAAATGAACAGCGAACATTTATTTCTCATATCTTTCTGAGGAACCTGAGGCGCATGAAGATATTTGTGCTGTAACAGGCACAGTCAATCTCCTTCACTCCCTTTAGTCACTATATATCAACAGCAAACTCCCAGCTAGTCGGACTGCAGCAATTAACCTGCCAGAGTTTTCTGCTGTCAGACTCAGTAATAATAAACTCCCCCCAGTGAGAGATAGAGCTATAGATCCTCACCCTTTAAATTCCAGAGAGTGGCTGAATTATTCAGCATCAGCATGATTAAAGAGATGACTTGGTATTAGTTTAAAAGACATTATATTTCACACACACACACACACACACACACACACACCACAACTGAGATTTAACCTATTAATGAACAACAACAGTTGTAGTGAGACAGACTTCTTTCGAGGGGTTTAAAAGTGTCAGACTGTGGCTAAATAAGGCTCTCACTACAGGGTTCCCTTTAGAAGCAAACACAAGTCCATTGTTTGGAAAAGGAAACTTTACTGCAGAAAAGGTCCATTATAGTCCACTGTCCTGAATAGGAGACTCAGGATGGTACATGATCATTGTTACCAATGAAGAGCAAGCATAAGATACAGAGTAACAATACCCATCTGGATCAGCCTCCCCCCACAGTTCTCAAAACAACATCTCTCAGTCCTGGGAAGCTGCTCTCCTTCAAGGCCAATGCTTGGTGGAACGGTGTTAGACAAAACAGTCTCCTCCGGTGGGAATGCTGCCTGGGAACTGGTGCACCTGGGAAGAAAGCACTTAGACACTAGAAGCATTAGAAAATGGAGTCAGTACAGTTTAGATATACACTGGACCTGACATTCTGCCCCCCTTAAAACAGATCCCCCCCTGGTTTATATGGGTAGCGAGTATGAAAAGCTTTGGTTAATCTAGGAGCATGAACATGTGCAGAGTTCACCCATTCATCGTAACCAGAATCAAAGTCCTTCCATCTAATGAGGTAAAAAAGCTGATTTCGCTTGAGTTTAGAGTCCAAAATTTGTTGTACCTCATAGTGTATTTGGTCGTCAATTAAAGTTGGAATGGGTGGAGCTTTGATGTGCCATCTGCTATCTGTGGGAGCTCTCTTTAAAAGGCTGACATGGAACGTATCATGCACATGGCGCAGGTTCTTGGGCAAAGTTACAGCAACAGTTACTTTATTTATTATCTTGCGCACAGGAAAAGGTCCCAGGAATTTCAGAGCGAGTTTGCGGCTTGTCTGAGCTAGTTTCAGGTTTTTGGTGGAAATATACACATGATCTCCAGGTTGTAATTCCCATTCGGCCACACGATGGCGATCTGCGTATTTTTTGTAATCCAGTTTGGCTTTTTCAAGGTGTTTCTTGATAAGAGTCCACTGCTGCGCCGCCTCCCCCCACCATGAAGATACATCTGGCGATTTAGAGGAATGGAGAGGGGGTGCGTCCAACGGGAAGGGATTGAAGTGAGTCCCGTAGACAATTTTGAAGGGGGCCTCTCCCGTTGAAGCGTGTACACTGTTGTTATATGAGAACTCGGCTAGAGGGAGAAGGTCCACCCAATTATCTTGTTGAAAATTGATGTAGCAACGAAGGAACTGTTCTAATATATGGTTTGTTTTTTCGGATTGCCCGTCGGTTTGTGGGTGGTGGCTTGAACTGATACCTTGCTCAATATTCAACATTTTCAAAAGCTCCCGCCAGAAGTTGGCAACGAACTGTCCGCCGCGATCCGAAATCACCTTGGACAGAAAAGAATGTAATTTTACGATGTGTTTTAGAAACAGATCCGCTAGTTTTCGAGCGGAGGGTATAGCAGTACAGGGGATAAAATGAGCTTGTTTGGAGAACAGATCTACCACAACTAAAATACAATTATGTCCTTTTGAAATAGGTAGATCAGTGATAAAGTCCATGGATATTATTTCCCAGGGTCTGTTTGGCGTTTCCAATGGTTGCAGGAGACCCAGAGGTTTCCCTTTCCTGGTTTTGGCGCTGAGGCAAACAGGGCAGGAACTAACGTATTGGGAAATGTCTTTGCGCATGCCCGGCCACCAGAATTGCCTTTGGATTAAGTGCAACGTTTTCAGATACCCATAATGTCCAGCAGTGGGAGCATCATGACAGCGCTGCAAGACCTCCAGCTTGAGGCTGTCTGGGACATAAAACTTGCTCCCAGCTAGCCAATCCCCGTGTGGGGATTGGGTCAGTTTGTTTCGCGGAGCTTTATCCCCCTCCTTCTCCACTTCAGTTTTAAGTTTCGATTTCCACTCTTGGTTGGCCGGGAGGGGCTGCTTGGCCCGACTGCGAGTAGTCACCACGCCCCCAAGTTGCGTAGGCGAGAAGACCGTGTCGACAGTCTCCTCCCGTTTGCTCTTATGTTGGGGCATGCGCGATAGGGCGTCCGCCAAAAAGTTAGTTTTGCCCGGGAGATAATTTAGAGTGAAGTTGAATTTGGAAAAGAATTCCGCCCATCGCAATTGCTTGGCATTCAGTCTGCGTGGGCTTCGGAGGGCCTCCAGATTTTTATGATCTGTCCAGACCTCGAAAGGGTATCGCGCCCCCTCCAGCCAATGTCTCCAGTTAGTAAGGGCTGCTTTCACTGCAAAGGCCTCCTTCTCCCACACATTCCAATTCCTTTCCGCCTCCGAGAATTTTCTAGACAAGAAAGCACAAGGCCGCAATTTCCCATCCTCCCCCTTCTGTAGTAAAACCCCCCCTATCGCCGTATCGCTGGCGTCGACCTGTACTATGAAAGGGGATTGTTCGTTGGGGTGGGAGAGGATGGGTTCCGTTACAAATTGCTCTTTTAGGCATTCGAAGGCCGTTTGGCAATCGGGGGTCCATTGTAGTTTGGAAGAGGGTTTTTTAGCTTGGTCCCCTTTATCTTTGGTTTTCAGCAACTCTGTTAAGGGGAGGGTGATTTGGGCGAAATTTGCTATGAAGTCTCTATAGAAGTTGGCAAAACCCAGGAAGGATTGTAGTTCTTTACGGGTGGTGGGTTTCTGCCAGTCTTGGATCGCCTGTATTTTGGCTGGATCCATTTTCAGACCCTCTTGGGAGATACAGTACCCGAGGTAAGTGAGTTCGGTTTTATGGAATTCGCATTTGGACAACTTGATGGGCAGCTTATTCTCCATCAAGGTGGCTAGGACTTTTTGTACCATTTGAATATGTTCTTCCTCGGTGTCCGAATAAATTAAAACATCATCAAGGTACACCACCACCCCTTTGTACAGAAACTCGTGCAGAACTTCGTTTATCATGGACATGAATACAGACGGGGCTCCCGTCAATCCAAAAGGCATAACTAAGTATTCATATTGTCCGAGGGGCGTATTAAACGCGGTTTTCCACTCATCCCCTGCCTTGATACGAACGTGGAAGTAAGCATCTTTTAGATCTAATTTCGTAAAGATCTTACCTTGGGCCACGACGTTGAGAAGGTCTCGGATGAGCGGTATAGGATAGGCGTTGTTGGTGGATACTGCATTCAGTCCTCGGAAATCCGTGCACAGTCGGAGTCCCCCATCCTTCTTTTTTACGAAGAGGACTGGAGCGGCGTGGGGGCTAGTGGCTGGGCGGATGAACCCTCGTTGGAGGTTGGTGTCGATGAATTTCCGGAGCTCTTCGCATTCATGGAGACTCATGGGATAGAGTCGTCCTTTGGGCAGTGAGGCTCCGGGTAAAATTTCCACCGCACAGTCCGTTCGTCGGTGCGGGGGTAGCGTATCAGCTTCCTCCTCAGAGAAAGCATTTAGAAAAGGCCAGTACGGTTCGGGTATTTGGTTGACTTCTTCTTGGGTGAGAAGGGCCTTTTCCTTATGAGTTGGATCTTCGCCCCAGTTTTGATTCCAACGGTGATTTTTACAGTTGGCATGACTGAAGGTAATACATCCTTGTGCCCAGTCTATGTAGGGATTGTGATCACATAGCCATTTGCTGCCTAGAATTAACGGGTACTTGGCAGTAGAGCTGATGACAAAGGACCTCTTCTCCCAATGTTGTCCCATGCCTGTGATCACCGGGATGGTTTCAGTTGTGACAGGATTCATGTTGGTACCATCCATTTGTTCAAAGATTACTGGATTTTGTAAATCCCGAGTTGGTAAGACTAGTCCATTGACTAGAGCTGGGGCTATGATGTCTCTCGAGCAGCCCGAGTCAATAAGAGCTTGCACCCGAATGTGCATTTTCCTCTCTGGGTTGATTAGAGTCACTGGCATGAATAAGATGGACCCAGGTGGCCGGTTCCGTGCAGGGACGGGCTTGGGGCGGATCTGTCGTTCGGGCCCTTTTACGACAGATCCATCTTGTTTCCCGACTGGGGACTTTCTGGAATGACTTCTGAAGTTGGAGAAGCGGGATCGTATTCCATAACTTCTTCCGCTTCCAGTCCTCTCTCTGAGGCTGGCCTTTGGGAAGCGCCGCGGCCTCTATTCGCTCGTGGTGCGGGAGTCGGGCGTTGGAGCGTAGGAAACGGAGCAAGGGTTGGACGCCGTAATTGAAGCGGAGGTCTTTGCACAGGCCGGTAGGGGCATTGTGCTGCAAAGTGACCAGCCTGTCCGCATTGCAAACACAGCCCTTGTTGCCATCTAGCATCTCTCGCTCCACGGGTGGCGTAGCCAGCTCCCCGTGCTCCCTTCTGTAGGGTCAATGGTCTTCTTTGTCCCGTCTGTTGTTGTTGTTCAACTAAACGTACCTCCAAAATGCGATTCTCCACTTCGCAAACAAGTTGAATCCAACCTAACAGCGTAGGGGGATTGTCTTGCATGAGGGCTCTGTCCAAAAGTCTCGGGTTAAGTCCTTGTTTGAACAGAATAATTTTGGTGGACTCCTCACACCTAGGGCACTTGGCTGCTAATTGCCGGAATTTTGTGACATAGTCTCTTGCTGACATGCTGCCTTGCTTGATGGCTTGCAACTCTGTTCGGGCCCGGGTTTCTTCTAAGGGGTCTTCATATTGTGCTCGGATAGCATCCACTAACCCCTGGAGAGTATCGAGTTCTGGGGCCCCAACATTGTATAGTCCTACATACCAATCTGCTGCCTTGCCCTGTAAACGAGATCCGAGGTGTTCAATTTGGCTAGCCTCACTGCCGAAAAGGTGCCCCCACCGGTTGAAAAACTGTACCACTTGCACCAAGAAAAATCCCAGTTTGGAGGGATCCCCATCGAAGGTGGCTTCCAGCTTCACCCAGCCCATTGGGAGTTCTTGTCTCGGAGCAGGCGCTGGGTAGAAGTCCATCGGCAGTCTTAATTGTGCCTGGGGCGCGGGAGGAGGTAACTGGAGCCTCGGTCGGGGCAACGGTGGCGGCTGTACTGGCGGCGGTTGGACCGGCGGTGCTGGCGGAGGTTGCCGTGGTTGAGCTGCCGGGGGTGGTCTCGGTTGGGCCGGAGGCTGCAGTGGCGGGCGAGCAGGTGGCGGCAGTCTTGGCCCGGCTGGTAACACGGGAGGCGTCGGCGGCAGCTGTCGAGGTGGAGGAGGCTGGTGTGGTTGAGTGGAGATCGGCCGCTGAGGAGGGGGTTGGAGGTGCCGTAGTGGTGCCGGCCTTCCCGGTTGATTCGGAGGTGGTAAGACGGGCTGGTCCTGGGGCTGCTGCAACGTTATGAGCTGCGGTCGAGGTGAGAGGGGCCGCAGCGGCAAGGGTCGAACGGGTGGAAGGCCGCGCGGGCTTGCCCCTCCAGGCGTTGTTATTCTGGGAAGCAACGGCTGGCCTCGTGGCGCTGGTAGACCGTCTCCCGAAGGTTGCCCGACGGGAACAGTTTCTCGCGGTTGACCAGGGGCTCCCTCCTCGGATGGAGCCGCGTGTGCTCCCGCTTGGTCCGGCCGGACTGTTATAGGAAAAGTATGGGGGGGTATCACCGGTGTATCACTTGGCTTTTCTTCCCCTTCCGTAGGCCTCTCAACGGGAGACTCGTCTGGCGGCACATCCCCTCCCGCGTTAGGAGGTTCGGTGGGAGTCTCTTCGGGTGGCTCAATCGGGTTATCCCTTCTCGGTGGAATTTCCTGCTGTGTGGGAAGTTCCCCCGATTCGCCAGGGTAGGTGCCCCCCTCGCCGGTAGGTGACGACCGCTGCTGAACTTCCTCCATCGGATAGGAGATGACACTTTGGAGGGTAGCTATCTGTATCGCCATCTCTTCAGGAGACAGTCTTTCTCCTGCTCCCATTGCAGAAATTAAATGAATGGCATGAGCCAAACTTTCTTCCATATCCATCAGCTTAGCTTCTAACTGTTGCATTCGACTTGGCCCCGGTTGTTCACTCATGGAACCTTCATTCGTTGCACTCACCGGGGAAAAGGGGCCCCAAGGAGGAGGGTCCCCTTGGACGACTCGCGACCTCGCGGCTAGAATTCCCTTGGCCATACCCGTCACGGCCGAGATGCTGGTATCTACCGCATAGGTGCGACCTTGTATCTGCTCCCAACTTTGTTCAGGGACTTCCGTTGGCTCTTTCCATGGAGCAAGTTCGGAATAATCCCAACTCAGGGCGCCGCGGCGAGACGTGTCCCCCTCCGTCTGCTCGAACGTCCTGTTCCAATATCGCCATGGTTGGCTGCTATCTAGCTCCGGGACGGTTTCTAGGCTTCGGCGCCCGTCCATCGAAACTCGAGGATGGAGTCCACCCGCCCGGCGCTCTCTCGTTTCTCGGGGTCTGGCTCCCCACTCCGACGGGGTGGGTACCGAGATCAAGGGGAGAGCGGTCGCTTTCGGCCTTGCCCCGAGGTTGCCTTCGGTCTCGTCCCGAGTACTGAGGTCGATGAGAGGCGGGGTGGAAGTGGAGGCTCCGGTTCCGTTCCCGGCTGCTCCCAGCTCCTGGGAGTCTTGGGCTTGCACAGGTTGATTGTCGGGAGACGCATACGGATCAAACAAAGGATCCCTGTCCGGGACAACCTTGGATTCCGCTGGGCCCGACTCAGACATGATTGGTAACAAAATGTCAGACTGTGGCTAAATAAGGCTCTCACTACAGGGTTCCCTTTAGAAGCAAACACAAGTCCATTGTTTGGAAAAGGAAACTTTACTGCAGAAAAGGTCCATTATAGTCCACTGTCCTGAATAGGAGACTCAGGATGGTACATGATCATTGTTACCAATGAAGAGCAAGCATAAGATACAGAGTAACAATACCCATCTGGATCAGCCTCCCCCCACAGTTCTCAAAACAACATCTCTCAGTCCTGGGAAGCTGCTCTCCTTCAAGGCCAATGCTTGGTGGAACTGTGTTAGACAAAACAGTCTCCTCCGGTGGGAATGCTGCCTGGGAACTGGTGCACCTGGGAAGAAAGCACTTAGACACTAGAAGCATTAGAAAATGGAGTCAGTACAGTTTAGATATACACTGGACCTGACAAAAAGTAGGGGTGTGGGAAATGTGTGACAAGAAACAATTTTCAGTGCCCGGTCATTTGGAAACGTAAAAAGCCCTTTTTTTTAAAAAAAATACCCAAAATGTCAATGCAAAGTAGGGAACTTGCTTAATTAAATGGTTACAGCTTGTGCAAATCTTGGAAGGAAATCAAAATAATAATTGCAGTCAAGCAAAACATATTAACTTTGGCATAATTGGAAATGTTTACAGTGCCATCCTTAAGAGAAATACTGTTGATCACTTTTGATTATTATAATTATAAGCAATAATTCTGAGGGCTGGAAAATAACAAACGGAGGGAAAGTCTGCCTACAAGGACATTAATAACATTACTAGTAATATTCTGTGTGCCGCTGGGTAACTCGGCTGGGTTTTTTTTTCTTCCGGCTTCCTCTCTTGCATTCCATTTTTAAAAATTCAAAAACAACTGTAGTATTAATCAATGGCCCATTTACCATTTGGAATGTATTATCATTTGAAATTTAGAGAAAATATTTTCCTGCTTTTAAACAAGTTAGTGGTCCTAAATACTAAGACGGCCTACAGATCAACTAGCCATTTACATATCTTAGTATGTGCTTAGTTGGGTTTTGTTAAATCTGCCTAGGGATGGAGGAGCAAAATCCTCTTAAATTATATTCATTCCTATGCCTACCAGCACTGATAATGTATCCTATACTCCCTCCTCCAATTTCTTCTCTGTACTCTTGTTAGGAGTGCTTTTTGTGGAAGGAATTGGAGTGGACGCTGCATTCCTTAAAATTATTCACTTCATGGTAATTGCCACTTGGTCATTCAATAAAATCTGTGATAATGGTAAAAAAGAATCAAAGCCTCTCCAAACACTATTTTAAGCTAAATTTGAAGGATCAGTTTACATAATTCTGTTACAGCTGACTGTAGCTTTGTTGGGCAGATCGTTGTTTAATAGCTCAGAATGGGACATTTATAGTTAAAAGATGGGAATGTGTCTGTGTTTTAGACTGAGATACTCATCAGGGTTGGAAGACAGATTAGGGAAGGTGCAGATCAGTATGTTCATGTGTATGTATGTAACACTCTCTGTGGTGGAGTGGGTAGAGAGGAGATTCTGGACTGAGATAACTGAAGCCAAGGATGCAACTGATGGAGTATACCCAAGTTGCTATCCAGGGGATTTGTTGCCAGAAACAGAATGCCTGTTTGTCTCCTATCACAGCAGTCCCCAACCTTTTTGGCCCCAGGGACCAGTTTCGTGGAAGACAGTTTTTCCACAGACCGGGTGGTGGTGGTGGTGGTTTCAGGATGATACAATTGTGCACTTTTTTTCTATTATTACATTATATAATGAAATAATTATACAACTGTGCGGGGAGGAGGCCAGTGGTGTTTCTCCATTCTCCAGCAGCGGCCATGCCACTGGAGGAGATGAAGAGGCAGGCACAGGCAGACTGGGGCAGGCAGCAGGTGGCGCTCAGGGTGGCTGGCTGCCCAGCGGGCCCGGCAGTGACCCAGCACACAAAGGCGCAAGGGCAGGGCAGAGCAGGAGCAGTACCTCCAGCAAGCGTAGCCATACTGACCACAGCACGAGGTAGCAACTGCACATGTGCTGGACAAGAGACCCAGAGGCATGATGGGAGTCAGCCGGCCAGAAGAGATGATATTTCTAATGAAAAGTGCAGGGCCAGCCAGGCGAGGCGCAGGCAAGGCATGGCCGCCCCTCCCAAGACGGTGACCACCTACTTCGCCTGCTTCCTGGAGCCGGGTCTGCGCTTGCCAGCCACTCACCTCCTGTGCAGCCTGGTGCACTAACAGGCCACAGACTGGTACCGGACCACGGCCCAGAGGTTGGGGACCCCTGTCCTATCATACTCTTCCTGTCTATTTCTAAGTTCACCAAATATTACAAAGAAGGTTCCAGTGTTTGATCATCCAAAAGATAGTTTTAGGTGGGTAGCCACGTTGGTCTGCAGTAGAACACCAGGATTCGAATCTAGTGGCACCTTGGAGACCAACAATGGAACTCCCTCCCTGGGGTTGAATACAGACATAGGATTCTTATTTCGCTGTGAGTCTCTCTACATGAGAACTCTTACAAACAGATGCTCAAGTGAAAACAGATGCAATGTTATCCAGGAAGCTGAGTTTTAAAAGACAGATCAGAAGACTCTGTTACTTTCACCTCTCTACAGAAAGGGAGGCAAAGGGGAAATAAACCCTCTGAGAAGCAATCTTTGCAGGCAAGAAAGAACACTTTGGGTGCCACAAAGGGTCAGTGGCGCTTCTTCCCCCCTTTTCTGTAACTGGACGGGGGAGCCACTTCCTGCATAAAAGTCTGCACAACAGCCGGCTCCTGCTGCAGCCAATTCAAAACAACACACACACGTGCCATTTCTGGCTTGCCCGTCTCATCTGGTTTTGTTTTTAAATTAAGTTTTATTGAAAAAATTGTATTGTGGCGAACTCACTAGAGAAGGTGAAAAATTTCCAGAATCAAATTATATAATATACATTGCACTATACAGATCTTAATCGTTAAGTTAACAAAATGTAATTAAAATAATGATGATTGCAAAAGGAATATGAAGAACCTTTGTTCTGTAAAAGTTTTTCCAATACTGGATACTACCTATTCAGGAAATTTGACTCTGACATAGGATACTCGTATGACCTCCTAACATCGGCTATTTTGTTGAAGATTATATAATCCCACAGGCAAATGTACCACTCCTTTATCTCTGGTAAACCCGTCTCCTTATATGCGAGCAAAATAAACTTTACAAAAGCACATCCTTACTTAACCGGCCAGCAGCAAGCTGAGCCGAGACAGACTGTCTTTTAATCACATGAAAGAGATTTCCCCCATTTTGAATGAATGTTTCACCGGAATGGACAACACTAGTGAATAATACTACCACGGGTGGTGAAAGGGTGGGGGGAAAAATGCCCTAAAAACATCATTCCTGGGCAGAGTGTATCCCCCCTCATATGAGGCTGACATCATGGTGACTTTCCCTGGGAGATGTTTTCTGTCCCCTTGCATCAGCTTGTGGTTTTGAGGGCGGGGGCAGAGCTTTCAGGGAGGTGAAGAAAAAATAAATAAACCCTCTGAGGGGAAATGGACAGAGCCTTCCAATCTGTCTTTTAAAACTCAACTTCCTGGCTAATATTGCATCTCTCTTCACTTGAATGTCAGTGTGTAAGAGGTCTCATGAAGAGAGAATGTGTGTGTGTTATGTGCTGTCAAATTGCTTCCGATCTATAGTTATCCTATAAATGAAAGACCTCCAAAACATCCTATCATTAACAGACTTGCTCAGATCTTGCAAACTGGAGGATGTGATTTCCTTTATTGAGTAAAGCCAATCTAATTTGAGGTCCTCTTCTTGTCCTATTGCCTTCTCTTTTTCCTAGCATTACTGGCTTTTCTAGAAAGTCTGGTCTTCTCATGATGTATCCAAAGTATGATAGCCTCAGTTTTGTCATTTTTTAGCTTCTAGGGAGAATTCAGGTTTGATTTGATCTAGAACCCACTTATTTGTCATGTTGGCCATCCATGGCATCTGCAAATCTCTCTTCCAGAATAGCATTTCAAATGAATATTTTTTCTTCCTGTCAGCTTTCTTCACTGTTCAGCTCTCACATTCATACAGAGTAATGAGGAACACCCTAGTGTGGGTCACTGAAAAGAATAGTGTGTATTTGCACATGTGTGGCCAATGTGCATGCAACTAGCAGAAAATCATGAAAATGGGGGGGGGGAGTGGAGCAGATCTGAGCTGGCACCAGGCCACCCAGAACAAACTAGTAATGGAACGGAATTATTCTAGAATCCCTAGAACCGGAATTGAAAAGGAAATGTTCTTAGTGCACATCTCTACTAATCAGTTTCATGCCAAATTACAGTATTCTAAAATCACTGCCGATTTTGTGCAGCCTAGCATTATTTATTTCTGTAACTTGAAGAGATCCTTTCTGATGATGTCCGGGGTCTGAGTCCCAGCCCCCAGACTTGCCAGGAGGGAACAGTGGGAGGCAACTGGGAGGCAGTGGCCCTGCCACCCCAGCCAGCAACCAGGTCCAGAACCTACTTATGCCAGGGGGAAGGGGCGAAAGGCCAAAGCCTCAGAGGGCTGGAGGGAGCAGGGAGAGACCAGCTAGTCCCACCCTCCAGGGGGAGGAGAGGGGGCTAAGCAGGCTAGAGGAAAAGGGCCAAGGCAGGGGGAATAGGGACCCAGCAGCAGCCCAAACAGAGCCCTTACCAGCCAAGGAGGAGAAGCAGCCACTACAGCCCAGAGCCACACCCCAGCTAGAGGACAGTAGCCTGGCTCAGGAGTTGCTAGGAGCCAAGCCCCTCCAGGTGGAGCTGCCACAGGCATTCTGGGGGAGGAGATGGGTAGCCCCGCCCAGCATCAATGAGCAGGCAGCCCAGAAGCTGGCCAGGGCAATTCCTCATGAGCAAGGCCTGGGAAGCTCAGCAGCACAGAAGCCAGCTGGGGCAGCTCCTCACGAGCAAGGCCAGGCAAGCTCAGCAGCTCAAAGGCCTACTGGGGCAGCTCCTCATGAGCAAGGCCAAGGAGACCTCAGCTGGGGATGGCTCACATTCAACCCCACCCTGCCAGCAAGGCAAGGAAGCCTAGAAGGGATTAGTGATAGGAGGGAAACACCTGAGGGGAGGCACAGCTGGGCCAAGTCAGGAGAGGGAACAAGCCTGGAAGGAGGGTGGGGCGGAGAACGGAAACCCTATAAAGGGTGGCTAGGAAGAGCTCTGAGGTGGTGGGTGTGAGTAAGGAGTGGGAGCGGGGAAGAGCGAAGGCTTGGAGGAGAGTTCTGGGAGGAGGAGATGATGGAGGACACAGGGGGTAAGCAAGCCAGGTTGAGCAGGCCAGCAAGTGGACTGAGAGGGAGTCTGGGTGATGTATACCACCCCTCTTTCCACAGAGCAGGGTCCTGCAGCATCCCTGGCGCCCCTCTGACATCAGGGCCGGCCCAGCCGGCATCCCGCCCAGTGGCGGCAGCGACAAGCCCTGACAGATGAAATGCAAAGAAACAACTTGAAAGTGAGGAGACAACTTGAGACAACAATGTATGCATGGAAACAACATGAAGCAATTCTATATGTGAATGAGAATACAAGTATCTGTGTGTATTCTCCACATTTTTTAGTCAAATGCATATGGGACTGGGGTTTCACCATTTGCACACTGCCACCTTAGTCTGCTAATGGATTTAACTTGTTTGGAATCCTGAAGGTAACAAAATCTACAGTTAGAACAGAAGAACCTAGAAAGAATGAAAAATTTGTCACAATTTAGTCAATACTCATTTTTATATAAAGACCACCTTGTCCTAAAGAACTGTTTATATTCTTAAAAATAAACAACAGTGCAATCAAGTGGTTTGCCACTTGCTTAGCCATTAAAATAAGCCTCATTCAATAAGGAAAACATGGCATGCCTTCTGCTTACTTTGTATCTTTATGTGAGATGTCGTTTGGTTTTTTTAAAATGTGTAGATAAGGCTTAGATTTTAAACTAGGGCAAAAATCCCTCTCCTTGCAAGGGCATGAGTGGAGGGATTCCTTGGGGCTCAAAAGAGTCTTATTTCTCATCTTTTTTGCCTTGAGGTAATAATAATAATAATAATAACAACAACAACAACAACATTCGATTTATATACCGCCCTTCAAGATGACTTAACACCCACTCAGAGCAGTTTACAAAGTGTTATTATTACCCCACAACAATCACCCTGTGAGGTGGGTGGGGCTGAGAGAGCTCCAGAGAACTGTGACTCGCCCAAGGTCACCCAGCTGGCTTTGTGGAGGAGTGGGGAATCAAAACCGGCTCTCCAGATTAGAGTCCCGTGCTCTTAACCACTACACCAAACTGGTACATATAGAGGAGACACAAAAGAGCAGTCCAGGGATGGGAGGTCTACATGCTTTCCATATTGCCATTCCTGCCTGTCTTCTGCACTGTGCAAGCTATTCAAGATCTTTGTTTCCTGAACTTTCCTGGAGCATGGCTTCAGTGTGCTGTAAATGAATCCCTCCATATTTATGGAGACTACATTCTTGAGTGGAGAAGGAACTCGCCCTAATCCTCCAGTAACAACAACACCATCAACAACATTCAATTTATATAACACCCTACAGGACAACATAACACCCACTTAGAGTGGTTTACAAAGTGTGTTATTATCCTCATGATAATCACCCTGCGAGGTGGTTGGGGCTGAGAGAGCTCCAAGAAGCTGTGACTGACCCAAGGTCACGCAACTGGCTTCAAGTGGAGGAGTGGGAAATCAAACCCGGTTCACCAGATTAGAGTCTTGCTGCTCTTAACCCAGGGCCAGCACGTGCATTGAGGCAGGTCCAGCCCTTGCCTCAAGTGCCGAGGTGCCGAACGGGGTGCTGGAGGGGGCACCAGGGGCAGGGGCGCACACTGAGGAGCTGGCGGTGGCAGCACTGGCGGCTAAGCGGGAGGGATGGGAAGCCGCTCACGTGTTATCCCAGCTGCCTGCTGTACCTGGCCCACAGCTGCTGCAGCCTGCCAGCCCTCCTGCTCCACACTGCTGCCGCCAACACATGCCCCCGGCTGGGTGCAGCAGCCGCAGGCCAGGCATGGCAGGCGTCCATGGCAACGTGCGGAACAACGGAGTGGGAGGGCTGAGTGGAGGCACACGCACCTCCCCAGCCACCTGCCGCGCCCAACTGGGAGTGTGGGCAGTCTCTGTGTGCCATCCCAGCCACCCGCCGCACCAATGATGCAGTGACGTCATCATGCAGTCCAAAGGGCACACGCACTGTGTGCGCTTGCATAGGGGCAGCCTTGGGCACCAGAAACCCTGGTGCCACCCCTGTCTTAACCACTACACCAAACTGCTCCACTATCTAATATTCCCATGTATTCATCGATAAATGAGGACAACTATCCCTGTTCAGGGGCTGATTACAGTCCTAGTTTGGAAAATATTATTGTTGGTACCCAAGGAAGTTAGACAAACAGAACAGAAAAATAGTGCCCTTAGCTGGATCCCTGCTTAGTAATTGTCCTTTACCATGCCCTGTTTGTTTAATCTGACTTTAAAAGAGCTTGTATCAAGACAATATCAATCTACCACAATCAGGAGATTTCACCTAAATATATGATGAATTTATCATATATTTAGGTGAAACCCCCTGATTGTGTCCAAGGATTTAAAGGCATGATCCAGCCTAAACTAAGGGCCAAGCTACACATGACGAATGACACTTGAACGGCAAGTGGATTGAGTGGAGGGCAAGTGAACAGGGAGAAATACACTTGCTGTTCAAGTGTCATTCGTCATGTGTAGCTTGGCCCTGAATTAAACAATATTTTCTAAGTATTTTCATGATTCTTTTGAGCAAATTCATAAAAACTATATGCTCTTAATTATGTTTTCCTAAGGGCATTCTATTATTAAATATGGAGTCCCTCCTAAAAATGGCTTTATAGGATCAGTTATAATAAACATAAAGAATATAAATTCAGTGATAAATTACACCAACCAACCAAGGAACTGCCACCAATTTCCTCATCAAATACAAGATATTGTCAGCTCAGTATTCAGAACATTAGGAAAAATCCCAATGAACAGCACTAATAACACATCGTAAAAACCAGCATATATTATTTCACAGAAAAAATTAACAAACCAAAGGCGTCCTTAAAGAGAACCATTGTCAAAACTTTATGGAATAACAATAAGAAAGGGATCAGTGAATGGTGTGCCTTCATTGGCAGTCAGTCTCATCGTTGTATCAAGCAGTTCCTCTCTTTCATGTTTACGCCCCAAGTTTCAGGCAGGGGATGGAATGTGAAGAAGGACCTTTGAAGATGATCTGAGAGATGGAACTATTAGTGACAAAAGGCACAGGTTGGACACTTGTCAGCTTCCCTCAAGTTTTGATGGGAAATGTAGGCGTCCTAGTCTTGCAGCTTGGCTCTCTGACTGCTGTCCAATGGACTTTTCAACTGTCACTTGCCCAACATTCCTCCAAGCTGCCTACATTTCCCATCAAAACTTGAGGGAAGCTGACAAGTGTCCAACCTGTGCCTTTTGTCACTTGTAGTTCCGCTCTCAGTGTTCAGGGAAGTCTGTGTGGGAAAAGACCATCCATGACATAGAGTGGCTCCAGAAGATTCAGTCTCTGTGGGTGCAATTTGAAGGAAAGATCAGTATGAAGTTTCTTACACATTTCTCACAGCAGAACTATAATTTCAGTGGGAAATTTTCACAAGGGGAAAGGATTAAGAAAACCCTGTCCCCTTCACCGTATAGCTTCAGTCACCATTTTATAAAACAAATAAGTCTTTCAAAAGCATCACAAAACCACAGGTGTTTCCCTCCATCGTCCATTAATTTCAAAAGGAAAATTAAGCATATGCTATTTCCCTCTGAAGTCAATGGGACTCAAAATGGTTAAGCATGGCTGGACTAATCTCTTGGCAGTAAAATCATCCAAAATTACAGAGGCACACAAGCATTGCTATGTATCTCTACAAATGCCTAGCCACCCCACCCAATGGTTTGTGCGTTCAGCATTCAGCTTAGACAGCACTGGTCACTTATTCTGAGGCAGCAAAGAAACTGAACAAAGGGTTCCATGAATCCATGTCCCACTCTAGTATCAGAAGCCCCAGATGCAGATATCACGTATGAAGAACACCTTTAGGGATGTGGCTCCTGATCAAACATGCCGTATCACGTGTTGTAGAAGCCTGTGCATCTCCTTCACTAATAAAAAAAACTATTTAGCCCTAAAAAGCACTGCAGAAGGAGTTTGATAGGAATTGAGGTCAAAGAGCTGGAGGGTGGGGTATCTTTCCCCAGCACAGTTTCCTCCGTTGAAAATAAACCCACTCCCACTAATTTAAATCTTGATAGGGAAAAAAACATATTAGTCCGGAAGATGCCTTAACAAAACAAAGCAACAATTTCTGGATATATTTCTGGCTTGTTTGTTTCTTTTTGCACATCCCTACTATTGAATCTCTGTTTCCTGTTACTGGAGTCCCTAAGAATACAATTCAAATTTATCATTTGATGTTTGCAACCACATTTTTTTTAAGAAATGACCTGAGAATTCACTCTCACGTCTCACCACAAAAACACAGTATTGTGCGAACTAGAATTAGTTGTTCATGTACTGTTTCTGAGAACAAGCCAACAGCCCTGGGTTGGTAAAAAGACTCAGAGTACATCCTAGAAGTTAAAATGGAATAAAAATGTTATAATGCATTTAATGCATTATTTTTATGCCCTGATGTTTGCTACTGAGGTAATGTTGTGACATGTGTCTTCTAAAATCAACATACAAATTAACTTAAAATAATAAACAACTTGCATTTTAAATGTCAAGGTTCTATTGGTTTTCTATTCCTCTAAATCACAGAGGTTATTTTTTTCCAAATGTGTTTTAAGTAGCTTTGCATTTATTAGGCAGATGTTACCCTGTACAATTCTTTTCAAGCTTATTATTACCATTCTTGGTGTTAAACATTATCGACATCATCCTGGTTTTCAACCTCCTTTCCTCTCACCCAACAACCCCCTCCCCCAAATGACTGAAAGGCAACTTGTTTCTTGTTGGCAGAAGCTCTGAATGAATAATTCAACTGGTAGAATGTTCTGTGTTGTACATTTTCAGAAGACAGAGCAATCCTCTTGTCAGTCACAATAGCTCTGTCAAAACTAAGCATCATCCAGTATGTGCGCCAAGCAAACCGTGCATGCTAAGAAGCTGAAACTGCCAAGTTAGCTAATCCAGGCCATCATCCATTTTGCTTCTTAAAGGAGAAAATTCCCAATTAAAATCTTACTCTCCTATTGCACTCAGACTGGAAATGTTATCAAAACCTGTTGTAGAGAGTATGAGGATACCCACAACATACATGCTTAATGTTATATTTTTTCTGGGGAAAGTACTGTCTGAATGCTTGATTTGGAGTCTTCAGTGGATTGTAAATTCTCCAGGGGCAAGCTTGACATAGCTTTTTTAAATTTGAAGTTTATTATTATTGTTGTTTTACAATCATATATCATATCATAAACCTGGCTGTAAAGTATGAATTGAAACAACACCTGTAACTTTAGAAAAAGAATGCCCACTGTACTCTAAGTGGCCATTTGGAAAGTTTCTAGACAACCACGACAAGATTGTTGAGCCTTTCTGTTAAGGGATTTCAGGACTTTGGGTTTCTAGGGGATCTCCTCACGCTTTCAAGCATTGGTTTCTGTAAAGCAAAGCCATGGTGGGGGAGCAGGGGTGGACTTGGAGGCTAAAGCCCTGGAAAATGTTCTTTATCCTGCCTTTATCATGTCCCCTGATAGAGGGGGACAAGTCCAGTGGCAACCAACGGAAATTCACTATTCATGCCACTTGGCCTGGCCCAGCAGTCACCATATAACTTCGCCTACCATGGCACCTACCACACAGCTAAGACTCACTTTTATCAGGGAGAAGGTGGCAGGGGGAGGGAAAGCTGAAAAGAGGAGGTCAGATAAATGTGTGTTGGCTGGCAGGCGGGAAGGAATCGGGAAAAGAGGCGAGGCTATAGTGGCTGCCAGGAAAGGAGAGAAGGAAAAAGTGGGGCAAGGAGGATACAGGGGGAAATGAGATGCTCACCACAAGTCCTTGGGTATGTATATAATATACAACAAACAACAACCTTTTCATTCCATAAACCCATTCTCCTCCCTATCCTGAACTAGAGGGGAGTTAAAAATGGATGGGGGGAGGGTGAAAGAAAAAGAAATAAGTAAAGAAAAAAAAAGAAAAAGTAAAGGGAAAAGGGTAGAAAAGGCACATGCTATGTATAATATCTGAGTAATGTACAAGTGTTTAATTAACTACTTTCCTAAGCAATCTAGAAAGAAATAGCATTTTGGAAAGAACTGAGTCTCTTCATCTTTGCATTTTGCCAAGAAAAATGGTGACTTAGCATAAAAATGCTCTGCATAATTAATGTGAGGTACATGTATTTCCTGTGCAGGCATCTGTGTATGCAAGTACAGAATGTCAAATGAAAAACCACCCTGCATCATTGAACAGTACCTAGCACACTGCTGATGCCAGGGAAAGGGTGAATGTATCTGTAACACTAAATTTTCTAGGATTAGCCAAATTTAGTATGCATTAATCTACAAATCTAAAAAATGGAGTTAAGAACTGCTTATGGTGTTAACTGTTTTGAGAACGGTTTACATAAATGTAACAAGGGTAGGAAAATACCCTTGTTAAGACAGTCGCAAAAGGGGGAGGGGGTTGTTTTCAAGTTAAGTAAACTCATTGAATCTAAATAAATGTATTCTATTTACTGGTTTGAAATCCACTACAGGGAATTCTGATGTTATTTTGTGCAGCTTTGGTTCACATTGCTCTTGAGGTCTTTGGGTCTCACCACACAGTGCTGCCTGGTATGTGCTGTTTAAGTGGTGGGTTTTGCAATTTTACCTTGGAGCGGTTGTTTTAAAAGAGCTGCTGGATCAGATTGCTATAGAGAAAGAAGGATTTGCTCTTTTTGTAAAACAAAGAGTTGGGTGGGAGGGATGGAAAAGAAAAAAAGCTTTTGGCTGGCTCCCTTAACTTCTTAGTTGCTGAATTACACAGCCTCACCCCCTCCCCCAGCAGATTCCACCCAGAGGGGGCAGGGAGGGAAAGACTGTGTAGTTCAGCAATCTCTCTGGGAGGAATCTGACAGATCTTAAAATAAAGAGGTTGGGGGAGACTGTGTTGTTCAGCAACTAAGGAGTTAAAGACCAAAAGCTGTTTTTCTTTTCCACCCCTCAACTCTTTGTTTTACAAAAAGAGTGAATCCTTCTCTATCCAATAAAGATGGGCACGAACCAGAAAAAAAATGAACCATGCCAATCGTGGTTCATCACGTTTTATGAACCATGAACCACAAACTTTCACAAACCTGCCCCAGTTCATTTGGTTTGTGAAAACGACACTTCTGGGCCAGAAAATCACCACTTCCGGGTCAACAGAAGGTCACTTCCAGGTCAACAGGAGGTCTTCAGAAAGCCATCCCCCATTGCCTAGGAAATTGATTGATCAGTGCCAAGCTGTCTGCAGTGATGAACTGAAAAATGAACCAAACAAACTGCCCTAAAGTTTGTGGCAGTTTGTCAGAAATGGGCTCTGAGGAACCTCCGGTTCACAAACCACGAACCGGCCTGGTTCATGCTGAACTTTGGTTCGTATTTTGATCCATGCCCATCTCTACTATCCAACAGCACTTTTAAAACTACAGCTCCCAGGTAAAGTTGCAAAACCCAACACTTAACGAGCACGAGCCAGGCATCACTGTGTGGTGAGACCCTGAGTTTTGTGTTGTATGCCTTTCCTGTAATCCAGAGTCTAATGCACATTTTCCCCATCTACCCATTTTGGATAATGCTGGGCTGAATAATGGGCCTTGGAAGAGAACTGGGCTTGTTTGACTCTTGGTAGGTAATATGTACTTCCCTCTCCAACAGAGAAAACAAGATATCAGGAAATCCTGGAACGAATTGGACTCATACATAGAAGACCTCTTGATTGATAATTTGACTGTCATGGTTCTGTTGGGAGGTAATTTTAATGCAAGGATAGGAGCAAATGATAGGGCTGCCTTTAATGGGTTTGAGCCTACACCCTCAGAAAACGATGAAAATGGGGATTTCTTCCATATCCTTCAACTCTCTAAGGCATGAATTTTCTATTTTAAATGGTTCCACACCCAGGGACCATCCTGGTGAATTCACATACTTTGCAGGCTCTAGATGTAGCACTCTTGATTATTTTATAGTGAGTTCCAATCTGTTACTCAAAGTTCAGAACCTTTGAGTTCTTCTAGAATTGGAAAGTGATCATCTTCCTCTCCTGCTTGACTTGGCTCCTTTCGCTCCCCAATCTCATTACAATATTGACCCAGGACCATGTCTGGAATCAGTACATCACATGGGATGCTGTGCTAAATGGACAAACTGACTAGCTAGCAAAGTCAAGAAATGCTTAGAGGGTGACAAGGTTTGCTGGTGGGGACGAGCAGTTATGTGCCACCCAAAGGGGAAAAAAACCCTTCTACTTACAGTCACTGAAATCAATATTGATTTGGGATGCCTACACTCAAAAACAGATATGCAAGAATTCTAAGAAGCGGTGGTTCGATAAAGTTTGTATAGCAGCGAAAAAGGAACTAAATGAGGCATGTCACACATATAAGAAGTCAATGGGACTAAAGGCCATGGAAGCTGCAAACCATTTACTGTCCCTCAAGAAGTCTTATAAGAACATCCTAATGAAGAAAAAACAAAAAAGACTTGAAGATATTGCAGAGTGAAATAATACCTTCGTCTAAAAAGATTGTCAAGAAATTTTGGAGTTTGATCTCGATTCATACAAAAAATGATGACTCTCCCATCAATTCCCATATTACAACGGAGAAATGGGAGGAATTATTTTGTAAACATTTCTCCACAAATCATTCACCTCTGCCAACCCAGAAACAAGTCGAGTTACCACCCTGGCCACCAGTGTTAGCACAGGAGATTGAGTCACTAATAAGAAAACTCAAGAAAGGCAAGACACTGGGCCACGACTTCATACCACCTGAACTATTGTTATAGAATGTGGACTCATGGGCCCTATTCCTGGCTGCTCTTTTCACATATGTCGACTCAACTGGAGACATTCCTGAGTCATGGATAAATGCCATGATTGTCCCCTTCTTCAACGTTGAGAGGAGAAATGATCCAAAGAACTACAGACCAATCAGCCTATTGAGCATCCTACGGAAGTTATATGCAGGTCATCTCCTCAGGAGACTTAGAGACTGGCTGGACTGTGAAAAGCTTTTAGTAGACGAACAGGCAGGATTCAGGGAAGGGAGCTCCACCCCAGGGCATGTTATAATTTTAACACATTTAACAGACTCCCTACCTCTTTGCCCTTTATATAAATGACTTGATCAATAACTGTAAAATGGCTGATACCCATCCCCCCATCTTAGCTAACTGCCCTATAGTTGCTCTACTCTATGCTGATGACATGGTCCTGATTTTCAGGACAACAGTTGGTCTTAAAAGGGCACGAAAACAATTGGGCCACTACTGTAATTCGAATTTTCTGGAGAACAATTAGCAAAAATCCAAGGTTATCATCTTTGGCAGGAGGCCCGAAATAGGGTCATGGTCTATTAAGGGCAATAGACTAGAGCAAATACTAAATTACAAATATCTCAGGGTTATGCTCCAATGCACTGGGGTGAGAAAGAACAATCATGAATATATTGCCAATAAAGGACATAAATCTGCACTTAGGATAGTCAAATTCATCTTGATTAAAGGGGGACGTTTCATTCCCGCTGGCCTTAAATTATACTCATCTAAAACGATCCCACAATTTATGTATGGATTCACATTGGGCCCTTCTTCCTCGAGCTTTGTGCCATTGGAAAAGATCCAATCAAAAATTTTAAGAGCTATTTTCCACTTCCCAACTGGTGCCTCCAATGCCAGCCTACATCTAGAAACAGGTTTGATTAGATTAGAGGCCAGAATAACTCTGGCCACCATAAATGTCTGGTTGGGGCTATGCCACAATTTCTCTGATATTACTGCCCTAATTCTTAAAGAAAGCTATTGTTTATCTTGGCTTAAGACCGTATACCACAAGACATCCCTACTGGGTTTCTCATTTGAGTCACTGCAAATAATGCCACTAGGAAAATCTAGGGCTACAGTTAAACAAAGAATATATGATATAGAAAGGCAGAATGATATTGCAAGGGTCCCTAGCCATCTAGGGAAAATAAAATATGTAGAAGCCCCAGCAGCGTACTTATCACTTGTAGAGATTCCAGCACACTGCAGGGCCTATTCAATGGGGGGATGTAACATCTTTCCATCAGCAGTAACAGATGACTGATACAAAAAGGTGCCACTGATAGGGACTTCCGGGATGGAGCAGTGAAGGCACAGCAGTTGAGTTACGAGCTCTCTGCCATGATCTCCCTGGTTCCTTGGGACTTGAGAATTCGGGCCCCAAAGTTCCCCCCACAGAGAGGGGGGCAGGCTGGAACAAGGTGGAGGAGCTCAAGGGGGCTGACAACCCCCAGGAAGCCCCCACGCCAGTTTGGAAAGCAAGGACCAAGGGAGAAGCCAATATGGCTACGAAGCTGCAAAAGCCAAAAGTCCGACAAGCAAAAATAAACTAAAGCAAAAATAAAGCAGATTCCTGATAAGACAAACAAACACAACTGGAAGACCGAGCAAAGTGACCCTACAAAATTTCCCACCAAGTAAGAAGATTGTTTTATGATTTTATGAGGGATAACTAGCTTGATTATGAGGCGGCTGCCTTGGGCAAACGCTGGGAGGAGGGAGTTAGACACGGAAGAGTGATTGCAAAGAAAACTCTCCCAGCAGAGGGCTGGAAAGCAATAAATCTTTGAAAACATAAACAGTAAAAGTGAAGCTTTTCACCACTTTGATGAGAGTTTGGACACAACATCTATAAGTAACTTTGAAATGGCTTTCCCGGAAGAAATATTTTCCAACTTGCAAGAAATTGCTAAATTCATGACTGAATTACTAACTAAAGCAGATGAGATATTTGGAGTGGAAGTGGATAAAAACACTATAAAAGATAATAATGCAGAAGAATTTTCTAAAGGGACAGACCTAGCTGGAAAAAAATTAGAGTGGAATAAGGAAAAGTCCAGTCTACAAAATGGAGGGATATACCAGTCCGTCTCTGTGAAGATACAAGGCACAAGCAAGAGAGGGGAGGGGCAACGAAGCAGACCTATGAAGAAGAAACCCAGCATACTGTTCCTGAATGAGGAAAAAAGTATGCAACGTATCTTAAAGAAAAAAAATAAGCAGAGAAATAGCAGCATTTTTACTGACCCCTTCCAGAACTGGTTAGAAGACAAGAAAAGCCGCCTTTGGGGATGCAGATGGGAAAAGGACTTCATGTATCATTTTACAGGAAGAAAGAAGAAAAAACGAGAATGAAATCCAGATTATGATCCAGTAGTATAGGTTTAACCTCTTTGTCTATCTGTTCTCTCTAACCTGTTATACTGTTTATGTGCTCTGAAGGGATAGGAGAGAGGGGGATTGATGGAGCTGTAGAGCCTTCTGGTTTTACTATTGTTATTTTGAAAGAGAGAAAGAAGGAGAAAAATAGATTATGATTTAGGTTACCTCTCTATGTTTAATGATATGTAACACAGACTTACTGAAAGTTTAGATGTTTTATAACATGTTTGATATTGTATATTCACTGTTAAAGGACTAGTGACAATTGGGTCTTTGGAGTTCTTCAATTACTCCTAGACCTTAGATATTCTCTCTAGAATATAAATTAGTGTTTAAACTAAATACTTATCTGTTCTTCCCAGCCTCACTATTATGAAAATCCAAATATATAAGCTTAGATGGCTTGGATAAAACAGATGAAAGAGCTACTCTTTCTAGAATATAATTTAGTGTTTAAGCCAAATACCTATTTGGTGTCCCCAGCCTCACTATTATGAAAATTTAAATATACAAGTTGTGACGGCTTGGATAAAATAGATGAAAGAATGAGGGAAAACTGGTATAAAAATGTTTCTTTTTTATATTGATATATAATAAGGATCACGTATCTTACTGCTCATATCTTTTACTTTTCTATTTCTATCTTCTACTCCTGGAATGATTAATGGATTAACAATTTTGGCTAAAATGCAGGGGATTGGAAATGGGACTTATGCATAATATATACAAAAGAAAGAATTATTAGAAAGGAAATAAGAAATAGAGTAAGTGGATAAAAAAGCATAGAAATTAAATAATGATTGGAGAGATTAAAAGGGAAGCTTGAAGGTATAAGGGGCGTTAACTGGTTATGTAGTGGCTTTCTGTATTTATGGATTGATGGATATATGCTTTGTGCCCGAATCTGCTATTGAAATCTTTGTTCTTGTTTGTTGTAATCCCTTTCCCCATTATAAAAATCCAATAAAAATAATTTACAAAAAAAGAAGAAGGTGCCACTGATAGAGCGGTTCTGCCCTTGTGGGTCTGTTAGTATAGAATCAATTGAACATATATTATTACATTGCAGGTTCTATCAGAACAGTAAAGTAAAGATTATCTACCCCTTATTAAAGAGGCTTCATGGGTATGCATACGAGAAAATAAGACAGAAGTTACTTTTTGACTCTAATCTCCAGTTTATACTGAATGCTGCCAATTTTTTAGCTATAGCCCACACAATTCGTAAAGACAAAGCCTAATGCAGTTGAGAAGTTGTGGACTTGAGAGAATGTGCATTTCTTTCACTTTGGCTATAAGCATTCCAGAGAAGGTGAAGAATTTCAGTGTAAATATTGTAGATAGCTTTTATTGTACTTTTAATAGTCTGGATTCTTGTGTATTTTTGTGTACTTACACTGCTACTTTGGTTTTAATATGGAGACTTGTGCTGGTTATATACTGAATAAACTATCTATCTAAATGCTTCCAGGGTTTGCACTTTTGCAACTAGATGCAATTCTGGAACAACACTGCTAATCTACAGAAAAAGAACAAGGAAAATACCATAAAAACTAGTATATGTGTCAGGGCCTGCGGTGGCCACCACTGGGTGGGGCACCGGTCTGTCCGGCCCTGATGTCAAAGGGGTGTCATGGATGCTGCAGTACCCTGCTCTGTGGAAGGAGGAGCGGTATACCTCACCCAGACTCCCTCTCAGTCCACTCGCTGGCCTGCTCAACCTTCCCCACTCATCACCTTTGATCACCGTCATCTCCTCCTCCATCAACTTTCCTACACTCTCTCGCATGCTCTCAACCAACATTCTCCTGAGTCAGCTTTTATAGGGTTCCCTTTAGCTGCCTCCACCCTTCTTTCCAAGCTCGTTCCCTCACCTGATGCTGCCCAGCTGTGTCTGCTCTCAGGTGTTCCTTCTCTTTCACTAATCCCTCCTGGCCTCCCTGGCCTCTCTAGCAGGGTGGGGCTAAATGTGAATGTGTCCCAGCTGAGGCTTCCTCCAGGTATGCCTCCTTTTCTTCCTCCCCACTTCTCCTTCAGTCTTTCCTGCAGGACAGGGCTGGCAGGGCCTTTCCAGGTGATGCACCTTGGCTGTCTCTGCCTTGGCTCACGAGGTGCCACCCCAGCCGGCATCTGGGCTGCCTGTCCCTTGATGCTGGGCGTGGCTGAGCTTCCCTGGCCTTGCTCATGAGGTGCTGCCCCAGCCGGCATCTGGGCTGCCTGTCCCTTGATGCTGGGTGTGGCTGAGCTTCCCTGGCCTTGCTCATGAGGTGCTGCCCCAGCTGGCATCTGGGCTGCCTGTCTCTTGATGGCTGGCTTCCTCTTCTGGCTCTTCTCCCTCCACACATGCTGGTGGCTGTGTTGCCTTCTCTGGAGCTTCTGGGCCCCCTGACACTGCAGCTGGGGTGCCATGACTGCTCCACTCCTTACAACTGCCTGTTGCCGCTGCTGGGCGGTCATCTCCAGGGGGTCTCCCGTCCTTCTCTCCAGGTAAGTTTGGGGGCTGGGCTGTGGACCCCAGACAAAATGATATTCAGAATTTATGATACATCCATCAGTACATTTTTACATGGGAATACCTTATGCATTTGGAGGTGTGGAAGGGATTGCACAAAGAGGAATATTGTGCACAGTATTGCTTTTCATGTTGCTAAAGGGAACTAGTCACATGAGCCTATGACTTCCTTATCTGGCACATGATCTAATGGAGATCAGTGTAGGGAATGATACAGTTTTGTTTATTTGTTTTGTACATTACATCATACACGATCAACAAGATTGGAATCCAATAAGCAGTGCAATAGGTTTAGATTGCAGAAATCTTACTGTGTGCCTTGCAGAGATCTCGTGTTGCTGCATGGAATAACTTTGTAGGACATGATTTTACCCTATATGCAGGGAGGAGCCATCCATAAAATATGTCTTGCCTCTAAAGAGAGGAGAGAAGAAAGTAACAAAGTTCCAACAAAAGAGATATTGGACATTAATTTAAATGGGGCAAAAATGAAAAAGGCAAGAGAATAAAATGACCTTTTGGAATGTGATATGCTCTATGGATAGTCAGCTCTGTCCTTCTGTGAATTAAAATCTTGTTGTTTTGGGGTAGGCTTTCATGAACCAAACTTGGGAGTTCCACTGATTTTTTTCTATGATAGTATTTTCAGAGAGTTATGTTCATCCTTTTACTTCTAATTTGTATACCTCCTTTTAAACAGTCAGAACTTGGGACTTACAAATGTGTATAAAGTCATATTGTAAATAGATGTTCAATACTAGGGCTGTGTGTAGCATTCCTAAAAATCACCCGCCCCTTGTTTTCGAGCTTCTGTCTCTCCAGAATGGAGATGCTGGTCTGGGCTATTTGGTAGTCACAGGAACTCCTCCCCCAAACATTCTATCATATTTTTTCCATTTTGAGTGTTTTTACTGTTCTGCCTCACAGCAGCTCACAGGCACTTCTCAGTTATCACAGGGGGTGGTCTACATTTTTTCCCCAGGCAACCAACCACACTTATTTCTTCCAATGTGATAACAGAACATAGAGCAGTCCCAGGCAATTACCAAAGACCTGGGGAGGCATGCAGAAGGCAACTTGTTTTTCTGCAATGTTTTTCCTGGGCAGTTAGGCCTTCCAGTCAGAGAAAGCAGCACAGGAGCTGTGTTAGCAAATCATAACAGCCTTAGGTGGGTATGGAAGTCAAGGCACACCTTGTTTTTCTGTTCTGAATTCCTGGGCCACTGGCCACACTTCTCTCTTCCAAATGGATCAATGACCACAGAGCTGTACCAGAAGCCAATCAATCATTTGGTACAGACTGTTGTGCATAAAATGTAATTGGATATTGTGCCTCATCATGTGCAAGGACTGCTTATGCAAACTTTTTTCCTACCTTCTTAAAGGGACCTCAACAACACTACTAATTTTATTGCCACTGTCACAGTACAAGAAGAAGAAGAAAGTAAACATAAAGCTGGATTTCTTTTTCAGATGTTGCTGGCTAGCATGAACTAGTGGTGCTGTTCTTCTCTCTTGTTTGGGTGCCATCCCACAGCTAATAGTTTGGTTGCTGTTTACTGCCATAGGAGTCAGTGAAATGATGACTGTACCGCTGCAACTTGCCTAATTTGGAGTCTGTTAACACCAACTTCCTTTTTCGTGTGTGCTGGAAACTCAGTGAGTCAATGTCTCAGAGGAAGGGCTGTATTTGGTGTGATTTCGGTGCCATTGAGTGCAAAAACAGCTGCCCCAAAGCATCCAGTTGGTCTGCCCTCCCCTTCTCCATTGAAAAATGGCCACAAAAACCATGAGCATGAAAAAAAACCTAATAAATTTCAAGTCTGACCACGTAGCACCCCACCAGAAACCGTGCAATCACAACAGACATTTCACTCAACAATCATAGATTTGAAAATGGAACAGTAATTTTCAAAATGTATACCCCTACTCAATACCCGATCTAGAGACTTTATCTTAACATTTCTACTTGTTTTGTCTGTAGAATAAGGATTATTAGTAGTAAGAATCTTTGCTGGGACTGCTGGGACTGATACTATCGGCTTCCACATCTGGCCTGATGTTTATCAATTGTTTAATGTTTGGTCTGCATTGAATACTTTTTAATG
Organism: Eublepharis macularius; assembly: GCF_028583425.1. Lineage (NCBI taxonomy): Eukaryota > Metazoa > Chordata > Lepidosauria > Squamata > Eublepharidae > Eublepharis > Eublepharis macularius. The sequence goes on from NC_072797.1 coordinate 94,433,532, forward strand.
TTAACTGAGAGCAGACTTTGTTTTCTTATCTGTTCTCTTGTAGCTTTTTAGTATTTCAGGAGATTCGACTCTGCTCTAGGAGGCAAATTCAGTTTACTCAAGGGGGCTCTCGTGTTTTAAGTGGCTTTGTGGAAGGCCAGAAAGAAAGTAAACTGTGAAGGAAGCACTTGGTGATTTCCCCCCCCCCCTTTCTGGCTCCAGTTTCATGTCAGCAGATTTTTCAAGATCTTCGCCCTTAATATTCCTTGTAAAAGGGTCCATGAATCCCAGTGCACACCTCAGATCTCCATGTATAGCATTACTTAACATTTGTACTAATGTAAACAGAAAAAAGTAGTGTAAAATATATAGCTAATCCTGTAGGTGTATTGTTTGATAACAGTTTAAGTGGGTAGTTATAATTATTTTACAATTTAATATTAATAAGAAGCAAATTATGTTTTGTGCATTATGCCAAAAGATTCAAATATTATGAATATTTCTTGTTTACTAGGATTTAATTTTAAATTTCCTCTCAAATAAAGGCCAATTTGTATTAGAGAACTTCAAGGTTCAGTCAACATAGTTCAGCATTCCTAGGCCTGATTGACTTTCCCTGTGTGAATCCAAACCTTGATTAAATGTGGTTTTTCTCCCATTTCAGTGGATATCCTAAAATAGTTTCTTAAGACATTTCCTGAAATTGGCATTAAGCTCACTGGTCTGTAATCTCCTGGTATGGCTCCAGGTAGTTTCTTTAATAATTGGATTATGCTGGCCTTTTTCCAGCCTTCAGGGCTGTCTCCTGAACTGAGTGAACTTTTAACAACAAAAGCTTCTTCAAGTTCAGTCTTCACACCCTTTGGCACTTTTTGAAAAAAATCTTTCCTGATGCTGGGACCTCCACAATTTTAGAGAGCTTAACTGCATAGTAAACATCTGTAGCATACTGCATTTGAAGCTTTGAAATACATAATGGGGAAAAATAAATCAATTATGAATTATCTTTACAAATGTAGCAAGGGGGGAGGCGAGTTCACAGGGGTTAAGAAACCTAAGGCTGCAAGTCTATTAGATTATATCATGTCATATCAAGACAGATAATGTATGCATTAGAACTGGGACAGGTAGTTGTGTTACATGTGGACACAGATGAGTAATACTTGTGCCCTGGTTTTCTCATGAATCCTGCTTGAGCTAACCAAGGAAGGGTGGCAGCCCAAAAGAATTCATAAACTCCATTTCTTAGTCCCTGGCACTGTGTAATCTGCCTTGGGTCTCAGTGAAAAAGGCAGGCAATTAACAAACAAACAAATAAGAGTCAGGCAGCTGATATTGGGCCAGTCAGTGGAGGCAATATTGAGCTACATGGTCTGATTAAATATAAAGACCAATGGTATAACTTAGTATAAAGCAGATTCATATATGTACATCTATATACCAACTGTCCAAGTTGCTTTCATCCCCACTTTAAACTCTTCCATATATTAGGTCAGATCCAGTACTTAAATCATGCAAGAACTGCATAAGGACCACCTGTCCTCTCAGCTTTCTCGCCCCCTCAGCAGCCATTTTCGACTCTGGGGTCAGAAGACACACATGGATTAACAACCAGAAGGGTTGGGAGACTGCACTGGTAGAGAGAAGGGGCAAACTCCCTCTCTTCTTTCTCTTAGCTGTTCTCTGCTCATGGAAAAGGCAGGATGGGGCAATTTTGCCTTCTTCCCCCTTCCCACTGAAGCTTCTCTACCCATGTGACTATTACTCCATGAGGATCCCATGATCAACTTTCAGAGCCATAAAGGACTATTGAGGAAATCCAGGGAGATTGTCTACTACAAACACCTTTTGCTGATGGATTGCAGGATCCAACCTAATGTGAATCCTATTGACAAACAAGTGGGTGTTGGGGCCAAAGCACTATCAGTGGAGTGACCAAATAGAACTTGCTCAATGCCTCACTCTAGCTACAGCTTCCGATTCTACTCCTGTCAGATAAGGGATCATCAGGAACAGTGTGTGTGGGGGGGGGGGGTGGACAAAGTAGAACTGCAATGAGAAAGAGTGAATTTGTCTAGGGATGGCTGCCAAGCTCCCCCTAGACTTACCTCCGCCCCAGCACTCGGAGGCCAGGAATGCCAGCAGAGCCTCAGCAGAGGTGCAGACTTGAAAAGCAGAGGACAACCAGGCATCGGCGCCGGTGGAGGCTGCAGCCAACAGAGGACAGAGAGATGGCCATGGAACAATGGAGGGTGCCTGGACTGCAACAGCAGCAGGTGCCAATGGAGGACGGGCCCCAGTGCAATCTGCAGAGGCCTCCTGAGCATGGGCTGCAGGGCAAAGTCCAGAGCAGCAGGACACCCTCCCAGAGGCCCAGGACACCACACCATGCCATGACAGGCTGGAGGTTTCTCCAACCACACTCAGTGGGCTCAGCATGCAGGGTGGCCCACCTGCAAGGATGGCACAGTCCCAGGAGGCAAGGATGGCTGCCCTGGGGAAGGCATCGATGCAGTGGTTGGAGAGGCCCAGCCAGCTCCACCCTGCAGGGGGGGGCATAAGAAGGGAGGGAGGGGCTGGGATGGGGTGGGGGAGGAATTCCCCAGGAAAGCCATATTAAAGCAGGCTCAACAGGAAGGGCAGTGATGTTGAGTTGGGAACAGATTTGGGACAGAGAGAGTGTGCAGGAAAGAGAGAGAGGAGTGGAGAGAAGGAGAAGGAGGAGGAAGTTAAGCCACCTCAATGGGAGGGTGCCGCATACCCCCCCCTCCTACCACCATTCTGAGGCCTACCCTGAGCCATGCCATTATTTAGTCAACCTGGATGGCCTGCCCACCTCAGGTTTCAACAATCCCACAGAAGAGCCTGACAGAATTGGTGGATATTGCTTTTCCCACTTCCATCATGTAAGTATCAATTGGTTGGTGTCATTGCCATTCCACTGGTAGAACAGCACATTTGAATCCAGCCCTAAGTCTCTTTCCCCATTCAACTCAGATCAATCATATCTGAAATGCTGAATGGGCTGCTGAAGTGGGGGAATAAAACTGAGGCAGTTTAACATCCACTGAACAACTGAAAAAGGGGAATGGATACGATGCATCCTAGAATAGACAGGGAATCCAGTATTGCTTGGACAGGCAGGGTTTGAATGCTGTTCCTTAAAAAACCTGTGAAGTGTTAAGACTTGCCTGATTGTTGTTTCCAAATCTGAGCCTCTAGAGAACATACTGTGTAACCATTAACCATGGGTCCTTTCTCAGCTCTAGTAACTTGTGTGTCTTATCATCTTAGAATGGAAAGGTATTAAATGTCCTGCTTACAAATTTAATAAACTTAAGTGTGCTTGTTACCCTTGAATACTGTGTTCTGTTGCCAAGTAGGCCCCCTCTCCTGCTTTAAAGGCCTGCCATGAACTGTGTTAAAGTTTCCTGCATCGCTATTTTACTGCTGCACCAAAGACTGCCTTGCACGTGTGCGCTCTAATACACGTGTCAGTTTCCTGCCTGTGTGTTAATTACCTTGCTGCTGCAATAGACTGTGTAGTTTACTGACTCCATGTTTGGTTAACTGCACAAAGGACTCTCTTCCTGGGCAGCCCTGCCCAGACCTGCATCTGGACTTCCCAGTGTGTGTTTGGACTGTGTTACAAGTGTGCCCCGTGCCTGCATTGCCATCTGCCACGGACCGTGCCTGTTCCCTGCTTTGGACTGTGTTTGGTGTGCTGTTGCCCCTGCCTCCGTGGAAGCCTGCCTCATATGGGCCCAAGCCGCTGCTAGCAGCCGGGCACCTGCCGGGGAAACCTCCAGCGAGCCTGGCTAGGCGCTCCCTGGTCAGTTCCCGCCTGGAGACTCCCGCGGGCCGGTCGCCGAGCTTGCCCTCGCTACCGGGCAGCCTGCTATCCAGCCCCAGCTATGCCCAGCCGGCATCCATGTTCTTAGGCAGCCAGAAGACCCAGAGGAAAAGACTGCTTTGAGAAGCCATTTCAGCGAAGCGGGCACACCACGTCCGCAGCGAGAGTACCTCGCCCCGCTCTGCATATCTTAGGAGCCGCCCAGAGAAGGAACTAAGTGCCGACCATCCCAAGCACTTAGAGAATGCATCTCAAAGAAACCTCCGCATTCCAGAGCTGATGACATCAGGACAAGCCCTGTCCGCTGGAACATCCTTTCAGCTCACTTGGATTTCCCCCTCCCTCTTTTGTCCCCTCTTCCTGAGGTGTCACTTATCACAATCTGATTACCAAAGTGACCCATCCAAGCCATTCAGTAACCCATTAGAACCTTTGTTTTAAACTGTGAGAACCACCAAGTACAGCACCAGCACCAGGGTACGTTTTGGGGTATTTAAGCTGGTCTCCCAGACCACCCGGTGCTCGTGCCATCCTATCCAGAATTCCTTGCTGTCCGTCTGTGGTCCCAGTGCAGGCATTGGGCCACCTCGCTGTTGTGTCTCTGCTTCGCTTCAGGATAAGTGAGTATTCCCTCTACCATCGTTGGGAACCTGCTAATGCGAAAGTCTCTATATTTCTGACTCTGTATTTCTTAGACCTTGTATGCTTTCTTGTATGTATGTGCAAGCTCAGGCTTACGCCACATTGTTAGCAAATACACGTGATTGAAACTATTTGTAGTCTGCCTCTTTCTCACTAGAGTGTCTGGAATCGGGACCTCCGTAGACATAGGTTAAGATCCGCGCTAATTTTAAGTTACAGACTGCTATAGCTAATTCCCCTTTATAATAAAGAGCAGTTCTGGTAACAGTTCTCATCAACCAATATGACCCATGGCAAACTCTATTGGGTCCAGGGAAAGGAGGTCCTGATTGGCATCTGCTGTATTCTCTGTTTTAACAATTAAGAGCTCCTGTGAAAAGAAAAAAGAAAAGAAAAGAAATCCACATTGACTGTGGCCCTTTTTATAGAAAAGGTTGATCTGGGAACCGTAGCCTGAGGGACTTATATTATATATATTATATAAATGAAAGGCCTGGATCAGGAGTTGTGACAGATTCTTTTCACAAGTAGCAAGAGAAACAGAACCGATTTTCTTACGGATTTTAACCTCCAGGCAGTCTGTTAATAAAGTTTTACTGCAAAATGATTTTCAATATAGAAATACTGGCCACAAGTAACTGCTTTGATTAATGTAGCAAGAATTGTATATAAATGTCATGATTTATTTATTTGTGATCCTACAAAGCACTTTTGTGTAGCTTTACATGATATAGCACTGCCTATAAAATATTTTGAGATACCAGAAAATCAGTAGGACCAGCTAATGACTTGCCCAGCAATTTCTCTTTGTTATATATATGCTTTCATTCCTAATCCACATTTACATTGTAAGGTTATCAAAAACAGAAAATTCATCTCTACTTGATCTGTAGACAACACAGAGGCCTTGATCAATGATACCCTATATGTATCCTAAGCTGTGTATTTGCAGAGAGAGAGTGTTTAAAACAAAATATATGATTCATGTGGTATGTTGCAATGTGCATTTTGTTTCCACCTGTTTCCTTCTGAGAACTTTTAAGATACAAACTAGAAATGCTACATATCAATTGCTGCTGCTTCCTTTATTTAGCTGTGCCACACACACACACCCTTTAAACTATTGGATTACTGTTAAGCGTGGAGAGTATCAATTCAGGAAATCTTGCTTTCTTGCCAGGTTAGGGGAGCTCTGCAAGATCCCTTTATAAACCCAAAAAAGTTGTGGTGGTTTCTACTCTAAGAAATTTTAAGCAAAGTAAGTATCCCTTTTCCTGATTAGAATGATAGAAACAGCAAGGAGGTGAGAAGTACTGCGGGGTAGGCGTATCTAACTCCTGCCTATTTGAATCAGGATCCAGTTTATGTTAAAGTAAATTCAAACTTTCTGAGACTGAACCAAATAGAAGTCATTTAAGAGAATGTGGATATTAGTTAGGAGAGCTAATGTTCTAACCCTGATTCTACATAGGGTTGCCAGCCCCTTTATCTTAAAAGCAGGAGAGGGGTCACTATGCAGGCAGGGGCCCTAATCCAGCTTCCTCATGCGTGTGCTTTGAGGGCCCTGATTATGTCATTTCCAGTTGAAAACTGGAAGCTATAGGGTCTCACCTGGGTCAAAAACAGCTCCAATGAGAAGTGCATCATTGAAACCTCTGGAGCATGTGTGTGGACTGTTTCTCTGTGAGCTCCAGTGGCTCCTTGCCTGCCTCCCCACTCCTTTTCCCATCTCCAGCTAGGTGAGCAGGGATGGGGGGGTGAAAAGTGGGGGCTGGCATCCCTGCAGAGCTATCTTCTTGGAAAACAGTCAGATGAGATTCCACAGATGTCTAGTAATTATATATTTCACTGGGACATATTTTGTGGTGCATAACATGGAATTATATGATCTTTTAAAAAAATTATTTCCGTAATATATGTGACAAAGAGGAGAGATGAATTTTCATCTTCCTGAAGGTATATTAGCTACCAGTCACATTTGCTATCTGTCAAAGAATCAGGGACCACATGAGAATAAGAGTCAAAGTTGCTTAATGAGAGGCAATTAGAAACCTACTTATCAAAGCCATGCAGCATGAGCATGTGTTTTCCTTTAATTCTATTGATTTCCTGGACTTTCGTGTTTCTCTAATACAATCAGACCCTTGCAGGCGCACTCCCAGCCAATCCCAAGCTGCAGAGAGCTGCCATTCACCATTCCCCCTCTTTTGTGGAATGGAGAGAAAGTTTTGTTCCTTCTGAAAGTTTGGCTTGTTCAAAGGCCCACAGAATTTAAGCTATTTGTCCAATTTTCTTGAAAATTGGGGGTTATTTGGAAGACAGGTAAAAGAAGGGATTTTGGTGTCATTTGGTTAAAAAACAGTGACACCCCCCCCCAAGTTCCCCATAGAGAATAATGGCAAATAAATGGGAGGGGAGGAGTTTTCAGTGGAAGCCTTCTACAACTTTCTGAAAGGAACCAAACAACAAACTACAACGTGGAAGGATGGCAAATGTTGAGTTTTCAGTGGAAAAGTAAAAAAAAGTGCTATTGTCAGTCACTGTAAGAGTAGGGACATGGACTGAATGCAGACAGGACTTTTTTTATGCTGAGGGCTAACTGGAGCAGTCCTACAGGCTTATGCTTGATAACCATTTAGGAATTAGTCGAGAGAACTGAATGTGGCTGTGCAGAGAGAGACCTACTTTAGGGGTCTGTAAAATCAACCCCCTTTGTTCAATCTGCTTGAAAATTAGGAAGTCTTTAGATTAGAGGGAGGACTGTGTTCTGTGCAAATTCAGTGCTATTATCTTTATAAACAGTTGCCATAGATCCTTGTATACATTCCTCATTGAAAATAATGGTTCCAGAACTCCAGAATCCGCTTTGAATCCAAACCAATAACGTCCTACCCAGATAAACAATCATGGTAAAAATCTCAACCCCACCCCCTGCCAAAGCCCAGATCCAAAGTTATAACAAAAAAATTCTCAGTGCACACCCCTACAGCTTTCCACTGACTTTTGTATGCTCACAGAGTCATAGGAAAATATTTATAATAAATCATCTTGCTGACTGTAAACAAGAAAGAAAATAGATCAGGGTATTGGGAATTAAATATTTTGGGGCATCTCTACTTGATAAAAAAATTGCTACTGGGCTAGGTAAGAAAAAAATCATCTTTATTTTAAAAACAGCGGTACCAATTCTTGTGTTATCAGCCAGTCCTGTCATCCACTGCTAATGCTTCTTTGTAGCTATATCCGGTTATGCATCAAAGTGAGCCTGTTACAGATGCAAGATGACTTATATCTTGGAATTTTAATAAGAGTCCACAACAAGTTTATTTTTTTTAATGGAATGAAAGATGACTGGAGTGCTCTGTAGCACCAAGCGTTTTCCCCCTACCCAGTCTTTCTCGCCTTCCTTTCCACTTTTCCACTCCTCTCCAACTTCCAGCTCCAACCCCACTTTAAGGAATAAATAATCCCTACATTCACATTCCCACTTGTCAAACTGGTGCAGTAGCAAAAATAAGCAGCACAAATTGGCAGATAATGCACCTTATTTCCATGCTGAAGCAGGTGCATTTTCCCAAGCCTAAGTGACAAGATGATACTGATCCACTCTGACAGGCAAGCTGATCTAAAATTACTCAGCACACTTTGCCACCAGTTGGGGGAGGAAGAGTCTCCCAGGAGCTTTTTCGGAAATGCTTCAATCCCCAGGGTGCTAATTAAAATTTACTGAGTAATATTTACAAAGCTGACTGGCTCTAGTTACAACAATTATCAGTTACTAAACGTTAGTGCCAGGAAAGGTATCTGACAATTGGCTCTTTTATACAAAAAATTGGTCTGCCTTTCTATTCATTTTTTGTAATCTTCTCCTTCACTTCCTCAAGTAGTTGGATCACTGGAATGGCTCAGTTGGTTAAAGTTTGGAAATCACTGAGATAAATTTAATTATCAATTTCTTATTGGTCTTCCTGACAGCATGGTAACTGTATATTTACATAGCATTTTTCCTTTTGGAAAAGGAAATCGTCTTTACAGGAGCCTCTGCAGCTGAAAGCTTTCCCAGCTTTTTCTGATTTAGAATTACAGTTGCCAAGACCAGAGGTCACCTAGGTGCCATGACCAAGTGGAAAGTACAGCGCCTCCTAATTATACACACAGCTCACAGTTTAAATTTGCTGAACAAATAGCTGAAGTCAAGACATGCTAATCCACCCACAGGTGCTGTAAACAACCGCTACAGCATAAACATAGCTCAGTCATCAATGAAGCCCTTCAGCAAATTCCACAGTCCAGCCAGCTGCTTGATCACTCTCTTACCACAAGGTACTTTCAGCGGATGGAAGAGAGGAAAGATGAACTCTTGCAAACTGATGTCTGCATCCTGTAAAAACAAAAAACAAAATTGGAGACCCAAACAAGTGGATTTGTTAAATGTTGCCAGTTTCTTTCAAAGTGAAATATTCATCAAAAAGATTTTGGATTCCAAAAGGTACCTCTGTACAACCAGTTTTTCTGTACTGACTGAAAACTGGTTAACCATTAGTCTTCCCCATAACTAGTCCAATACCATGCTCTGTTTCCCAGTTATTTCATACAAAAATGTATTAAAAGGTCCAAGGTATGCTACCAATGCACATCTAAACAACCATACTGGAAATAATAATAGGGTAAACACATTTTTCTGTATTGGTTTAAAAAAGAACTTTCCCTACATTGATTGCACACCTGCACAAAAACACGAATCACTCACATATGACCTGCAAACATCAAGCATAGCCATAAGATTCTTCCCAATCCTGTGCAGATACACTGGATCAGAACAGCAAAAAAATGGCTAGAGTGAACATAAACAGTCAGCTGAGTAAGGCAGTGGTGCATCCATTGTGGGATGGTAGTCGAATATGGCACAATACACTTTATATTTTTTAGTTTGCATTTTAAAAACTGGGTTTTTTTTGCTGTTTGGGGAGGCGTTCATTGAGCTTTCATCTGGGGGGCTTTCATTTCAGGCTTTTGAATTTTATTATATTTACTGTTCATTTTGCTGCTTGTTCTTCTGGGGGGTTGTTTTCTCCTGTTGTAGGCAATTTATTTGGAGTTTTATAGTTCCTGTTAATGTTATTAAATTCACTTGTTCTTCTGGAGGAGGGGCTGTTTTCCCCTGTTGTTAGGCTTTCTTTACAGAAGTTTGGTTGGTGTTTTTTGCTGGGTTCTGTCTTCTGTTTGTTTGGTCATGTGTTCAATTGTTGTTGGTTCTTCTTCTTCTGGAGGGGAGTGTTTGTTGGGGTGCTTGGTTCAGTTTGTTAACTTAATCTGGTGGTGTTTGGGGGTACTTTTTGGGTATCCTGAGAGAGTTGTGACGTGTGAACTTTTAAAAGTGTTTTTAAGATAGCCTAGTTGTAGGTTTTTCTGAGAGGGAATAATAGAGAGTGGATGTAGCTGGGGGCACCTTCTTTGGAGGGGCATAAAATGGTCCCACATGGTCCAATCTTCATGAAACCTGGAGGGTCTTTTGAAGACAGTTAGGAGTAGGTCTGCAGAAAATTTGGTGGATTTTTCTTGCAAAATGCCACCCCATCCTCCAGGATAGCCCCCATAGTTTTTCCCATAGAGATTAAAGGAGATTGGAGGTGGCTGGAGCACCTTCTTTGGGGGAGGCATAAAATGCCCACCCGGGTCCAATCTTCATGAAACTTGGGGGGGGGGCTTGTTAGAGGACAGTTAGGAGTAGGTTTCCTGCAAATTTAGTGAAATTTGATCCAAAAATGACCCACCCCCACGTCACTGGAACTCTCTGAATTGAGTTTCCCATAGGAAACAATGGCTGAATTTTACCAAATTTGCTCTATATTACTGAACCAAATGAGAATGAATTCAATATTCCCTGAATTCCAATTTTTTTCTCCAGTTCAGTATTACTGAACTGAATCAGCCAATTTTTTTTTCCTGTGCACACCCCTATCAAATAATCCTTCAAGCAGGCTTTAGCCTGTATTCCCCAAATTTGGCCCTGTATTTATATTAAAATATTTCTTGCCCACTTTTCCTAGTATCAAAATTATTAAATATATTATAACTAGAGATGGGCATGATCCGCATTACGATCGGGGAAAAAAAACCCACGATAATGGCGATCACGCGATCATGACCCGGCAGATCATTATCGTCCACAGCCAACAATCCAGCGATAAGGAGGGGCCTGGATTGGGGCGATCGGGCTTGGATCGGGGATCCAGACACTCAGGCGCCAGCAATCTATTCCCCTGGCAACGGAGCCAGGGGAATGCCTGAGCTCTGTTTGCCCTCCTTCTGTCACCCTGGAAACCCCAATGGAAGCCCAGCTTTCCTTGATCAGCAGGGCTTCCTTCCAACTACGGAGCAGCAAAGCAGTCACCAGTTGGGAGAAGACACCCAGGGGAGGGAGGGGGAAGGGGGTGTTCTGTAGCCATGGGCACTCCAATCTCATCCCTGCAAACCCTGATAGGCAGTTCTGACGGCCAAACACAGACGGCCAAACACAAACACAGATGCCGCCAGCATCACCCACCATTCCTGTATCGCTGGGAACAGCAGGGCGCCCCTCCACTTTTGCCTTCATGATCCACAATCCACGATCCACGGATTAGGAATGGGAGCTGCTCGGTCAGTGCGGGTCGTTAAATCAGCATTGTCACCAGCGCCGATCCACGATCAGCTTGATCGTCAATTTTTTTTGGATTGTGCCCATCTCTAATTATAACAGAATTCAAAACAATTGATCTAATAACATAAAACTAAAAACAGTTTAGATAAAACTCAAATAAATACAGAATGGACACAAAACCATATTTACTAATTGTTAGATTGAACAGAAAGGTATAACGATCCTGGCCAAAAAAAATTATTTTATTTAAAATATTTATATGCTGCCATTCCATTCAAAATAGGGTCCCCCAAGGTGGCAAATAACAGATAATTAAAACATTAAATTTACATTCAAAATGCATATATAAATTCAGTTAAAAAAATCAACCAATACTCGTAACCAGGCAAGAGGGCAAATAAGAATTTACAGGGGATATGCCAAACAAAATAAAAAGAAAACCTTCACCCACTGGCAGAAGACAGTGTCAGAGGGAGACAGGCAAATTTCTCTGGGAAGGGAGTTCCAAAGTTTCAGGGAGAAAGCCTTTTCTCGGGTTGCCACCAATCTGGCCTCAGATAGCAGGAGCACCCTAAATGGGGCTCAGAAGCAAAATGGAAGCTAGTGCAGATGGAGCAAGATTGAAGTGATATGGTCCCTATATCCCATTCCGGTCACTCAGCATTAAGGCTTCAACATTCTGAATCAACTGTTGCTTCTGGACAGTCTTCAAAGGCAGACCCAATAGATGTCTAGATGTCAAGAGCAGACCCAATGCAATCTAGATGTCACCACGACATATACTATAGTGGCAAGATCTTTTGTGCCCAGGAAGGGCTGTAGCTGGCTCATCAGACAAAACTATGAATCTGTTCCTTTATGTGGAGAGTGACTCTCATCTAGAACAGGAAATATCCCCATTCTTGGGTCAAGCCTCCCCCCTCCCCCACAAGTAGCTTTCTTCACTGTCCAACTTTCACATCCATACATCGTAATGGGGAGTACAATTTTTTGAATTGTCTTGATCTTGGTTCCTAGAGAGACATTTTTATCTTTAAAGCTCTTATGTAGCTCCCTCATAGCTGCTCTTCCAAGTCAATCTCCTTCTGATTTCCTCGCTGCAGTCTCCCTATTGGTTGATGATTGAGCCAAGGAATAGAAAATCTTCGACAATTTCAATTTGCTCATTGTCAAATTTAAAATTGTGTAACTCCTCAGTAGTCATTACTTCTGTATTCTTGATGTTCAGATGTAATCCTGCTTTGGCATTTTCTCCTTTAACCTTCATCAGTAGTTGTTTTAAGTCTTCACTATTTTCTACCAGTAACATGGTGTCATCTGCATATCTCAAATTGTTAATGTTCCTTCCACCAATTTTTACTCCAGCTTCTTCTAGATCTAATCCAGCTTTCCTTATGATATGCTCTGCATAAAGGTTGAACAGGTAGGGAGATAATATGCATCCTTTCTGACACCTCTGCCAATTGGAAGCTATTCTGTTTTCCCATATTCTGTCCTAACAGTAGCCTCTTGTCCAGAGTACAGGTTGTGCATCAAAACAATCAGATGTTGTGGCACCCTCATTTCTTTTAACACTATCCATAGCGTTTCATGATCCTCACAATCAAAAGTTTCCTGTAACCTATAAAACACTGGCTTATTTTCTTCTGAAATTCCCTGGTAATCGCCATTAAGCCATTGTAAATTTGCAGTATGATTATAGTATCTCTTCCTTTTCTGAATACAGCTTGAACATCTGGCATTTCTTGTTCCATAAATGGTAAGAGTCTATGCTATAGAATCTTGAGCATCACTTTGCTTGCACGGGAAATTAACGCAATAGTCTGATAGTTGCTGTACTCTTTGACATCCTCTTTTTTTGGAATGTAGACTGAGCGTTTCCAGTCGGTGGACCATTATTTTGTTTTCCATATTTATTGACCGATTCTTGTTAAGATTTTGAGGGACTCAATTTCTGTAGCTTGAAATAGCTCTATTGGTATTCCATCTACTCCAGGTGTTTTGTTTCTCCCAATTGCTTTGCGTGCAGCTTTTACTTCACTTTCTAAGATTTCTGGTTCTTCATAAAAGGACTCTTCTTCAAAAATATCTGTCATTCTTCCATCTCTTCTGTATAGTTCTTCAGTGTATTGTTTCCATCTTCCTTTTATTTTGTCCTGATCAGATACTGTATTTCCGTGTTGATCTTTCAAGCCATGGCTTGAATTTCCCTTTGATTTCCTGGATCTTGTGGAACAGATCTCTTGTTCTTCCTTTTTTGTTGTTCTCTTCTGTTTCTTTGCACTGGTTATTATAATAGACTTCTTTGTCTCTGCATGTAGATCTCTGAAAAGCTGCATTTAGAATTCCTGACACTATTTCTGTTACCTTTTGCTTTTGCTTCCCATCTGTCTTTAGCAATTTTAAGAGTTTGGTTCTTCAAGGCAGGACCAAAATCACTTCAAAGCAGCACCTGTAAGTTCCAATCCCAAAGGCAGTTTTGAAGGGTATCATGACTGATTGTATCAAAAAGCCACTGAGAGGTACAAGAGAATTAACAGGGCTGCGCTTCCTGTTCCAAAGAAGTCGCTGTTCCAGTAAGTTAAAAGACCAATCTGTACCTACTTTATATCCATTCAGGGAGATTGCTCCCCAGATTGGAAGCCATCACTGGAATAGTCGTAGTTCTTGTTATCACCTAATTCTAGCCATTACTTGTCAAATTTAGAGCATTGCTAGTGGGCTTGATGCTGATCTTTTAGGTATATGGGTAAACAGCCAAGGTAGGATATTTAATTTTTATAACATGTTTTTAAGCTATTTTAGTTGGATATTGTTTAATTTTTTTTATTTGACTTCAGCACTTTTGAGACTGAATGAAATAAATACATCTTTCACATTATTTTTGCAGTTTCTTTTCAATTGTTGCCTATTGGTTCAGCTCAAACTGAAATTCAATCGAACTCATGATATTCATAAAGACAAGAATATGTTATTCTAACATTTATATCCTGCTTACTCCCAATATTATTGGGACTGTACGCTCCCTAGAAACACTTAAGCTCTAAAACCAAATGAAAATAAACCAATGACTTCTATCCCATCTTCTGACTTCTGGAGGCTGAGAAAAGTATTTATAGTGGTGCTCAACAATGCTGAAGAGCATATAAAAATGAAGAGTATACACAAATATTTCTATTCTGCTTGCTTAATGTATAATGTTCCTCTAATATCCCTGGCTGCCTTTAGACAGGCTCCCATCAAACAGGGTTTGGAAAAGTCACAGTGAGCGATTCCAAAGATGCCATCAGAATGTGTCAGCCACGCTACTTTAACAGACAACCTGGGGCCATGCCATTACTGAGGTCCAAAGAATGTTGACAGGATTTTTGAGGTGGTATCAAACAAGACTTTCAAAGCCCATTTGAGCCTTCCTCCAGACTATGACTACTGAGCATTAGCCTTATTTTCTCTCTCCAAGAGCAGAGGATCTCTTACTGCATGCTTAGCCACCAAAATAAATCTGTTGAGAGTCTGGAAAGAAGAATCTCCTTGCCAGGCAGTAGACTCAGTGGATGCTTCTCTGGTAGCATGAAATGAAAATCTTGCCAATGCTCAGACATACTGTGTGCAGGAGCATAGCAAAAGCCTATGGATATCCAGTCATTTGGCAAGCTGCCTTCAGTTTCTTCCCTGCTCTTTAGATATTATTTCTAGAGAGAAGGTTTGAGGGGGGTGCTTGGATTTTGGCTTCACGTGCTCAACTTTATATAAGATACATTGTTTCAGCAACACTTCTATTGATAATGGATATTCATCACTGAATATATCCTGGACTATTTTGAATCTTCCAGAGTCTTCATCCAGCACTGACCCAGGATACAAAGGATAATTTAAAATTTCCTATCCTGGCTGTTTCTGACCCCAAATCCTTATTTTGATCTTGTGTATATCAAACCCATATTTTTACACCATCTCTCCATAAAATGTATGCATTTTCCAACATTTATTTATTTACAAGATTTGCATGATGCTTTTCTACCCAATCAGAGCCACCAAGATTGCTAACAGTAAAAAAAAGAGAGAAGAAGAAGAATAAAAACACTTCCTGTAATGATTGGTTAGTTTTGATACTACCCAATGATTTGCTAATTTAAAAACCTTTTGAAACCTTTGCCTTTGGACTTTTAATTCAGCTCCTCCTTATGTTACCTTAAACTTATACCTCAGGTGGGCACTGGTCCTAAAAAATAGTCATTATATTTCCACCCACACAGATCTTAGGTATTCTCTACTTTACCCAGGCTTATACCTCAAAAATACCTTCCCTTTTTTGCGAATGTGACCTATACATTGATGCCTCCCCAAAAGGTTTTTGCTGCCACCAAAGGCTTTTGCTTAGATCTCTTTTGTTTAACTGGTATTACAGGAAGGCTCTGTAGTTTGACAGAATGGTCAGCACGGAAAATAGTGCTTGCAAGAAAAATAAAGGATCTTTCTTTCTTAAACAAAAAGTAGAATTTATTTGTAAGTACATATTTGTGATGGTTGTAGGGTTTTGATAAGAGTATTGGTTTCAGAATAGTCCTTAAGCTTGGTGGCTTCACAAATAATTATATCTTCTTAAAGTTATTTTCACAGACTCAGTCACACAGCCCAATTTTCCACGGAAATTTTCACTAACAGACTAAACTCTCTTCACATCCACACAGACATAGATTCACTCAAGCCTTTCCACACAGATTACTTGACATAGACAGATTAATTTCTCAGTCAGACTATCCCCAGAAGCACACAAAGTTTACCTATCTTAGGTAAAATTTCTCAGAACACCACACAGCTAGTTTAGGTTTCATACAGGTTGCCTGCTTTACCCAGAACAAATATTTTCTCTCAGAAACACACAGACACCCTCAGGCTGCACGCAGCCTGCCTGTTTGGGCTAGAATGAACACTTTCTCTTGGCACACTCTCTCAAAACTGCAGTTCACTCCGCCACCTAAAGTACAGCTACCCAATGATAAGATTACACTCCACTCACCCATCCAATCCCCCTCCTTCTTTCCTTAGAGACCTACATTTAAACTCATAGCAACAACTTTAAAAACCCCACATTAGCAAGCAGGAAAAAAATCTAAACAAAACATTACACTTCTTAAAAACAATTAAAACCAAAACACATATGTAAAAACATATTGAACAGTATCAAAATATAAGACAGAAATAGGGTTACCAGTCCCTGAGTGTGGCCAGGGGAGCCCCTGCTCCCACCTCCACCCCCCCTTACCTGGCCAGCAGGGGGGAAAGGCAAGGGAACGTGCCTCCTGGGTCATGCTCCCAGGCAGTGCGGCGCACCCCTGGGCTCTGCAGTGACCTGATTTGGCCCCCAGATGGGCCGAATCAGGCACATTTGGGGGCCTAAATTGACCTGCTGTGAAGCACAGGAGCTCTCCAGGGCCCTTCTGGCAGTGACAGCACTCCAGGGCTCTGCACAATGATTTTGCACTGTCCCGGTAGCACTCTGGTGCTCTGCACAGGGGTCGATTTTAGCCCCAAACGGGCCAAATTCAGTGCTAAATGGGCTGAAATCAGCCTGCTGTGGAGCACAGGAGCATTCCCAAGGGTAGCACGATGCCCTGGGTGATGATGTCACTTCCCAGAAGTGATGTCATCATCACAAAGCTCAAGAACACATGCAGGAGAACTACAAGCAATGTGAGTGCCAGGTCTCCCACCTCCTGCAAGGAGGATAAGGGGACCTGGCAACCTTAGGCAGAAATGCAGGATCATTGAGAGAATGACAGATGAAAAAGTATTGTGCAAATTATTGTGCATCAAGAATTCAGCATTGTAACTGCTGAGAACCCCCTTACAACATCTTTACCCAGTACAAACAAATCTACAGATCAACAGCAAATTATTCACAATAATATAAATGAATATTAAAGGAAATGAGTAGGGAACACTGCCTAATCAGTGGCAGATCCCCAGGAGGACAGAAGAGAAGTGGAAGGAGTCTGACAACACCAGCCCAAGCAAATGGCATGAAGTGCAATGTGCAGACATTTTGGTGCCTGGGGAAGAAAATGCTGCCTTCAAGCTGACAAAATATAATACCTTAGCAGCTGACAATTTGCTGCCCTTTAATGAAACCTCAGTTAAATATGAGGTAGCCCAACTGAACTTCTGGTAGGGCTGGGTCCACATGATGAACTGGTGACCTCAACAAGAACCAGCTGCCCCTGGCCAGTGGCTGCCTTTGCTACAGGTTCTGCACACAGCTCAGCAGTTAGACCAAAGTAAGCTTGAATGTAGGATAGGTGGTGGCTGTTTCTTATCTCCAAAGCTCTACAGGAAGAGGAACTGGGGCAAAATGAGGAGGAAGCGGCAGCATCTCTTTAAGGGCAAAATGAAGAACCCCATCACCAGCTATTAAAGGGAAGAAGTATCCCCCCAAATACATTGTGTATTGAGGGCATGATGATAGACCTGCTGAATAAGAGAGAATGGTTGAGATGCCCCCTCCAGGCCCCTGATAAACAAGGAATAGTCTTCCTAACCATGGGATATAAAAAAAGTATGAGGGAGCGTTCCAACCCCTCCCCCCGCCCCACAAAGCAGATGCTTGTACTGGCTAGCGTTATTGCAACAGAGTTAGAAGAGTCTTGCCATGTCCTCTCTGAGCACTACAGTCATTCCAAGGAACAAGCTCATCAGAAACTATTTCTGTATCCTTTTTGTTATACTGATCCACTGAAGATAGAATTACTTCAAAGGAGAGATTGCTACTCCAGGTCTCATTAAACTGATTCTGAAAACTGTTCCAGTGATGTAATAAGTAGAGTGTTGGACAGGGACCAGAAGCACCCACACTCAGATCCCTACTTAACCATAATGCTACTCACTGCATGGCTTTGAGCCAGTCAAAATCTCTCAACCTGACACTGGAGAGGATAGTGAGGATAAAATAAGAACAGGCAAACCTTACACACTGCCTGGAGCTACTTGGAGGAAGGGTGGGTACAATATCTATAAGAAACTAGTCGTTATAAAGACTAGTTATTAAAATTCCTTCAGTTCTCCATTGTAACAAAGTTGTTTTTCATCCTGACACTATTTTCAAAATTTGTGTGCCACCTTTTTGCCCAATCAGGGCCACTAAAGAGACCCAGTTTGGTGTAATTGTTTAGAGCATGAAACTCTAATCTGGAGAACCGGGTTTGATTCCCTACTCCTCCATCTGAACCCAGCTGGGGGACCTTGGGTCAGTCACAGCTTCTAGAAGCTCTCTCAGCCCCACCGTCTCACTGGGTGATTGTTGTGGGGATAATAATAACATACTTTGTAAAGCTCTCTGAGTGAGCATTAAGTTGTCCTAAAGGGCGATATATAAATCAAATGTTATTATTATTATTAACAATTAAAACAAAACATTATAAAACACATAAAAGCAGTTCGATAAAACAAAAACAAAGTCATACGAAAAGCACATACAACACTAATGAAAACATATGGGTGAAAGAAGGGAACATTGAGGGAACATCAGATGAAACAAAGTCTTTACCCACTGGCAGAAAAGAGTAGTACAGCAAGAATTTGGGGGACAAATGAATAGCCCTGGGGAGAGAATTCCATACTTTCAGTGTCATAGCCAAAAAGGGTCTCTCTTGAGTTGCCACCTGCTTAAACTCCAAAACAGATCCTCAGAAGATTATCTTAGAGGCTGGGTAGTTTCATATGGGAGTAGGTGGTCCTTCAGGTATGCTGCTCCCAAATTGTATAGGACTTCTGTGCTCTCATTTTCACAAGCCAGGTGGGCAAGCACTAGACGCAGGGCCTTTTCTGTAGTGGCATCCAAATTCCCTCTCTATAGAAGCTTGCCTGGTGTTGAATTTGCAAGCTGTTAGGTGTCAGACAAGGTTTTTTCCTCCCCCTCTGGTCTTTTCTATTTCCCTCCACTGAAGTTTTATTAGATGTTTAATCAGATTGTGGAGAAAATAATTTTCTTTTTATCTGACGTAACCCCATGTAATTCACATGGTTTTATGCATTGCCAGCTAAGAAAATTTGGGCCAAAGCTGTGTTGACTTGGTAGTAAATTGCCCAAACTTGATGTAGTATAATTTGTTTTATGGGAAGGAGAATTGCTTTTTAAATGTATTTTTATGTATTTGGTCTGCTTGATCCTTGTTTATTGAAATTCCTTGATACTGACTGTTCTAATCTCACATTATGTAATTTGCCTTGAGTCTCAGTAAGAAAAGTAGGCAATGAATGAATGAATGACATTCGGTTTATATACCACCCTTCAGGTCAACTTAACACCCACTCAATGGTTTACAAAGTGTGTTATTATTATCCTCATGACAATCATCCTGTGAGGTAAGTAGGGCTGAGACAGCTCCAGAGAGCCATGACTAGCCCAAGGTCACCCAGCTGGCTTCAAGTGGAGGAATGGGGATTCAAACCCAGTTCTCCAGATTAGAGTCCTGCAGCTCTTAACCACCACACCAAACTGGTGTATGTAAAAAAAAAAAAGATGTAGTACCCCCATGGGGGAAGGGAGGGCATACATCAGAACTGGTGTATGTATGTATGTATGTATGTATGTATGTATGTATGTATAAATAAATAAATAAATAAATAAATAAATAGTCTTTGCATTTTATATTTCTGTTGTTTCTTATGTAAAGATAACAATGGCCTCTGTCTATAAGCAATAAACAAACCTAATCAGATTTAGTCAGATTGTACTGTATTTATCTCATGTTTTTTTTTTTAATAGCTGTTTCCTGGTTTTATTGATGCTCAGTTTTTCTGTTGCATTTTTCTTTAATGTTGCTGCTATTTTAATCCTTTCATCTTGTTAGTTTATTGATTGACTAATATAGAATTCTTACTGTTGTATTTATATGGAAGTGTTTATAGGAAGAGGTCAGGTAAATTGTCCTGGCAATCTATGTTCCAATTCTTTTAATTCATTTATTTTACCTTGCACTTCATTGTTTGTCTTTATGTGGGTAGACTTGATCAGTGTTCCCAGGAGATGCAAAATATTGGTCCTGCTGCCTGCGTTTATCAGAAAGTGGTTCTGGCATCCTCCCACTAAGCACAGATGTCGCAGCCAGCAACACCTTGGAAGGATCCAAGTTGAGCTGAGAAGGAGGCTGGCAGCATAAACTGGTTAGCCACATGCAGTAGCCATAAGAATCGGCCACTCGAAAGGTTGACAACAGGCTGTGCTGCCACAGGTGGAGCTTGGGGATGGGGGTAGTAAGCCATCCAGTCACAAGCACAGCTGTTTCTATGGTTGTAGGCCACTATGCACAATCTTCTAAATACCATCATGAGACAGTGCTGTATCATTATGGAGAGAATATGCTGTAATCGATCATGAAAGTCACACAGAAGATACATAATCAATAAGTAAGATTCCTGTACATCAAAAGGATACCTTGAATGCAACAAGCAAAAGCCAAAGTGACCAGGTGTGAGAAGTGAAAATATTTTTAACTAAAAGCCTGAATTCTAGCATTTTCTAGAACAGCAAGCTAGGAAAGCCAATACACTACTGCACACAAAATTATAAGTTTCAGAATTCAGAAAACACTCCATGCTACAAATCTGATGATTAATTTTAGGCAAGTCTTTAGCACCCTTGATTCCTAGCTTAGGATATAAGCCTTCTTTGTAAACTTGTTTGAAAACAGCTGTTTAATGTGCACAGCTGGTGTTCATTCAATCATTATTAGAGCTATTATCAGAGAAGGAACTTTAAGGGATTTCCAAAACTTCCTATACAAATGCCAGGAGATTTTGGCGGTGGTTCATAGAGATGCTGAAGTTTGGGGAGTATGTGATGCCACTTATGGGTGATACTTTAGGAATTTCCCATAATCTCTGTTGGAAGCCCATGCAGATAAGAGGAAATTCCTAGAATGTCACTGTGGAAGTCATCTTTTTCTCTAAATCCTCCATTTCTCAATGGTGGGATAATGGGGCTGGAATGGAGAATTTGTCTCCAGGACCTGGTAGTTGGGGAGTCTGAACCTTAATCACTCACAATAATACAGAACCTCTCTCTCAGAAGCCCTGGGTGGAAGACCTTTCCTTGCCTACAGACAGCCCCCCCAACCTTAAACGACTTCTCACTCACAGTCATGAATCACATAGCACTGATGAGCTGGATTCTGCATTTTGCAGGTCTTCATTTAGAAAAGCTTCTTAGTTTAATTAGAGCTGAATGAGCTTAGACGAAGCAGGAGGGGGGTAAAGCTCTTAAATAAAAGGTTGGTCAGGCTTGTTCCTGACTCGAGTTGTGGTGAGAAGTCTCATAAAAACTTTATTAAAAAGAGGGGGGGGGGGATAAGTTGAAAAATCATCCGACCTCTCTGGCAATACTCATCATCACTTTGAAAATATGAAATGAGGGTGTTGGGAAAACTGTATTATATCTGTACTCACAGGATACTATTGCCCAGTTTTAAAATGATACAGTACAAAACCATGTTAGTTTCTCTTCACAAGGAGTTAAAGGTTGTACAACACTACAGCCTTCATGACTGTTCTTATTTAACAGTTGTTCAGTGCAAAGAAAGGTGAAGGTTTCTACAGACTTCTACCACTTACCAGTCCAACACACCTGGAAAGCCAGGTGGCAAACAGGCCCTTTCAGCTAGGGGTCTACTCTGCACTTCAAAAATTTTCATAATAATTGCATATCTGGATTTGGAGCAGAGTGCTTATTTTATTTTAATTTTTCAGAAATGCCGTTACCAGTTCAGGATTATTTTTATTGGAGTGTTTTGGGTCCCAACAATTTGTGACCCTTATTTTTTGTCTCACACACACCCCTCCATGGAAGTGAAAGAAAGAGGGAGGAAAAGAGAGGAAGCAGACCCCAGACTTACCCTGCCTAAACTGTCCCCCCAGCTGCTGGCTTCAGAGGTAACAGAGCCTGCCCTACAGCTGGAAAATGGTAGGTGGGCCATTTCTCTTCGATTGCTGATTTTTTGTAAATAATAAAAGCCCTCCTGGTGGCAGAGGAGGAAAAGACCATTTCAAAAGCCAAACCTCACTGGAAGTCAGGATCCCACCAGCCCTCTCACCATTTTCTGGCTGTGGGGGAGCCAGTGACAGCATGGAAGGGCTGAGGCAAATTTGGTCTTTTCTCTTTTAAAATTTAAAGTGCTACAGGTGTCTCTGAGCCAAACCAAAACAGCTAATTTTGTGTTTAACTTCAGCTCAGGCATACCAGGGTCTTTTCCCCCACAAGGCACATGCTGGTACTCTTTATGGAACACTAGCACCTATTGGGCATTCAGAATTTTGGCTGAGAGGGGAGAATATGACGATTTACACCTTTTAGCAAAAAGCACTGGGTAGACCCTACTTTCAGCTTTGCAGTGCTGAGCCAAGATGCAGATGCCCCTTCCCTTCTACCTTTAGTGAGAAAAAGTCCTGTTACTCCAGAAGGCAGGAGGGGATTGCAGTCAAGAGTAGGTGCAATTATGCCTACTGTTGTTGTTCCATGAATTGTAAAAAGACTAGCATATCTGGGTCATGTACATCATAAAAGGCATTTTTACACTTACCAGCATAAGCTGTGAATTTTCAGTAAGTGTTGTGATTAAGAGGTGCAGGCCAGGGCATCAATATTCAAAGTATTCACATACTGAAAAGGACAGCAGATAATACAAGTGGAACACAGATCGAGACACAGAAATAAAATGAATTTGAATCTAGTTTCACATAATCAAAATTGGTTCTAATTATTTCCCTAAATATATCAAGTAAATATCCAGGTAACTGGCAACAAGGATAGACAGTATTGTTTCCACAGGGGAAAAAAATCATGTCCCTCACATGCCAACCTGTTCCTGAATTGCTATGTTATAAATATATTGGTACGGTATACAAAAAGAGGCTCCAAATCCAGTTGACATTCATAATTCTTTGATTACATACACCATTCTTTGACAGCCATGTTCCATTCTGTTTATTCTCCTCTCAGCCAAGTTATTCTTAACCAGGAGGTGTCTACTGTGCTGCCCTCAGCTGATGCAGTTCTGTTTTCCACAATGCTTGTCTGACCATTTATGAAACTCACTGCATGAGTGTTGGAAGAGACTTTCTGGGTCATGTTTTGCTTTAGGGCTCCTTTGCTTTCCCAGGGAGAGGGCGCTACAGCAATAATAGTCTTGTTTGTTCACTTGGTCCACTGAAAGTAGCAACCATGAGACTAAGGTGAGCTGGCGTCATGTGAGGACCTGCAGGGGAAGGTCAAATAAAGAACTATTCCCCAGCCAAAGCTGACAGAGCGGGTCATACTCCCTTCACATCTTTCCTACTTCTTTCAGTCACGCCTGAGGCAGTAGCATGTTAAACTCACAAATGGAGGCTGATGGTAGCTGTATGAAAGTACAGTTCATCGATCTGCAGCTATGCTTTTTAAATTTTTGCTTCATCCCAATCTCTTACCTGAATTTGTTTAACATTTAAAAGAAGTATACTTAAAAGAATAGAGTACTTCAGGATCCATCATCTTCTCATTGACTCATCCTTCCTAGACTTTCTAGTATGTCTCAAACTGGGTCTTCTTTCCCCAATATTTCATAAAGCCAAGACTGGTAGCCTGAAATATTTCATGGGATTTTCCCTCTGAATCATGGAAAGGGAAAGAAGAGGATTTAATCTGAATGGAAATGCTAAATATTTATACCCAAGTCACTCTGCCCTGTAGGTTTGTATTTTTACAATAAGAATAATAAATATGCAATGAAATATAAATGCCCAGTTAAAAGAAACCCTTCCTCTTCCTAAGTCTTCCTGTGATTTACTGAGGGATAACAACCCCTTAATATTTCCCCATACCCATAGTTTCCATAGATACGTTGTTAGGCATGTACTCTCCAGTACTGATATACTGAATATATACCCAGTAGACAAGGGCACAGAACAGGAAAAAATGAACCATGTGGTTCGTGGTTCGTTCATTTTCATGGAACACGAACCATGAATTAGCCAAACTTGAGCCAGTTCCAAACCAGTTCGAGGGAGCCCAGAACGGGCACCTTCACGCTCACAGCCAAACTAAACAAGACTTTCCTAATGTCCAATACCAAATTTGCAGGTGACCTAGTCCTCACTGTCCTCTAAAGACCCCTCAAGTTTCAGAGAGATTGAACCCCAGGAAAGGCATGATCCATGGGTCCCTCCCTTTCCTGTCATTTTCTCTTCACAGTGGAAAAAACTGGAGTGTCTTCTGGCAGCTACTTTGAGGGGCTGGCCCTTTTCCTGGCTGAATGGGCCAGAGTGGAAGTTCTCTAGTTTGCAGGGACAGCTGCCAATCAAGCGTGGAGGCCTCAGATTGGGGACAACCAAAAGACTGCCACCATTGCCTGGGCAATGGATTGAATGGCACAAAGTGTCTGGCTTCCCAAACCAGCAATGGAACGAAATGGAACAGTAGGAAATGTCATTTGTTCCATAAAAACACGGGCCCGTGGAATGAACCAGCCATTCCGTTCGGAATTTTGTTCCATGGTTCGTTTCGTGCCCATCTCTAATACCCAGATAATGGCTGACAGCAGCTTGTTCAGAGGCCCACAGAGTTGGATCCCTGTAGTACGATCTTCCTGAAACTTGGGGGGGGGGGGGTCTTTAGTGGACAAGCAGGTGAAGGTTTTCTGCAAATTCGGTAGAGTTTGCTTGAATAATACCACCCATCTCAGGTTACTTTAGTTTTGTCTTCTACTTGTGCAAAAACAACCCAGGGTTGGCCAGTGAACAGTACAGGAATTCCTATCTTTGATAACCATGTTAAAAAGTTTGATTTTATATAAATATAATTAAGCTACCTTAGAATGGAGTTGGGGATAGAGTGGTGAGTTGGGGAAAAGTTATGTAAGTATGTGATGAAAAGAAAAAAATGTTCATCAACTGTAATAAAGACAAAATAATCATCTAGTTATCTGTTTTTGCTCTGGCTTCCACATTAGACAGTAGCTGACAAGTCCCTTCCCCGAATGCCAGACAATACTACACTGAAGACTGACAGAGTCAGACAGAGCTTTTGAGCATTTGAAAGCTGCGTTTCTCTGCCAAAAACTGTGGCCGCTCGGCTTGCATAACTATAGTCTCCTAAATCGAGAAATAAATGATAGGCCAGAGTGTGTGAGAGATAGAATTGAGTCTCCACTATACAGAAGGCTGCAACACACCTGAGAGGTTTAGTAGCTTATATCGCTGTCTTTATGACAGCATAGTAAATAGCTCAAACCTCCCCCTGCCTCTTCCCCATCCCTGCCATTCACCCAGCTCCCATCCTTGCAACCACTTGCCTGAAAAAGAATGAGGGAAACAAAAACTAGGGCAAGGTAGAAGAGCTGTGTGCAAAAGAGGGAAAGGCGATACCCAATACCCATAAAAATTTGTTTTTAATTCCCTGGCTATCACAGATAGTGGCTGCTGCTAGCATTTAAGATAAGATTAGTTGGTGTTGCGCTATCAGCACCTCCACATTTTCCCTGCAGGGACTCCTTCTGACAGGCTGAAGCTGGAGGCATGTCTGCGGATTAACACGAGCTAATGATTATACACTAAAGCTTTGGAACTGTCGGACTAATAGGATTAAGCAATGCCAGATGCAGGTCCCCGTTCAGGTTAAAAATGCACTTTTTACATTACAAAGTCAGACAGATCCCTTTGAACATGCAATGAATATGGATGTTTTCAATTATCACAGTCTTCCAGGGCTATACGATATGGTAAATTAATCCCTTTAGAACATCGGAAACAGGACAAAATAGCCTTCTTGAAGCTGAAATCCCTCGTTTTAGATTTTCTTTCATGGGGATAAGCAGTGGTGCACCACACATAATTAATCTTATTACAAACAGAGAGAGAAAAGAGAAATAAAAAGAGAGTGAGAAAGAAATGACCAAAAATTGTTTAAATATTTGGGGGAAAACCTTAGCAGGGTTTTAGGGAAAGACTTTTAAATCAGTATCTCTTAATTAATTTCCAGAATAGTGAAAAACATAGGCATACTGTGTTGTCAAGAGCCTATTCTTGTAACAATAAACAGCTGCATCACCAACAGCAACCTTGATTGTATTTAATAAAGGCAATAATCAATATTCCTAATAACAAAGGCTTTAGGCTGAAACAAAAGCTGATGACCACACAGTTTTTGCTTACTTAACAAAAGTCTATTCCCAAACATTCAGAACGGTTCATAAAGTCTTTATTTAGCAAACTAATTCTGCTTGTAGTCTTAGCTTGTATTTGCCTTGATCCTATTTCTGCTTAAGAAATAATTTAAAAGTATTATAATGTAAAATAACTATCAGCGATGGAAATTTTAATGGATTTAATCACGGGGGCTAATTTTAATCAAGGTGGGTTAGAGTTAAAGGCATATTTTTAGGCTGTTTTGTTCTGGTCTATTATGGTCATAGAACATGGAGAAGGGAAAAAATGAATATGACCCTTCTAATGTTGTGTGCTGTCATTTATTAAATTACATGGTTGTCAATATCATGAAATGTCACCCATATTGAGTTTTTCTTAATATGCAAATATACTTCAAGTATTTGTTTAAAAGCAAAAAACTAGTCCATGAAATGCTTTTATTGGTTGCCAGCTCTAGTAACAATAAATGAAATTGATTTATCAAGAATTACAGTCACAACTGAAGAGGAGAAACATGTATGCCAAAGGGAAATAAATCTTGTATGAAATACTTTGTTTTTCCAGGTGATAGAAATCATTTTTTAAAATGTGCTCCCAGTCAAAATGTAGGTGCATGAGGAAATTGGCTATCAGTCCCCTGGAAACCTGTGCAGTCTAGGTGAGCACCATGGTATGTTCATTTGCATCTGTATTGTCTGGTTGCATGAAACATCCAGTTTGCACATAACACCCCAAGACTCAAGATCCATATTACACAGAGGAGACTTTTCGATGCCCCTCCCCACAAATGTCAGGCACCATGTGAGTGCATGCTATAAATAACGAACTGTGGTCAATGGAACTGGAGAGAAGTCTAACACATGTAAGGCTATGCTGGCCTCCAGGTATTTGACAACACTAATTTTAGAGCCCTGTTAATCTCCTGGTGGCTGAAAAGCAAAAAATCTATTAAGATACTTCAATATGTTTTAGCTTTATGTTTTAGCTTTTCGCTTTTTTAAAATTTTAAAATTTACCTTAGAGGAGAAACCATTATACAAGTTCTGCAATTAAAGGAAAGAGCAAAATACTGGACGTTTCACCACGTCTTAAAAATAGCGCCCCACTCATAGAACACTGCCAGCTCTCTCTCGTGATTTCTGACATCACCGTTTCCAAAATGGAGGCAGGTAGTTATGATTCCATTTTTGTGGTGCCACAAAAACAGAATCATAACTGCCTGCCCCTGTTTTGGATATGGTGACATAAGAAAGATATACATGTAAGTTACTGTTTCAAATTATTACCTTGATTGGCTGGAACAGTAACACAAATCCAAGATATTTGCAACAACGAAACCACCTCCCTGAAGAAATCTCCCCCCCACACACACACAAGTTCTGTTGCTTTCTAGCCATCCCACATGATCATATATTTTTCTCTGTATTGATTTTCTGTAACTAGCACCTGTCCCTTCCAATCAGACCCTTGGAAGCGAGGAGCAAGAGCACTCCTAGCCAATCTATTGAGTTCCTAGACAACGATATCTCTCTTTTCCAATCAAACCCTTACAAGTGAGAGGCAAAGAGCACTCCTAGTCAACCCAAACTGCAGACTGCTGTTATTCTCCTTGCCCCTTCACCTCTTCTTGTAGGCTAGATACAGACTTTTTTTCCTTGTACAAGTAGAAAAGCCTTGGCTTGCGTTGCCTGATTTGCTTGAAATTTGGGCTTTCTTTGAGGAACAGCCACAAGACTGCAAGTTTGGTGACATTTGGTTGGAAAAGAATTATCCCCCCCCCCCAGAAAACTGCTCATCTCATCCCTTACTTTGTTAAACAGACAACAATAAAGAATCATGCCAAATGGATAGTTTTCAGCTGAAAGGTAAAAGTTAAACTTTTTCATTGTCAGTCAGTCACTGTAAAAGTAGGAAAATGAAATGAATGCAAATGGGAGGGTTATACCTAGACATGGGCATGAACCAAAAAAATTTAACGAAACAGCGGTTTGCGGTCCAGTGCCAACGACGATCCCAAGATCACGAACCGCAATGAACATTTTCTGTTACCGAACCGGTTGACGGTTTGCGGTTCATGGGGCACGGAATGGCCCCCGTGGCACTTAGAGAGCCCGTATTCCCAGGGAGTCTTTTGCAGGCTCTCCTACAGCCATCACCCAAGTTTGGACAAGATTGCAAAAGGGATCTTGGAGTTATACCCTCTCCAATCCAAGGCCCCCATGAAACTCCCACAAAAATCCAAGCTCAATTATGCTCTCAGTCTCTCTTCCCAAAGGCTAGCAAGTGGCAAGCAAGAGCTCTGTCCCACTCCACTGCTTGCTGAAAGTGAAACCCAGCCAGGGAGCCCACGGCTATTTATAAGCACAGGTCCCACTGAGCAACGCAGGAGGTCTGTGTTTGGCCATCAGAGCTGCCTATCAGTGTTTGCAGGGATGAGATTGGAGTGCCCATGGCTACAGAACACCCCCTTCCCCCCTCCATCCTCTGGGTGGCTTCTCCCAACTTGTAGCTGCTTTGCAGCTCCATGGTTGGAAGGAAGACATGCTGATCAAGGTAAACTGGGCTTCCATTTGAGTTTCCAGGGTGACAGAAGGAGCGCAGACAGAGTTCAGGCATTCCCCCGGCTCCATTGCCAGGGGAATTGATTGCTAGTGCCTGAGTGTCTGGCTTCCCGAACCGCGCCGAACGCACCAAACCAGGCCTCTCCCGAACGCTGGTTCGTTGGCCGTGGACAATCATGAACCACTGGATCGTGATTGTGCGATCGCCAATTTCGTGGGTTTTTGAAGTTCGTAATGCGGCTTGTGCCCATCTCTAGTTATACCTATGCCCTGAAGCTTTCTGGTCTGAAGCTTTCCTGCTATGCAATTTTAGAAATCAGCAGAAGTAAGTGTGACTGCACAGAGAGGGACATATTTTGAAGGTTTGTAAAACTGACCCCCTTTGTTCAATCTGCTTGAAATGTAGGAATTATTTAAATGGCTGTGTTCTGTGTAAGTTTGGTGTCATCTTCATAAACAGCTGCCCTGGAGCATTGAATAGATTTCCTACTAAAAATCCACCCCCCCCCCCAAGTCTGGATCAGAAACTATTACAAAAAATTTCTCAGTGCACACCCCTAAATATTATTTCACAATTTAAGATAATGAACTCAACATAAAGTAGGAACAGACACATTTTTGTAATGTTTTCATTATTGGTTCATTTGTTTTTTGTTTTTGCTTTAAAAATAGCTTTGGATTCTTCGTTATGTCCTGAGAATTCCGTTGAGCCTTGAATGCAAAAGTGAGTTGCAAGCTTTTGGTCCTCCTGGGTAAATTAGCAAACAATCTATATATATAAAAACAAGTGTCCTGACAGACTCATCAACACCCACTCCAAACCCCTGGACCTAGAACCATGAAATTTGGGGAGGATGTTCTTTTTGTGATGTAGAGGTGCACTAAGAAGGAATTTTAAGACATTCACCCCCCTAAGGGGGTAAAAAGGTGTAAAATGTGTTTTCTCATAGGAATACAGCTTCCCTGTGTGGCTGGCAGGCTGCTCCTCCCCACCCCCCACCAACTGCCAACTCAGCCTCCCTGAGGTCATTTGCATATGTGGTCTTCATTGGCCATCTCCCAAACATTCTAAAGAGTATACAGTTGCTATTGGGAATCATTGAATGTTCCCTGAGGAAAAAATACACCTCCCAGCCTTCCCCTCTAGGGTTGCCAATCTCCCTGTGGTGCCTGGCAGGCTCCTGCCTGCTCACACCCTCCCCTTCCCTGATGAGTCAGCTGTAGAACTCTGTGTTCTGAGGTAAAAATCAGGTAAAGGAAACTACAGACAGTTGAAGAAAGACAGTACAAGATTCTTGAAAAGGGATTTTATATATAAAAGTCAGTATGGCAGCTGAGATTTTAAATGTTCATGGGGAGATGGTGCACAATGTGAACCTCTCACATGAATATGCTGAAGTGCCCACCACACCACCCCTCCCTCAGTCCAGCTCCACCTCACACCTCTTGCAGCCATCATCTCTTACTGCCCCCTAGAAGCCTCCTGGCAGACGTTGTACAAGATTTACCGATGCTAAAAGGAGGAAGCAACTTAGAGATGCGGCAAAGAAATATGCACATCGTACTCCTGTGGTGCACTGAGCAGCAGTGGCCAAGTACCAGCAAGTCCCGAGGCAAAGGAAAGGTGACCATCCCTGCAGGCCTTGACACAGTAGTGTCCCTAGCAGACCTAACAGCCACAATATACCCTGATATCATCACTATCATGGAGAAGTCCATGGACTGGCTGTGCAAGTGTGCCATTCTGACCCCCCAGGTTGACAAGGCTGCCATCATTAATGAAACACAACTTAACGCACTCAAAATGGAGTATAGATCTGTGGACTCAGTGGTGCAAATGGATGAAGCGGTCCACTATCCTGTGGAATTCCTCAGTATGCTCAACACTCCTGGCTTCCTAGCCCACAAGCTTCTACTCAAAGTGGGGGCTCCAGTGATGCTGCTCCAGAACTTCAGCCCACCCGAATTCTGCAATGGCACCAGACTATGAGTGAATGCCTCCACAGGAACATCATTGAGGCCACATTGTTCACTGGCAGTGCTGGGGCGGGGGAGAGTCAATGTTCATACCATGTATACCACTCATACCATCAGAGAACCCCTTCAAATTCAAGAGACTGCAGTTCCCCCTCAAGGCCTGCTTTGCTATGATGATGAACAAGTCCTAGGGGTAGACACTGAAGGTGGCAAGAATTGACTTGAGGGAGGACTGCTTCTCACATGGGCAGTTCTACGTGGCCTGCTTCAGAGTGAGCTCACCCAGCAGCCTGGTGATCCTAGCACCTGAAGGAAAAACCACCAATGAGATCTAGAAAGAGGTCCTTCTAGAGGTAGAAAAAAAAGAGGGAAAAAAAGGTTGTACGTATTTTTCATTTTATTCATTGCACTACAATCTTTTCCTTTTAAACTCGCTTCAATAAATGTTACATTTCAAAATCCACTTCATCAGTTTTTGGCATCAACACACTTTGCCTTACTCAAACACCTTTGTGAAGCTCGGGTACTATGGTATTATACTACAAAAACAATTTTTAAAAAACCCCACAAACCAAAAAATGTTACAAACCCATAATTATTATAACTGGATTTAAAGTAGTTAAATACTGTAGCGAAGCATGGGCATCAAGCTAGTCTATATATATATAAAGACAAGTGTCCTGACTGACTCATCAACGCCCAGCCCAAACCCCTGGACCTAGAACCATGAAATTTGGGGAGGACGTTCCTTTTGTGATGTAGAGGCTCACTAAGAAGGTATTTTAAGACATTTTCCCCCTAAGGGGGTAAAAAAGGATAAAATGTGATTTCCCATAGGGATACAGCTTCCCTGTGTGGCTGGCAGGGTCCTCCCCCCTCCCCCTCGCCAACTGCCACTCTTCCCTGAGGTCATTTGCATATGCGGCCTTGATTGGTCATCTCTCCAACATTCTAAAGAGTAAATACTTGCTATTGGGAGTCACTGAATGTGTCCTGAGGTAAAAATACACCTCCCAGTCTAGGGTTGCCAATCTCCCTGTGGGACCTGGCTTTCCTGTGTGGCTGGGACGCTGATGGGTTAGCTGTGGAACTTTGTGTTCTTTTTATGCTTAGAAACTTTTTATTTTTTTTAACAGATAGGGGATACAGAATAGAAGGGAGAGGGGAGAAAAAATCATATTTTTGTAAATTTAACACATTGCACCATTCAGTCTAATATATTTAAAACTCATAATTCTTATTACAGATACCTCTTTATGTTCTGCAGCTCAGCTATTATTTTCTATTTTTCCATTTATTTTTAGTTATTGTCCATAAAGGTCTTTATCTTGACTATAAGCTAGGTTTCTTCAATCTTCTTCTGTATCCAGGTGTACAATGGCTCCCAAATGTCATTATGTGTTATAATATCAACATCTTTCAAAAAACTTGAAAGTTTGTCCATTTCAGCTGTCTCAAGTATTTTTTCAACCAGGTTTTCTTGTGTTGGGGTAACTGCCATTTTCCAGAATCCCGCATATAAAATCCTAGCTGTTGTAATTATGTTCAAAATCAGGTGTTTTTTGGTTTTTATTAACTGGAACCAATATGTGGTTTAGTAAGAAGAGTTCTGGTTTCAAGGGTAAGAAGTGTCTGTTGAATCTTTCTGTGGACCATCTTCCAGAACTCTGCCACTTTTTTACATGTCCACCACATATGGAAATATGCACCTGGCATACTTTCACTTTTCCAACATTTATTTGACATATTTGAAGGCATTTTAGCTATCCTAATGGGAGTTAAGTGCCACCTGTAAAACATTTTGTGGCCAAGTGCCAGCAAGTCCTGAGTCCAAGGGAAAGGTAACCATCCCTGCAGGCCTGGGCACAGCAGTGATGACCCTAGCAGACCTAACAGCCACAATATACCAATATCACCACTATCCATAGATGGGCTGTGCAAGCATGCCATTCTGACCCCCAAGAATGACACGGCTGCCATCATTAATGAAACACAACTTAACTCCCTTGAAGGGACAGAAATGGAGTACAGATCTGTGGATTCAGTGGTGCAAATGGATGATACTGTCCACTACCCTGTAGAGTTCCTCAACATGCTCAACCCTCCTGGCTTCCTAGCTCACAAGCTTCTCCTCAAAGTGGGGGCTCCAGTGATGCTGCTCCAGAAACTCAGCCCACCCAAACTCTGCAATGGCACCAGACGATGAGTGAAAGCCCTCCACAGGAACATCATTGAGGCCACATTGTTCACCAGCAGTGCTCGGGGGGAGTCGGTGTTCATATCATGCTTTTCTATGTCGATCAAGAAGTCCCAGAGGCAGACACTGAAGGTGGCAAAAATTGACTTGAGGGAGGACTGCTTCTCACATGGGCAGTTCTACTTGGCTTGCTTCAGAGTGAGCTCACCCAGCAGCCTGGTGATCCTAGCACCTGAGGGGAAAACCACCCATGAGATCCACAGAGGTCCTTCAATAGAAAAAAAAAGTTTTACATATTTTTCATTTTATTTATTGCACTACAACCTTTTCCTTTTAATATCTCTTCAATAAATGTTACGTTTAGAAATTCACTTCATCAGTTTTGGCATCAACACATTTCGCTTTATACAAACACCTTTGTGACACTCAGGCACTATGCCATTATACTACAAAACCAACTCAAACAACCGAAAAATGTTGCATACCCATAAGTATTATAACTGGAATTAAAGTAGTTAAGTACCGTAGCAAAGCACAGGCATCAAGCTAGTCCCATATAAGTAGATGTGCCAGGCTCTTAGGTAAAGTAGCAATGTTATGGGTAATGTTCACTCCCCCCACTCTCCATATTTGGAGATATGCTGTGTTGTAAGTTTCTGATTGGACTTCTGTTCCCGCCTTTGTTCTCTATTGGTTCTCTGTTCTTGCACTTTTGTTGCCTATGTACATAAAAAGCTGTGTTGCAGTTTCCTCTTTGTTTCTGTAGTTGGAGACTCTCAGAGCATGAGCACATTAAAACAATAAATGCTTTTCTGTTAATAAGGATCCATGTGGCTGTTTTCAGGTTCAGTCCACCAAAAGATAGCCTAGCTTGCCTAAACTAAGTTCTCAGAACAGAGATCAGTATTAAAGTATTAAAATACAGACCTGGAAAAAGTACAGAAGAGGGCAACCAAGAAGATCAAGAGATGGGAGCATCTCCTATGAGGAAAGGCTTAACAGTCTGGGACTTGTTAGTTTAGAATAAAAGAAAACTAAGGGGGGATATGCTTGTATTGGAGAAAGTGAATAGAAAAAGCATTTTTCTGCCTCTCTTATAATACAAGAACTCTTTGCTCAATGTTCAATAGGTACACATACAGATGGGTAGCCATGTTAGTCTGTCTGTAGCAGTAGAAAAGAGCAAGAGTCCAGTAGCAGCTATAAGACTAACAACATTTGTGGTAGAGTATGAAATTTTGTGAGTCACAGCTTACTTCTTCAGATTCTTCAGAAGTGAGCTGTGACTCATGAAAGCTTATGCCTTACCACAAATCTGGTTAGTCTTATAGGTGCTACTGGACTCTTGCTCTTTTCTACCAATAGGTACAGGAAAGACAAAAGAAACACTTCTTTATGCAATGACTAATTGAATTGTGGTATTCAAAAATGGTCTTTAAAAATGGCTTTAAAAGAGAGTTAGACAGATTTATGAGGGATAGGTCCATAAATGTCTACTAACCATGGATAGCAAGGGAAATCTCCATCTTCAAAGGCAGTAAACCTCTGAAACCCAGTGCTAGGAGGCAACTTCAGGGGAAGGCCTCTGTGCCCTGTTTGTTGGCGCTCAATGCAACTTAATGGAGGCTGTGTGCAACAGGATACTGGACTAGATGAACTATTTATTTATATTTATTTATTTATTTATTTATTTATTTATTTAATTTTTAACTCGCCCTCCCTGCAAGCGGGCTCAGGGCGAGGTGCAACATTGATTAAAATACAGCTTAAAATCTATTATAAAAACAGATAAAATACTGTGCCCCTTTTGGGGCAACCAGAGGGAATGGATTCTCCATACCCCTTGTAGAGGAAGACCGGTGGAAGGCTTGGCAATGATGGGCTAAAATTAGCCTCCACCATATGCCTGGCGGAACATCTCCATCTTACAGGCCCACCTAAATGATACAAGATCCTGGCGGGCCCGAGTGTCCACAGACAGAGAGTTCCACCAGGTTGGGGCCAGGACCGAAAAGGCCCTGGCCCTGATAGAGGCCAGCCGAGCCTCCCTAGGGTCAGGGACCACCAGTAGATGTTTTCCTGATGAACAAAGTGCTCTCTGGGGCACATACAGGGAGAGACGGTCCCTTAGGTACGCTGGTCCCAGTCCATTTAGGGCTTTATAGGTCAAAATCAACACTTTGAACTGGATCCGGAATTCTACTGGGAGCCAGTGAAGCTGCTACAAGATAGGCGTAATGTGTGTCCTGCATGAAGCTCCAGTTAGGACACGTGCAGCAGCATTCTGGACCCGTTGAAGTTTCCAGATCAAACCCAAGGGCAGCCCTACTAGTCTTATCCAGGAGGGCTGTTCTTACTCATTTCACTACATGGGCTTTCATTTCCATTAGTATCAGTAGGAGCTATATTGATGGCTGCAGTCTTTTTTATTCCACTAATTTAGGGTGAAAAACTAAGGGGCTGTTCCTCTCGTTGAAGGGGTTCCCCCTCCCCCCTTCCAGATTTTATGCTTATAGGAGATGTTACAGTTTCATTCTTACTTCCATAGCAAGCATAAGGAGACCCGAATAGGCATGTGCGATTTATCTCCTTTCCAAGGATCCTGAAGTGGGGATGATGGTCTATTTGTAATTTTAATTTTAAAAATGTAGGACGTGGGCAGGAGGAATTAAATTCTGCTTCTTTTCTTCTCACTGCACTCTATTCTTGACGCATTTTTCTCCCAGTCTAGCTTCAGAAATGAGCTGGGCTAGGACAAAAATATTTCAGTACATAACTAGTGCAAAGGATACAGAATGTTTTGGTTCTCCTCCTCCACACATTCTCTTTTTTTGTGTTTATAACCCTCCCCTCCACATATGCACACGTGCGTGTGCATGCACACACATGCACACGAACTGGCTGTTGACTATCTGTTATTTTCTGTTAGGGTAATAACCAGTGAGGGTGGAGGGGGACATTACTATAAAAAAATGATGTAGCATTTTTATGAAATCCAAGATGGTGAGAGGAAATCCTAGATTTGATCCTTACTAATCTCTCACCTATTTCATTTCAGAAAAAAATATAGTCATAATCTCCAAGAAAAGATACTAAAGGAAACTGTTGTATGACATTGGATTAAATTACCCCCTTCCATTTCCTTGGCATATAATAATTTAATCTGCTATAATATGCTTCCATTTTATACAAGAAGTTGTAGTTGCTAATATTGTCAAGTATTGTTATCGTAGAATGTGTTAATCAGTTTGATAATGAAGATGAAAACAATGTGAATTATATTTAAAGTACATAAAATACGATCAAGGTATGAACTCTGTATTTATAGAACAGACACTTTATCCTCCAAAGCTACTAAAACAAAAAGCATACAAACAAACAAATTTAAAAAATGAGCACAAAGAAACTTCAAATGTAAAGCTATTATTTTGGCCCACAAGAGGGAGCCCCTATTATTTCATGCATGCAAAAGTCACAGAGAATTGTATAGAAAATTAACAAAAATGATATATGACTTATGAATTTGATAATGTAATTTCCTAGTTCACAGAAGCATCAATATATGTACTTGATCATCTTTTTAACAGAAGAAAAAAATAAAGGAAAGAAATTAAATAGCATTGCAAGATGGAGAGATTTGGCCTCCTATGACTTTAAAGAATCATGAATATAAAATTGTAGAAAGAAGATGTGATAGCTGAGAACCTTTAATCAGATACAGAAGATATTTGATTCATAGTCATTGCTTTTCTAGTCTTAGGAACACTTCAAAAGAAATTATTAGCAATATTTTGATTTTTGGGGTACCATTGATTCTTCATTTGTTAACCCACATTATATCCTTAAACAGCTACAGTTCATAACATGTTGCCAAATTCACCAGAAAGATAACATCGAGAGAGCTGATGATGTTACTCTATAGGTGCACTGAGATGGGAATATGATTAAAATAAATTGAAAAATCAAACTTTTGATTATAACTGACCATTCTGCATAATGATTATAACTGACTGTTCTGCATAATGATAACAATAAACTAGTAATGCATCTCTTCCCTGTAGTGGAGTTTCAATATCCTCTCTTGTCAACAGGTCTCACTTCAGCATATACTTTCATTATGAGCTTATGGAACATATATACAATTTAAAAATTTGAGGGTGTGTGGAAATGCAATGTAGCATCAACGATGGGGTGAGAGAATGAAAGAGGAGAGAGGGAGGATTCTGTCCTCTAGACTGAGGACAGTGTGTGGGACTGAAGGCTGTCCAGTCCCACACACTGGCCTCTCCTTTTAATTGTTTAAAACCCAGCCGCATAAAATTTGTAAAGGAGTGGTGGGGAACAAGCTTAGATTAACTGGTTGGTTGTGTGTAAACTTTGTGCTCCCTAAAGCATCCTTATTTGACACCCTACTAGAATAATGTTCTTAATTGTGAGTTAAGTATAAACCCCCTTTCACAACTATTTGGAAAGACAAGACAGCTAGTGATGAATAATGAAGATTTACTTTCAAAAAATAGGTTGTGTAACAAGGTAAAGGTTTTATGCAAAATACTTCAGTATAGAATGTACAACTGTCTCTCAGCTTCACTCCCCAGAGATTATACATTTCCCAATGGGAGTTAACACGTTGAAACAGAGCCTCAGTTAACATACACAAACTCTGAAGAGAAACTTGATTCCTTTTTCTCCAGACAGGTCACCTCAGCATTCAGGGTTCACTGAAATGTATTTCCCCAACTGACAGGATTACTGTCCAAGTTCTATGTCACTCTGTTAACTGGCAGAACCCCTGTTCATAGTTAGATTTGATGGGCCCTTAACAGGGTGCTTCTGTGTCTCACTAATGCTGCTTTCACAAATGCTGAATAACGACTTTCAATGCACTTTAATGATTGTTCAGAAGTGGATTTTCCCATTTCATACAGTAAAATCCAGTTGCTAAGTGGATTGAAAGTATGTTATTCAGTGTGTGTAAGCACAAGTTTTCTTCCATTACCTGACCCCCAATTTCAATCAAAAAGCCCAATAAAAATCCTGTCTAAAGTGACACTGTCATACAGAGCAGTAATTTCCTGAGGAAAATGTTTAGATTCTTTTGCAAACTTAGTGGGAATGAAGAGACAGACACAGGCTTGGAACTAAATGGCCGTTTATTGAATAACATAACATAAACAACGGCAAGGGCAACTAAGCGGTACAGGTCAAGCCACGGGGTCCCCACTGGACCTCCGCCTTGACCTGTCTGGGCGAGCCCCACAGCCCCGGGATTAGGCCATTCAAGGAATGGCTGCCTCCCGGCCAGCTAGGCTACTGGATCCCCCCATCAAGCTCCTAACGCCCCAGCCGTACAGCATGAGGGAAGGACTTGTGCCTGGGGATCCCCGCAGGCGTCTGCCTGTGCAATGGTAGCCGTCACAAGCATACCGCACCGTTGGCAGACCCTGTTCCCCCCATGGGGAAATGCCTCCGGGTGCTCACCGGCCCGCTCCCTATTACCCAAAACTCCTGCCAGGGGCAACCCGAACAGCCCACCCCGGCCAATGCCTCAGACCTCTGCCAACAGTGCAAGGTAGGCGAAAAAACCCCCCGCACAACTGCCAATTCAGGCAGGGGGCAAAAAATTCCTACCTGGCTCCGGAAACGGCAGCCGGCTAATCCTGCCCTGCAACAGGGTGAGGCGGGTGGGCCGAGCAAAGGACGCAACTGCTGGCTGGGTCGGCAGAACCGCCTGCTAAGGCGTGTGGCTCCGCCCCCAGCCAGAACACCCGGATAGAGGGAGGGGGTCTGTCTCCCTCCCACAAGCCTGCAAACTACGGCCCCAGGCTGAATACAGCTAAGCTGCCGCCTGGAGTGCCGGATTGCAAACTTAGTGGGAATGAAGAGACAGACACAGGCTTGGAACTAAATGGCCGTTTATTGAATAACATAACATAAACAACGGCAAGGGCAACTAAGCGGTACAGGTCAAGCCACGGGGTCCCCACTGGACCTCCGCCTTGACCTGTCTGGGCGAGCCCCACAGCCCCGGGATTAGGCCATTCAAGGAATGGCTGCCTCCCGGCCAGCTAGGCTACTGGATCCCCCCATCAAGCTCCTAACGCCCCAGCCGTACAGCATGAGGGAAGGACTTGTGCCTGGGGATCCCCACAGGCATCTGCCTGTGCAATGGTAGCCGTCACAAGCATACCGCACCGTTGGCAGACCCTGTTCCCCCCATGGGGAAATGCCTCCGGGTGCTCACCGGCCTGCTCCCTATTACCCAAAACTCCTGCCACTGCAAGGGTCAAGCCTCTGCTTAGACCCTCGCACCCCACAGGTGGCTTAAGGCCAACCTAAGCCCTTGCCGGAAGTCATCTAAGAAAATTTCATTGCCTTCAGGAGACAAATGAACTCCATCATCTCTGTAAAGATGGGCAAATTCGGCCTTAATACGTGGATGTGGCAAATAAATCCCCAAGCCAGTCCCCAGAGGCTTCTTCATGGCCCTATTGGCCTTACGACGCGCTCCCTCGATGGCCCGGGGATCTAAAGCTTCCCTCCAGACCCGGCGTTGAAGAATTTCCGACCAAAAAATCAGGACACCAGGCCAACGGCTAGCTATCAGCCGGAGGTCGTCGGTCGCCTGAAGGGACAGGGCCTTACCCTGAACCAACCCCAAGTCATTTCCACCAAGGTGGATCACCAAAATATCCGGAGGAGGACCAGTCCTGCCCCCAAACAGCAGTGGCAGCAGGCCAGGCCACCGAAGGCCACGCCGACCCCGCCACTCAACACTGGCCACAGCACTGAGCCCCAGCTGAGATCCGATTTCAGTTCTCCTGGCTTGATGGGCAGCCCAGAAAATCATGCTGTGCCCGCATATCAGGATCCTGTGCTTTCCCGTGCCCGGTGCCGCACCTACGGAAAGAACAGTTAGTCACGGTCAGAATTGCATGAGGGGACGGATATAACCCTTAAAAGCCTTGGACCGCCACCTGCCGACCCTACGAATGGCACCCGATGAGTAACCCATCGCAGCTGCCGTAGAGGCCGCCCCAATCCTAAAAGAATGGGTTCCGAATTTGACCCCAGAAAGCCCCATCTTTCCAAGGGCCCGTTCTGTGACAGCCCAAAACTGATACCTAGTCAACGGGGACTGATCCGCATGCCTAAAAAGAAAACCCTCACCCGTGCCACGCACGCCAACATAGTCCCTGAGTGCCTGAACCGGGCAAAGGCCAGACTCCGTGCAAGGGCCCAAAAACAGTGAAGTCCCTTTCTGCCGCTGGTCAGTCTTAGACCGCCGTATCCTGATAGACACTTTGTCCCCCACAAAAGCAACGTCAGATGCCAACAACGCCCTGCAGGACGAGTCCTTACGAGATTGAGCCACCAACTCGCTGACCCTCAGGGCACCGAAGAAAGCCAACAGTGCAGAAGCATGGAAAAGCAGCCGCTCATACTCCGAGGAGCACACCGCCTCCCAAGCAGCCCCAAGTCCCTTCAGCACTGATGGAGAAATGGGCTGACGTGAATCCCTGGACCCACCGGTCTCCCTCGACCAACCTTCCAACATCTTGCGTATACGGAAATCCCCAGTGATTTCTGGCAAGCCGCGAGCCTTGCAAATGAACGCCAGTGCAGCTAGTTGACCCCTAATGGACTTAACAGAAAGACCCCTGCCCCGCTGCACCACACAAAAATGCATCAAATGGTCCACGGGGACAGGCCAGAGCTCCTGTAAACCAGCAGACTGCCGAAAATCATTAAACTGCCCTACCGCACGTTGATAGGCCCATCGGGTGCTAGGGGCAATGGCTAGCTGGATAGCCCGGTCCGCTTCCGCCTTCCAAGCTCCCAGAGCTCCTTGGGCATCTGTGCAGGGAACCGATCCACTTCTGGAGCAAGGTGCCAGAAACGCCCCATCTGTTGGCGAGACAGAGCGTCTGCCACCCCATTCTTAATCCCAGGAACATGCTTGGCCCGAAATAAAATATTTAACTGTAGGCATTTCAAAGTGAAGGGGCGCACCAGCCCCATGACCCTAGGTGACCTTGATGACAAGGAGTTCACCACATGAACCACCGCCAGGTTGTCGCACCAGAAGTGGACTGTGTGGTTAGCGAACTCCTTGCCCCAGATCCACACGGCCACCAATAAAGGGAAGAACTCTAGAAATGTCAAATCTGTGGCCAAACCTCGATCCACCCAGTCAGCCGGCCATTGTTCCGCGCACCAATGTCCACGAAAATATACCCCAAAGCCCCAGGTTCCAGAGGCATCTGAAGCAACCTGAAGTTCTGCTTCTAATAAGAGGTCCTCCCTCCAGAAAGACACTCCATTAAAAGAAGACAGAAACGCCCGCCATACCTCAAGATCAGCGCGCAGACCCTTACTGACCCTCAGCTTGTGATAGGGTAACCGTAAGGAACCCATAGCATCACACAGGCGGCGCAAAAAGGCCCTACCAGGGGCAATCGCCTTACATGCAAAGTTCAAGTGCCCCAGCAACTGCTGTAACTCGAGCAGGGAAACCTTGCTCTTGCCCCGAAAGTCTGCAAGCCTGCGTCGCAGCTCCTCAACCTTATCCATAGGGAGCCTTAATGATTGCTGGACGGTGTCCAACTCAATGCCCAGAAAAGTCAACACCTGTGAAGGGCCCTCAGTTTTCTCATGCGCCAGGGGAACGCCCAGCTCCTCTGCGAGAGAAACAAAGCCTGCCAACATCTGGGC
Organism: Eublepharis macularius; assembly: GCF_028583425.1. Taxonomy (NCBI): domain Eukaryota; kingdom Metazoa; phylum Chordata; class Lepidosauria; order Squamata; family Eublepharidae; genus Eublepharis; species Eublepharis macularius. The sequence continues at coordinate 94,475,273 of NC_072797.1, forward strand.
GCACTGCCCAGTGCCCGCTGGCCCAACGAACAAAAAATCATCCAAATAATGACAGGTGTTTGGGCAAGAAAAACGGCGCCGCAACTCCCATTCCAAAAAGGAACTGAAGCGCTCAAATGCCGCACAGGAAATGGAGCATCCCATGGGGAGGGCCCTGTCCATATAGTACTTGCCCTCAAAGGAAAACCCTAAAAGCTCGAAATCTTCAGGGTGAACAGGGAGCAGGCGAAATGCCGATTTAATATCGCACTTTGCGAGCTCCGCCCCTATTCCACACCGGCGAACCACCTTGACCGCCTGGTCAAAGGACGTATAGTGCACGGTACAAAGGCCCTCAGGGATGGCATCGTTCACCGAGCCCCCCCTGGGAAATGACAAATGATGAATAAGGCGGAATTCCCCAGCCGCCTTTTTGGGAACAACGCCTAATGGTGAAACTCTCAAACATGAAACCGGGGGGGCATCAAACGGCCCAAGAACCCGTCCCTCTGCACATTCCTTTGCAATCTTAACTCGGACCACATCTTCCATGCCAGCCACAGAACGTAAATTAGCAGACATGAAAGGCGACCGTTGGCCCTGAAAGGGAATACGAAAACCAAAACGGAAACCAGAAACCAAATATTCAGCATCCTGTCGCCTGGGGTAGCGTCGCAACAGGCGCTCAAGAACTTTCAGGTTTACCGGGCTGGGGCCCTTTACTAACAGCATGCTGGGTGTTACCACCCCCGAACCGCTTACCACCGCCCCCTTGCCTGGCCTTAGGACAGGCTGCATATGAATGAGGTCCCCCACAGGCGGGGCACTCATGCCTGTACTTGCAGGCCTTTCTACTGCACACGCCCTTAGACGTGAAATCCCAGCACAGCAGCCGGAATTGAACCTGCTGCCCCGCGGAAGCGCGGGTGCTGGGTGCAGCCTGAGGGCGCTGAATAAGATGGCCACTATCCGAACGGTCACCGGCATTTGGCTTTGCCGGGGACATCACCTGCAGCCAGAGCTGCTGCTGAATCTGGTCCCATGGCAAACTGGGGTTCAAAGCGGCCCGCATTCTAAATTCCTCATCGTATTGGAGCCAAGCCGGCCCCACAAAGTCCGTGTAACCCCGGTAAATGATATTCAAGTATTGAAACAGTGGTGCCGCCCTCCAAGGGTGCGCCCTGGCCAACACTCCCGCGTATATGAGGAATCCAGGCAACCAGTTAGACCAACTCCTGTCAACGCGCCTACGCCTGATCTTTTCCTTATCCCGCTCATCCAAGTCTTCCTTATCCTTCTTCTCCAGTTCCCTGAAGAGAAGGGTGAAGACATCAACATATTCCCCTTTTATAATCTTGTCCCTAGTGGCCTGTGTCAGGTGATCACCCAAGGGGAGAGCGGTGTCACCAAACGGCAAAGCCCTATATGGGACAAAGCCATAAGGAGAGGGGCCATAAGGGGGGAAAAACCACTGCTGGCCCTGACCATAGGGCAAGCCGGGAGCCTGAAGGCTCCCAATTGGATCAGCCACAGGGGGCTGTTGATGACCAGCCGAAGGCCCTGCATAAGCCTGCAAACTGGCTGCAGCAGTAGGCACCCAGACCTGTGATGTAGGTGGAGCAGGTGTTGGTGTGAGGCCGGAAGGTCCGGAGGCAGCCAACTGACCCCAGGGCCCCCACGGCCAGGTGCACCCTTGCGCAGGCAAGGAAGACTTACCGCCCTGAGAGTTCGGATCCACAGCAATGGCCACTGGCCCTGGTTCAACTGCTTCACACTCTTCCTCTGGGGGAACCTCCTCAGATGCCCTGGGTTCTGCGGGAGCACCGACAATCGCGCCTTCCTCCTGAACAGCCCTGGACTCTAAGGCAGAAAGTCGCATTATAACCTCCCTCTGGAAGGCAGCCGCCGAAGCCTTCTCAGTGGGCCGCCGAGCCCTGGCCCCTGATCCCCCAGCCGGCACACCACCCCACGCTTGTTCCAGCGCAGCCAGCCTGTCCAAAATCTCTCGCCGGCTGGGCCCACCGTCCTCATCCTCGGAAGAAGACAAAGCCGGGGGATGAGGCCGTTTGGAAGCTGCCCGCTTAGCAGGCTGCTTGCCCTTGGATGGGCCACTTCCTTTCTTGGGCGGCATCCCTGGCACAACCTGCTACCAACAAAAGGAAATATGTTATTATTTCCCTCACAACAAGACCCACTAATGAAATGGAGGCTGAAAGACCCCCTAAAGCACTGGAAAGGCTCCCTATCCAATGCCCGCAGCAGCCAATGGGCATAGGCCCAATCCACTAGCTGCCCTGTACAGGCCCCAAAATGGCCACCCCACCAATATTCAAAATGGCCGCCAAACGGCCGCGATCCTCAGGACCAAAAGGAACAAGGCAGAGGCACCAAGGGGCCAGCAGCTGAAAGCAAGAAGCAGCCCCTAACCGGCCAGACGGCTAACTAAGCCAAGGCCGAGGGGGGGGGCAAGGAAGGAAAGGTGCCCCGTGAGAATGCAAGGCGAGCCCTCCTTACTGCGCCACGTCCAAACCGCCCCACACGGCCGCACTGGACGGCGCGGGCAAGCACACCCTCCCCCAACCCAGGGGCTCCACCCGTAGCCAGAAGCCCCTGGCTGCCCCGCTACTGCGGCGCAAGCCGCCGCCGGCAAACGCTGCACGCCGCGCCGCTCGTCCTCCGCCGCAGCGACGCAACCGGCAAAGCGAGTGCGCGTCCTCACGGCCTCAGACCCGGACCGCCGTCCTCCGCCGCCGCCGCTGCGCCAGCCGCCCGCAGTCCGCAGTCCCCACGCTCGGAGGCAGGCCCAGGCCCTGCTCAGGGAGAGCACGATGCTTTCCCCTCCGAGCAAAGGACGCAACTGCTGGCTGGGTCGGCAGAACCGCCTGCTAAGGCGTGTGGCTCCGCCCCCAGCCAGAACACCCGGATAGAGGGAGGGGGTCTGTCTCCCTCCCACAAGCCTGCAAACTACGGCCCCAGGCTGAATACAGCTAAGCTGCCGCCTGGAGTGCCGGATTGCCAAAACAGTGACAGTCTTAAATTCTATCTTCTTAGTAATTTTTTTGCCTCTCTTTTCCCAAGGAGCACAGAGCAGCACATGTGGTACTCTCCTCCCCATTTCATCCTAAAACCAATCCTGTGAGGTAGGGTTCTCTATGTAAGCTGGGGCTGGATCACCTCCTCTCATCCATGGGCTCTGATCGGCTAACAATCACTTGGATTTGTAAGAGGCCAAATTCAGCACTCTGGAGGATAAGCAGGAGTTTGAGAGTGCTTGCCACAGCACTTTGGGTAATTTCTAAAACTTCTTAGAACCAACTAGTGCATGAATACCTACCAGTATTAATTGCTGAAGTACCAAAGAACATTGTCCTTCTCTTTTGTATGTGCAGTTTCAACCCACTTATGGCATCTAAGAAAATAGAATGTTGCCTATTGAAGTTAGATAAAACCAGTTAGGCCACATGCTTAACAACACTGACCAGACTATGTTAACCAGAACAGTGGATTTCATCAATAATTTGAAATCTGTTGTTCTGGGTGAAAAAATATAGTGTTCTTGCACCAAATGACTGTGTATATGGGCATATGCTGTGGTTTTTCCAAGTACAGCATTAAAAGTGTCCCATGACAGCCATTATCTGGCTCACCACGGTGACATATATCTAGAACCACACAATTCTTGCACAGTTTCACAAAAGCAGAGGAATGCTATTCTGATGGAGCAGGTTCAAATCAGACAAAATTATCTTCAGACAATTCTGCAACATTCTAACAAGGACAACTTCAAGCATATGGGTAGAAGGAATGATAGGAGTTCAGTAAGAATGTCAGTAAGTCTTCCTGTATACTTACAAATACCATACACCAGATCAGTAACGTTTCATTTCAGGAACCAATAAAAACAAAGGCCACCTATGGTGTGCTTACCAACAACATGCAGTTCACGCAAAAGTTCACCAGAAACATGCAGTGCTGAGACCTAGGGCAAATCCACACTCACTCATCTTCCGCTTATCTTGCGCTGTCGTGGCAATCGCCTTTATTCTGCTACCAGGCTGTGCATCCTCACATCCACCCTTCCGGTGCGTCTTCATGGCACAATCAGTTCTCCACACGCCACCGAGTACAGTGTTACCGTGGGCGGTTCCATCCTCTGCCGTCAGAATTAACGGCGCACGTCACTTCCCTTTTTTTAAAAAAAGGGGGTAAGTTATCCAGTATACCAATACCTTGAATTTGTTTCCCGCACCTGCCGTTCACTGGAGACAACCGTTGTTGGAAATACAGGATTGCTCAGCTTAGCACCTTGCACTCCTGAAAATTGGGGAACTCAATAGGGAAACATTCCCCGTGCGACATGTGCATGGTCCGGTGACCGTTTCTTTTCCTGCACAAACCGCTGCTCACTAGGGTTGGTTTACCAGTATACCGACCATTATGCACTGTTTTAAAAAAAGGGAAGAAAATGGATTTCCATGAATATCACGTGGTTTGGAGGGAAGGCGCAATAGTGGCGCGGTGATGGCGGGGAACACACGGAACAGGAAAGCGTGTGAGTATCTGCGTGAATAGCGCGCTGCTTGCAAAAAAAGCCACGGAATCAAATATGTAGTGTGGATTCAGCCCTAATTTCCAAAGTGCATGAGATGCTTTAAAGAACAGGGAGAAAAGCACAAAATAAGTGGAGAACTTGAGAGGAACATTAAATCAGACAGCGACATTTAGCATTTCTAATTTATTTACAACCCAGTCTTTCACAAAATGTTCCAGGGGTTAATAAGGAGTCTTGTACTACTTAATATATTAGGTCTGACTACAGAGTTTGAGTGATTCAAACCTTAATCCAAGACTCAGACCAAAACTTCAGGACATTTTGGCGTTTACTGGCCACTTTCCGTCCACATGATTGGTGGGTGCCAGCAGAGTACCATAGTGGACTGCACAGGTTGCCACAGGTGGCTTTGTTAAGGCTGAGCAGAGCCCAGGGCAAAATGAAAATGAATTTCCATAGAACGTTTCCTGAGATAGGGGCCCTTTTCACACTGCTTACCTGCTGCCGGGACGTCGCGAAATATTGCACGAAAAACATGGAAGATAGCATCTTCTCGTGAGAGTTTTGTGTGACATCACGCAAAACTCTGGCGAGAAGATGCTATCTTCCGCGTTTTTTGCGTGATATTTCTCAACGTTCCGGGAGCAGGTAAGTAGTGTGAAAAGGGCCATAGTTGGGAAAATGGGAAACTCTTGATTTATCCTGGTACATTGTTTCTTTGTGAACATAGATCTCCTTTAAATCCTGTCCTATCTCTGGCAATCCTATATTTGTCAAAATACCATTCATTACATTCGTAATGAGAGTTAGCCTCAAGAAATACATCATTGCTATGGCGGCAACCATAATAATTGTGGTTGTGGAGGCACCATAATAATGTGACTCTTTCCAGCCTAAAAGGGAATGGAAAGGGTAAAGTGAATTGTTTAATTTGGGAAATTTAGGATTATGCAGGAAATGCACATGTACATGTGAGGTTTTTTAAATTTAACAATAGTTAAAAGAAAGCTGAAAATCAGAACAAAAAATACACACAAATTTGTGACAGAGTAACAGTACTGGATACACTAATTATTTGATTAACATGCCATATACATACAGATACATACACTTTACACAAACAACTAGAAGTGCAATGGGTTACTGGGTAAAGAGTGAGTCCCCTGCAATCAATTCTTTTCATCAGATGTTGATAACAATATCCTTCAAAAAGTTTATGGTCTCAGACCACAGAAGAAATGCAAAAGTTTGAAATGGGTTCTGTAATGTCTTCAGAAAGGAGAGGCTGCTTCCAAAGGGTTGAACAAAGATTTATTGCAACTTCATGGTTAACAGGACAAAACTAACAACTGCAGTTGCAGAGAGAATAAGCAAAAACCTCAGAACAGGGATAAGGGAGAATAGCTCAGCCTAACTGAGCTGAGCTCTACCCCACCACCTACAGTGAGCCAAGAGGGCCAATACACTACAGATTCCTACCTGGAAACCTATTGCATTTATAGTTGTAAAAGCAGGGGGCATGCAAGGACTTGCAGGGGGCATTTTCTTTCATTCTTCCCTAGTATTTCCTCTTTCCTGTCCCTAAAAGCCCCCTATAACCTCTCTCCTTTCTCTGCTTCCTTCCCACCTACTGCCAATCTACCTTTATCTGCTCCCTGCGCCATCTTCAGATTTTCTTCTTTCCTTTCCCCTGACAACCTTTACCCAGGAAAACTATGGCCTGGTTGTAAAGTGCTGGCTGCTGAGCCTGACCCAGTTGTATGGTGGGAAACTTGCAAGGACTTGTGTAGGGCACAGTACTTTCTCCTGCATCCCCTTCACTGCACTATTTCCCCTTTTCCTCCTCCTGGCAGCCCCCATATCTTCTCCCCTTTCCCTGCAACCGTGTGTCCATTCCACTCACCAATCAACCTACCATTTATCTACTCCTCATCTTCAGCATATTTATTTATTTACTTCACTTATATCTTGCCATACTGCACAATGGGGGCGCAAGTGGCTCCCATCATTCTCCTGTACTCGATTTTATCATCACAACAACCCTATGAGGTAGGTTAGGTTGAGGCCTGCGTGAGTCATGTAGAGCAAGTTGCCCATGGCTGTTGCTAGGTGCAGCCCATGAGACTCTCTCAAAGGCCAAAACAGCCCTGGAAAGGGCCCTGAGCCTTTTACTGACAAAAACCAAAGCTAGAACTGGCAATACTGTTGTGGTTGTCAAGCAACCACATAATGGCCACTGCAGAGAGCACCTCACCTTCTCCCCCTGCCCTGTCCTGCCCTGTGCACGCACATGCGCGTGCACACACACACAATTTTTTAGATTTTTCTCCAAACCTGGAGCATTTCTCAGGTTTATAGAGAGATCTGTTTTTTTCAGCTCCAGTCTCCAGATTTAAGTATCCTCAGATCTGGCTGCCTTGAGGATTGGATATATTGATTCATTACATGCATATAAAGCATACATTGCATTGTTTCTTTAAATTTGTCAAAATATTTCTCTCTTGAGAAAACTTGGTTCCTTTCTTCTGCCATATGTCCCAGGAAGCTGGCCTCCCTGAAGCTTCAACTATCTTTCTACCGTGAATATACAGTGGATTCCGACAATAAAGTAGCACCAGCTCTGCAGTTTATACCAGTTTCTGCAATAGTGATGGGGTTGCCAGCTTTGGTTGTAAAGGCCTCTTTGAATTGGGACTGTTTGCTTTATTGCACTGGAGTCAAAGGTACAGATGGCAAATACTTACCTTGGGGGTGGAGGCAATAGCTAGGAGAAAGCAGGAACGTATTGTTTTCTGTCTGTTACTGCCTTGCTGGAAAGTCTGAGACGAATCTGGAGAAGCAAGAGAGAGAATGATCACCATTTATTCTTTGATAGTATTGGAGCTTCATAACACTTCCGAGGATGCTAACCATCTGTGTCCTTAAGTGGCCCACTGGAGCTTTGCAAAATGCCAATTTTAAAAATTATTCGACTGAATAAGAAGAGGAATTCACCTGTCTTATGTCTGAGTCTCTCTTGGGTTCCCTTTCTATGCATATCCAATTGAATTGGGATATTTAAGGAGAATTTAAGGGTAACGAGAGAATATTTGCTGAACTCTCTTTGTCGACTTGTAGAGATGTACTTTGTGCTCTAAGCAAGCTAGTACTTCAGGACATGGCCAGAAGGATGGAGAGGTTGGGGAAACCCCACTTCTTCACGAGAGTGGCAGTTGTTAATTGCCTTTAGAAACAAAAATATTCAATCTTAATTCAAATACATTTGTTAAATAAGTTTTTATTGTCCTTGTTTGGTGTACTAAATATGGCCAACTGTTCAAAAATGAGAGAAGTCTAGAATTAAATACTACAGGGAACTATTATATTTCCGTACAAGAAAATAATGTGTATTTGAGTTAATAGCTTGCTCTATCATGGAGAACCAATGCCTAACAACCGGTTGGATTGTTATCTGCAAATAAGCCACTAACAAAGAAGACAGATGAAGAAGTTTATTGAGAAAAGGCATGCTAGCCTGGCAGACTACTGAATCAACTGATCAGAGAGGCAAAGAAATTTCTGGGGAGAGAAGGATGATGCAGTGCCTCTTGTTTATTTAGTCATTCAGTGATTCATTCCTTCATTTAATAGTCCACCTTTTCATAACTACGCTTCCTGAGCTATAGGCCTGGCTCTAAGATTCAATGCATAGTTTCAGAATGCAGCTTTGGAATTACAAGAGGATGCTCTGGCATACAAACACAAAAGCCAAGTTCCCCAACATATTGAAAATGTGCATATCATGAGATAGGCATGGGTAGGCAGAACCCTTTTCTATGGCAGGTAAACTCTCCACAGTAAGGATTTTTGAAAAATGAAACATTCAGTTATGTGCTCTTCTATATTCAGAATGGTCCAACTTTACAGTCACTCCATTGGCTACCTATCAGTTACCATGCTCAGTTCAAGGTTTTGGTTATTACATACAAAGCTCTTCATGGCCTTGGTCCAGCAAACCTATGGGAATGCTTCCCTCCCTGTGTCCTTCCACGGCCACTTCACTCATCTAAACAGAGTCTCTTGCAGGTGCCAGCCTGTACATGGGCAAAATCAACAGCAGCCCATACATAGGCTTTCTCTGTGGTAGCCCCTACCCTATGGAATGGACTGCGCTCCTGGCTTTCTGCAAACAATGCAAAACTGAATTATTCAAAAAGGACTTTTTCTCAGTTAAAAGGACAGTATTGTAGGAAAGGGGTCCCAGATGTTTCGCTAATGAGTTAGGAACCATAGATTTCACCATCATGTTGCCTTACATATTATCCATTGCTTTAAATATGTACTCCTATATACTACCTGTGCTTCATGTTGTTTAATGTAAATCCTCGAATCTATTATGTTCTGTTTCAGCAGTTCTTCAACCCCATATTGGATCCTTCTAATACTATTCCTTTGTAAACATATTCATTTACCTTATGACATTATTGTCCCCTACCTGTCTACCTGTGACTCAACTACAGTGATCCAGGCAACGGTCATCTCTAGGTTAGACTACTGTAACTCGCTCTACGCGGGCCTACCCTTGAGCTTGACCCAGAGATTGCAGCTGGTACAAAATGCAGTGGCACACATCATTATGAAAGCACCAAATAGGGCACATATTACACCAATACTGCATGAGCTGTATTGGTTGCCAGTGGAGTACCGGATCTGGTTCAAGGTTCTGGTATTGACCTATAAGGCCTTGTGTGGACTGGGGACAGCATACTTGAGGGACCATCTCTCCCCATATATTCCCTGGAGGATCCTCAGATTGGGAGGAAAACAACTTATTGGTCCCTGGCTCCAAGGAGGCCCTCCTCGCCTCAACTAGAGCCAGGGCTTTCTCAGTCCTGACTCCTACCTGGTGGAATGCTCTGTTTACTGACACCAGGGCCCAGCAGGATTTACTATCTTTCCACCGGGCCTGTAAGACAGAGTTGTTACGCCAGGCTCATGGCTGAGGTTGGGCCTCCACTGGCCGGAGGATGCAACATCTACCCCCCTTCCTGTGAAAGTTGCCCACCACTGTTTGTTTTTCAGCTGCTGTTACTGTGCTGCTATATCCAGTTGTATTGCTGTATCAATGGCTATTAGTTGTATTGTTGCTGCCAGGCAAAAGAGTGTTGCTATTTTTATATGTTTTAATGTGGAACATTTTTAAATGATTTTAAGGTTGTTATTGGCCCTGAGCCTGCTTGCGGGGAGGGCAGAATACAAATATGATATAAATAAATAAATAAATAAATAAATAAATAAATAAATAAATATGGAAATGTTCTTGACACTGTATGGAAATGCCTGCCTTTGTCCTTGCCACTTACTAATCTCATACTATGTAATCTGCCTTGAGTCTCAGTGAGAAAGGCAGAATATAAACAAGCAAATGAACAAATAAATAGGATGGCTGGACAATGTCCTTTTTCAGAACCTATATAGATCACCCTTCAGACTCTTCAGAATGAAAGACTCTTGTTCACAGTATCAAACAATATTATGTGCTCAACCAAAGACATGCACTACTTAATAACAGCATTTACACAGCACCTTTTGAATGCTCAAAGTGCTTCACAAAGTATCTCAGTAAATAAAAATAAACATATTACTTCCTCACACTTTATGGACAGTTAGACCAAGCAAGCAGTGCTAATGCTCTGTCTGCTCTGACATTAGCCAGCTATAGACATATGTAATGGAGACATTTAATTAGATATCAGATGGTAACTTCGCACTGACCTCAGATAGTTTTCATCCAGTGGCCTAAGAGGTGAAAAGCCCTATATCTTATTTCTTAACATTGAGCCTTCCAATCAGTTGACGAAACAGGTGTTGTGTCAAAAGCTCCCTTTCCCTATTAGTAACCAAAGCAAATGTCCCATATTATGTTATAGGAACTGGAAGGGCTAGGTGGGGGATTAGAGCTGCCAACTGGCCTGGAAAAGAATGTGCTTCCCCTTTAAAAGAAGCTTAATTTGTGGAAATGGACAGCTGGTAAATAATATCCCTCTGTTAAAGGGACAGGACATTGTTCACCAGTCCAGTAGGCAACTTTAGGGGACGGGGAAAAGTCATGCTTCTAATGCCAGATGGAGTAAATTGGCAGGGAGGAGCTTAGCTCAAGGAGTCCCAGATGCAAATTCTACTGTGTTGTGTTGTGCAAATACTACATACCATATGTGATACTTGTTATCTTTTTCACTAAGAGGGGAAAAAAGTGGTTGTGGGGAAGAGCTTGTATAGGAAAATGCCTGGAAGAGAAAGTGTTAAGCAGCCCACTTCCCCCACTCCAGCACCTCTTAATTTTAAAAAGAAACTATAGGAAAACAGAGAACAGATACTTATGGCTGTGTGTCATGGCTAGTTTTAGCCTCAAATACTATTGCCCCTTGTCACAGGCTTGATCTGAAGACCAATGAGATATGAATTGTAAAATAATGATGATGATGATGATGATGATGATGATAAGTTGTGTTGAAGAGCTTTAGAAACAATCAAGGTTTTAGAAATGCAGGCTTAGTCATACTTCGTCAGAATGATTATGCCATCCTTCCACCAAATAATTAATTCATCATAGAGCAGTAGAGTTGCAGTATTTCATGCAGTAAAACAGACTCTCTCCACACTTACCTGTCAAACAGCACTTGACCTAATGCCCAATTTTCTGGCAAATTAGATAATCCTCATCAAATCTATTATTAAACAAATATGAAGCAGAAACCCTCAAAGTATGATTACTACTAGAACCATTCATGTCCACCCTGTGTTCCACAGCCTCCCTATAGTTTTACTCAACTCCAACCAGTTTTATCACTAAACTACTCATTTAATTTAGCAATCCACTAAAGTCTCCATTAAAATGCACCATGTGTCCCCCTTCTTGGGCCTTTAATAATTACCCACGTCTACTGTGTCTTCTAATCTCTTTCTTAATGAGCATCCCAAGCCCTTAATAATTTAAAAGGATGTCAAGACAAGTCTCAATTAAAGAGAAATTTTTCAGATGCATATGCAATGACAAGCGTTAAACCAATCGAAAGGAACAACCACCCTCATCTTTATTAGCAAAAAAGAAAAAGAAGAAAAGGAAGCAATAATATGAGTTACAAAGTGATTTTTTTAAAAAAAATACTCAATTGGAAATCTTGCTCCCATGGACACACTTTTTTCATACATATTCATAGGGAGGAATTCAACAAAATTCTGTCGGAATATCTTAAATTCTGAAATCAGACTAAATTATGTGAATTGTGCAGATCTGTTTATATTGGCATGTTATTATGGTGAAAATATTGAGCCATTTAGCTCTAGTTAGTTTCCAACACAATAAAAAGCTAGGCAGACATGAAGCTATACAAGCTATTCATTTAATTTCTGAGCCTAGACATGACAAATATACCTCATTTATTTTGCATGCTTATATTCTGTTTCTTCATGTCTCTTTGGTTGGCATCCTAGCCAAAAAAAGCACTGCCAGCATCCAGTATGAATCAAGAGTAAGCCTGAAACTGTTTCAGAATCCTGTGATATCAAAATTCAGTGTCACTTCTTAAAATATGCTGGTGGCCAATTGCTATTAGGGATGGTCAGATATTTCAGCTCACATTCTGCTTTCAGGTTGCATGCAATTTTTTATAGAACATTTTGCAGCATGAGAATGTTCAGCAGGTTATTTTCTGCATAAGCAAACTAGAACATTTCACAGAAGCAGATTCTCACGCATCCCATTGTCCATTCTGTTGTTGTTGTGTGCTGCTCAGTAGCCGATTGTTTAAATAAGAAAAACAGTTAGCCAATTTTTAAAAAAAGTTTGGTGTTCCTCTAACCTTGTTATCGATATTATGAAACACATACACATTTTTGCATAGCCTTTATAGGTACTATAGTTCTCCCTGCATCATTTAACTAAGTCCATGACTGTACAGGTGTAAAAGTACCCACAAGCAGAAGACCTGAAACTTCACCACAACAGCTTCTGCAAAATTGCAAATAGAGATGGGCACGAACCACAAAAAAACCGAACCATGAGTTTCGTGGTTCGTGGGTTTTCACGAACCAGGAACCAGGAACTGGCACGAACTGGGGCAAGTTCATGAACCAGTTCATTGTTCGTAGTTCATGGGGTTTAAATGCCCCTTTCTGGCTGCTTAGCAGAGGCAGGGAAATGGACATTTGACAGTTTAAAGGGCCCCTTCCTGCCTTGCAAGGGGCAGGTCCCTTTAAACTATCAGCTGGCAGGCGGGGGGGACTATCAGCAGCAGGGCCCTTTAAACAGCCCAAACTCCAGCCTCCAGACCCAGACCCACACTTACCTTGTCCAACCACCCTACGGGCCTGCGGCATCTTCCCCCTCCTCCTGAGAGGGGTGGGAAGGCCATTTTTGGCCTGCCACTGCGCAGGCCCACAGAGAAGCGGAGGAGGCCCAAAACAGCCTTCCTGCCCCTCAAATGGCTGCCGTGGCCTGCAAGGCGACGGAGGAGGCCATTTTTGGTCTCTCTGCTGCTGCGCAGGCCTGCAGGGCAGCGGAGGAGGCCAAAAATGGCCTTTCCGCCCCTCAAATGGCCACGGTGGCCATTTGAGGGGTGGGAAGGCCATTTTTGCCTTCCTCTGCTGCCGCACGGGCCCACAGGGTGGCAGAGGAGGCCAAAAAGGGCCTCCCTGCCCCTCAAATGGCTGCAGTAGTAGCCATTTGAGGGGCAGGAAGCCCATTTTCAGCCTCTTCCACCACACTGCTGGCCCATGCAGCAGGAGAAGAGGCCAAAAACAGCCTTCCTACCCCTCACGGGAGGAGGAGGAAAAGGCCACGGGTCCACAGGGTGGCCAAGCAAAATAAGTGTGGGGCTGGGGCTAGAGGGTGGAGGTAGGGGTGGGGGGTGGGGTTTGGGTCGTTTAAAGGGACTTGCCACTTGCAAGCGGTAGGAAAAGTTTATATGGCCATTTCCCTGGGGCCATATAAACTGCCCCTTTAATACAAACCAAACAAACCAGTAGACCAGTTCGTGGAAGTTAGTAGAAACGAGCTTCCATGAACCAGTGGTACGCAAACCACGAACCAGCCGGGTTTGTGGGGTCTTTTGGTTCATATTTGGGTTTGTGCCCATCTCTGGTCACAAAGCTGCTTGGCAGATGCTCAAGTTGGAGGACAGTGAGGAGATCCAAGGCTCAGCTCGGAAGTATTTGCAGTTACGAAAGACAGCATGTTTGCCACAAAGTTTGCACCACCTCTAATTGCTGCTACAATGTGGCTCCATATCATTACAGATGAGGTGATGCGAGATACTCTTATTTCATGAATGCTTCTTAATTTGTTCCTACCTCTGAACTTTAGTTCTTCCTATCTCTTTGGGTGACTTTCTAACATCAGCCTTGGGTTTTCATGATTTCTGATGGCTATACTATTCCTCAGTTTGAAAACCCTTGAAAGAGAAGTACTCAACTTAGTTTGCTTTCTAGCACCATCTTGGTATATGAGCTTACTTATTAGTTACCTGAACCTTGATTCAGCAGAATTTTTCCTCTTATTTCAGCCTATGGATAAAGGGTAAATAGTTGTTTGGATTGGCCTTTAGTGGTATGGGACTCTGTCCCATCCTTTTTGCTGGATTTGAGTGCTTTAACTCAAAATCTGTCACACTCAGCATCACACCAACTTCATTTGAAAAACGCTGCTTGGTTGGGACACACATTTCTTTCACATTTTCAAGACTTTCTCAACCACAAGTTGTTTGATTCTAACACATGTCCTGGTCACATAGAGAAAAAAATTCATCACTCAGTGTGACAACGTGCTTGGGCTTTTGCTTGTCTGCCCTTGAGCTCCTATTTGTCACACAACATAACTTGCTTTTTGCACCACTGAAGCACAAATGGTAAATATATTTCACACAAGGACTGAAGAATATGTCTCCAGGTTTCTCATCCTTCTGATTCCTTGCTGAAAAACTAAGGATACAACAGCATTGTTGCAGATTGAATACCTCCAAGATGCCATGGCTGAAGCTGGCTGTGTTCTTTTGGAATAAACAGAAGGTAACTTTAATTGGCTCTAAGCATTTTTGCTTGCAGCTCGTGGCTTGCAGCCCAAGCCTTCAGAGGAGCCAGCATATGAATCTAGGACCAGCCCAGGATGTACTTTGCAGTTGTTGTGCTGTTTTGTTGTTTGTTTGCATTGACATCAATATATCTCATTCTCAACCTGACTAAATCTGAGGATATTTAAATCCAGACACTGGAGCTGTAAACAGAAAAGACAGATCTTTCTACAAAATGGCCACCCAACTTTGCAGAAAAATCTGAAATATTTTTTTTATTGTTTGTTTTAGAAAACTCCAAAATAATAAAAGGAGTGCAGGTAGCTTTAAGACACCGACAACCCCAATGGCCATTGCTAAACAACCAGAAGAGTTTTGCCAGCTTTCAATGTTGGGTTTCTGTTAGTAAAAGGTATGAGGAGGGCCCTTCCCAGGGTTGTTTTGGTTGTCGAAGGAGAACTCATTGGGACCAGGGCCAGCAGTAGCCACCAAATGACAATATCATGTGACTTACATGACTCACTCAAGCCAGGCTGCTTGCTACTATTCAACAGCTGCTAACTCACAAAAGCCAGTGTGGTGTAGTGTTTAAAGCTGCAGATTAGGATCTGGGAGACCAGGTTCAAATGGTGGCCTTGGGTTATTTACACATTCTTAGCCAAAGCTATACCTCCCAAGATTGTTGTGAGGATGGAATGGCGGAGAGGAGACGGATGTAAGCTGCTTTGGATCTCCATTGTGAGTGAAGGTGGGATACAAATGAAGTAAATAAATAATAAATATATCTGAAGATATTGGGGGAAATAAAAAGGTAGGCTATTTGAGAAGGAGAGAAGGAAGCCAAGAAACAGGAGGATATGGAAATTACCAGGAAAATAGAAAGAGAAAATATTATGAGGATGCAAAGAAAAGTAAAGCCCCACCCCCACCCAGCAAGTCATTGCTAGTTCCTCATTGCTTTTCTCTAGATATCTTGGTTTTACTACATGTGTTCATATGTAGTTTACCACTAAGAAAACCAAGTTATTTTAATGATAATTTAAAATAAGGGAAGCCTGAAGCATAATGTTGTGTGGTTGCGGTCTCTTTTTTATATTACACTAGTAGCTTGAGAGTTGCTACAGCGTGGGTCCTTCTGCTGCTGTGACACAAAAAAAGGCTTTGGGTCACATGGTAAGAGCTCACACTACTTCTCTTTATACCAGCTCTGACCCTTCCTTTAATGGAACAATACAAGTGTGGAGAGAACGCAATACTATGACATAGGCTTCCCTCTCTGAGGAGCAGAGTGTCTCATATTTCGTCTTCTGCATGGTAAGTAGGCACAGTGTAGCAGCAACTGAGCTCCCAACATATTTTAAAAAGAGAACCAAGTTATGACATTTCTGAATTCCCTGAATACCCTAACATCTCACCACTTTGTGGGAAATGCTGTGGGTACCAGGAGAGCCAGTATAGTTGGTGGGCTTCATTGTTGGTGGGCTTGTCCAGTGATAATGAAATTTTGACAACAGATTTTCAACCAGATATATAAGATCACAGGCTATGCTGTCCCAAATAATCCAGCTAAGGTTTTACTGAATTTATGGCAAGACACAGAAATACTTAGCATCTGCCAAAACTTAATAGCGAGCCTCCTCTCTGTAGCAAAGAAGGTTATCGCCTCAGAATGGAAGGAACCCAACCCACCCTCACTAAACAAATGGTATAACAAACTATGAGAGCATTTAGCCCTTGAAAAGATCTCAGATAGCTTGGCAGATTCAAAACCTCACAAATCGGGTTCCAACGTCTTTGACAAGTAGTTTCCTTTAATTGAAAAAATGTCATCCAACTCAATTGAACCAAACTATTGTAACAACCACATTCTCCATATTATATTATTGTATTACTAAATCCTTGCTATTTTCCTCTCATCCATCTCTTTCTAGTTTGATATAGTATATAAATAAGAAACCTATTATATTGCCATGTTGTTAATGTTTATATAATTATTTTTCTGTATACTTACTTTTTATACATGACTCAAATTTGTAACAATCACTTCTTTGGTTAAATTTGTAATGTTCAGATGTTATTGTTTAATAAAATGGTTTAAAACTGAGAAAATAAATAAATTCTGAATTCTGAAAAATATTCTGAGCTAATCCTCGGTTTAGATAGGTTGATAGCCAGGTCAGAAGCAGCACTTGCTTGGCCAACTTTCCATGTCAACCATAGGGTTGCTATTGTACCTGGCACCTGAGAGGGAGAAATTTGGGGGTGGGGACAAGCTCTTCAGCAATGTACTAACAAGCTGTTTGGCATCCCACTAACATACAATGTCACTTGGGACATGAATCTAGAAGTGATAGTGTTGGTGCAATATTCTAGGATTCACTCGAATCTCAATGGTTAAACCATCCTAGAGCATCACACAGGTGTGATGGCTTTACCTCTGGTTTCACATAGGACAAGATATTGCCTATTGGCCTAACACCAAGGACCCATCCCCATTTTTCTACCACCAGTCTGTCAAGAGGCAGCAGGGGACAGGGAGGCCAGGCCAAGAGGTCTGCTGCTATAGGTCTTCTACTGTAGCCCTCTCCCCCAGTTAATCAAGAACTGCAGGTTTCAGATAAACATGACACACAGCACAGACCCACCTATGCAGCAGGTTATTTAGTAGCAGGAGCGACCTCCAGTTTCTTTTCACTTTGACCAGGATCCACAGCTCTGACACGGTACACGAAGAGCTGTATCTATCTTCCATAGAGTTATGTAAAATACACAGAGAGAGAGAGAGTTAATGATTATGGAGATCTAGGAGCCTTGGATAGTTGAGGTTTAGCAAAAGTAGTCTTTGGATTCATGGCAGTGACCAGACAGATTTCACAACAGATTTCTTTGGGGCAATTTATATGAAATAACATTAGCAAAGCCCAGAGGGTTTTTTTATAGCCTTGCAGTATTAAATTAGCACATACTTTTAAGGAAAGAAGAAGAAAAATAAGTCACTAAGGAAACATTAAAATGTCAAGCTTAAAGTAATAATTATAAACAATAATGAGGATTTTTTAATTATGAAAAATACCATGACAGTATGCTTTTAAATTATATATAATGGAAAACAAGGTGAGTCACATAATCATACTCTGCTTGACACATAACAATCTTCTTCAACAATCTTCATCCTGCCCCCATGTCAGATCTGCACAAAGGGGGCATGTTCCCTTGAGGATGCAAAAATGCATCTCATCTACCACACTGAAAACCGACATGCACTCGCTCACCAGAAATGCATCTTTTGAAGCCACTTAACTTGCTGTAGAACAGGTGCTGGTTAAAGCATCATAAAAGATTCATTGAATCTCTCAAAGTATATTTAAGGAACAAGCTAACCAGATTGAAGGCCTCACAGATAGAATATTTATGACAAAACTTCAAATCCCCATGGCTGTTTGTTTCCCTGGAAAGAGGAGCAGTTCAATGTGTTATGGATTTCCTATTCAAGATAAAGTTAATTGTCCTAAGGTTTTATTTCTAGCTTGTACTAACTGACTGTGGTTAGAAATTTTCAAAACAACGATCAGTGAAAATCACACAAGTCCTCCACTCTGCTACAGGTGTCATCAACTCTTTCTTGTCAATAAAAGCGTCTCATATAGAGATGGGCACAAACCGGAAAATGAACCGTGTGGTTCATGGTTCATCGCGTTTCACAAACCACAAATTTTCACAAACTTGCCCTGGTTCATGAACCGGTTTGTTTGGTTTGTGAAAATGTCACATCCAGGTCAGGAAATCATCACTTCTGGGTCAGCAGAACGCCACATCCAGGTCAGCAGAAGGTTTGCAGGAAGTCCATCCTCTGTTGCCTAGGAAACTGATTGATCGGCACCAGGTTGTCTGCAGTGATGAACCAAAGAACAAACCAAATGAACCAGCCTAAAGTTCATGGCAGTTCATCAGAAATGGGCTCTGACAAACTGCGAACCAGCCTGGTTCATCATGAAATTCGGTTTGTATTTCAGTTTGTGCCCATCTCTAATATCATAGCATAATATCGTAACACTGGTGCAAAAACCTATTTTAACCAAAGACTTAAGCATTCCCAGCATCACTCACTACCCATTGCTATGTACTTCTGAACAGTGGTAGCAACTGAAGGATTCAATATGGACTGAAACCACAGCACTTTCCCCACTATTCCCAGTATTTTGTTTCTTCTGATCAAAAATTATTCCTGAGTTTTTTTCAACCCCAGAAGGACAGGGAGGGGAGAAAGGCATATTTTGTTTTACATTTTTGCATCTCCTAATGAGAAAGCATGCTACCCATAATCCTCCTGATATGTATGATTGTTAAGTTATTTAAACAGGACAATGTATGTGTTTTCATACCCTGGGACATGTGAGCAAGTACCTGCAACAAACTTGTTTTTCCAGTTGCACATCATTTGAATCTTTACCTCTTGTGTTTCATGGTATGTGATGACAATTGCTGTAGTTTATGAAAGCTTATGCCACAATAAAATGCAATGTTTCACGTGATTCCCTTTTTTTCAGCATTAAGTACATGCCACTAAGGTCCCAGGTGACTGGTGAGTAACTGGTTAAAAAATAGGACAGTACATTCGAACTCTTCTGATGTAATTCTTTATCTGCTGAAAAGCTTACATATATACAATCTCATATTCATGGACTGAACAATGTAAGGACTAAAACTCTAACAGAAATACTAAGGCTTAAGCCAGCCTTCTCATGGTGGCACCTGGAATTCCACAATAATTCTCTGCATTTTCTTTCATGTTGGTTAAAGTTCTTTCTGCAGGGAGAGCCTAGCAAAGTATAGCTGGTATGGAAAGGATTCTGCATAATGTACAAAGCTAGAAAATGAACTTTATGGGGCTGGGAAACACAAACATGACTTTAAGTTGATTGTGTCTCCAAACCCCAGTTCTTTTTTTCTACATTAGAAAATCTAATTTACATGAATTCTCCTTTCTAACCTCTTCTCTGCTCTCTGCTCCACCTTCCCCAATCTGCTTGAATACCAAACAAAGCAATCAAACTGGCAGATGAGTCAGATTTGCTTATTGTATTCCATTCACATATGTAAAAAAATGATGCCATTTCTGCTCTTATTATTTATTGATGTCAAGAGGTGCAATTTAAAATTCTGCTCTTTATTTTTTACACGACTGTCAGAGAGATATCCTCCTCCCCTACAATCCCTCCACACACACACACACACAATTACAAATTATTTGAAGCACCAAGAAACGATAATATACTTAAAGAAGTAATTTAGGTTTAATATTTGAAATAGCTTGTTCTTTTATTTAGAGAAAAGAACATTTTTAACCCTTGAAACACATTCTCTTTGTGTTCTTCCTAGAACTCTGAAAATGTTAGTCATCTAGGAAAAGTATCAACTATTTCTTCTAAATAGTACCATCATCATCAATTATGCTTTCATATCAAGAAAAAAATGTGTTTTCCTGCTCCAAATGTTCAGTATCTCAAGAAAGAGCTACAAAAGGCCCACCTTCAGGGGAGTGATGGAAAGCTACAGGTGAGAACCTAATTGCTTGGGGTCTCTCATTTATGGATCTGAAACTGAGTTGGTTTAAATTTTGGCACCAGGCAAAAATCTTTTGATCACTGTAAGTGTTTTAAGGTTATTGTACTCCCCCTTTGAACCAATATTGTTGCTGCTATGATCATTTAATTGTAATTATTTACAGCAATTTTATATTAAGTTTGCTTTTGCTATCTATGCATTAAGATATTTTATGGGCTGTGCAGTATTAACTCTTTTAATTAAGTGTTATATTTTTAGGAAATTGCAAAACAAACAAGCTGGAAATAAATATAAAAATCATAATCTCATTTCGTTAAAGCTGCTTCCACAACAGAGAACATATTTTTTATCTATTACTGTGTATGTTGATATAAAATCTGATCTTGAATCATAATAATAAAACTTGACTGTCAACAGTGAACAATATCCGGGAAACCAAATTATAACAACACCCTCCCACCAAAAAGTTTGCATGCTTAATTTTGGTTTGGTTCTTATTTTGCAGTGGCAACTGCATTTTGTTTTCCTTAATGGCATTCACCAATTATATCCCAAGGGGAGAGAGCCTTTATTTAATTAATTAACTCTGTTGGAGGGGCAGGGAAATGAGAGCAATGCACATGAGTGCATTTTTCCCCATTGCTATCCAAATAATGACATTATTTCCCTCTCAATTGGTAGAATCCTTGCAAGGGGAAACCCGTCCCCATCTATCATCTTTGGAAACATTTGGAAGGTGGAATGCTCAGACTCCAATCATAGACTGCAATTCTAAATACATTTCCCTTGGAGCAGGAACTATTGAATATCATGGGACTATAGGCTGTAATTCTAAGGTCATTTCTGTGGGAGTAAGCACTACTGAATAACATGGAGATCACATCTGAATAGACCTGTTTAGGATTGCTCTCCCCTGCACCCCATCCTGCAAGGCATTCAACTGCTCTGCCATTTCAGAGACAATCTTGCCTGCTCACAGCTAAAGGAAACTTACTGAAAGAACACAGGTCTTTTTAAAGGGGGGGGGGGTTCAGACAATCATGCTGCCTGCCTGCCTGCACTTGGGAGATAAAGATTGGTGGTGATTAATGCAAGAACACTTCCTGATTGTGAGAACAAAACTGCAAAGCACAAGGAAACATGGTGCCAACAGGCAACATGTGGACTCAAAGGTAATAATTTATTGGAACTATAGAAAAAGAAAAAAAAGTTAATATAAAGCTGGATTATTTTTAATGCTGCCACAGCCTCGCTACCCCTTTGCCAGCCAGTTTCCCACCATAACATGCACCTGTCAACACTCACTTTCTTCAGGTCCATTGTTGTGAGTATGAGTAGTATAACTGAAGAAAAACACAGTATATTGATGGTTTAGAGGGAGGACTGTGTTCTATGCAATTTTGGTGCCATAAAGTGTAAAAACAGCTGAACCAAAGAGCCTGAAAGCCCTCATTGGAACGAACAAGGCTGAAATTAATGATAATGAAAAAAAAACCAAATGGATTAGATCCAAGCTGGCAACACCCAATCCAGAAAAAAGCGATGACAATACATCATTCCTTCAGAAACCCAGGATCCAAAACTGATTATTTTTCAGTTGCCACCTCTAATATATTTATACTTTTATTGTTCGATTTCTTCAGAGATGATGGTATATAAATATTTGCAATGATAGACAAATAAACATTTAATCAAACCATACTATGAAATGCTCTGGGAGAGGATATCAGGCAACAGAATTAAGATTATTAAATGACAAGACTGGGGTTCAGAATTGCTGGACTTTCTCTCACTAATAGTAATTGGTTGGATTTCTCTCTTCCCACCTATGTTCTCTTCTCTACAACACAAACAAAAAGTTACAGAGAACCTGCTAATTAGACTATACATACATAAATACATTGTACCTTTTAAAATCTCTTCCTACTCCACAGTGTGCAGAATTCTTAGGATAAGAAGATATAAAAGAGACAAGAGATAAAGAATGATTAAAGTCAAGTGCACCTTGGAATAAGAAGCTTTTGAGCAATTCACCAAACTTTCTGTAATGGGTTTTTGAAGATTATGCATAA
The DNA here is from genome assembly GCF_028583425.1 of Eublepharis macularius. Taxonomy (NCBI): domain Eukaryota; kingdom Metazoa; phylum Chordata; class Lepidosauria; order Squamata; family Eublepharidae; genus Eublepharis; species Eublepharis macularius. Next base: position 94,497,487 of record NC_072797.1, read on the forward strand.
ATATAAGTTATGGTACGATGATATCTGGGTAGAACAAATGGATACTTCCATAAAAGCATAGCCAAAATTCTTTTGCTGTGCCCCCTTCATAAAGTTTGGAACTTCTAGCATAGTACTTATATATCACTTTTATAGATGGATTAATTCCCCACTCAGAGAGGTGAACAAAGTCAGTGTTATTATTATTCCCAAGCTTGGGCTGAGAGGGGTGGCTTACCAAAGGCTACTTGCTGAACTCTCGGCAGTAGTAGGATTCAAACCAGCAGAGTGCTGATTTGCAGCCCAACCACTTAACCATTATGCTAAACAGTTAAGGGGTTGGGTCTTTCATTGAATGTGGTATCAGCAGATCGCCCACAGGCTTCAGAGGAAGACTCCTTGCACTGGATGAAAGCGCCACCCATTACTGAAACAAATGCACAGGATCCAACCCATCACATGTCAATATAGAATTGTCATATGTGAACAGGTAGAGCAAGTTTGCCCAAGCAACTCACCAAACTAACAGTGCAATCCTGAGCTAGAGTTACTCTAGTCTAAGCCCATTGATTCCAATTGGCTTAAAATGGGGTAACTCTTCTTAGGATTGCACTGTAAACATACTTCATCAGGCATGGTGAGCCCATAACGCTCAATAAATTTACAGTTTTTGCTGGCAGACTAGAACAGGCAGGTAGATTGTCAGTCAGACTAATTTACTTGCTGGTGAGCTTAGTGTTGCCAGGTTTCAGATTTATTCTCAGAACTTCAGGATGACAGGCTGAAATCTCAGGGGCATTAGCTAGCCTACACACTTGATGGATTCTTTAAAATCTTCCATGCATTCCTGTTTCTGGTAAATCCTGCACATATGTATAAGAGATGCGAAGCCATAATCTAACACTAACACATCAACTTCATTTTACATTTAGCATATAGTTAATTTCCATTTTGTTTTGTTATTTTTGTGTGTGTTCCAGCTCTTCAAAGTAAGATGATTGTGACTATACACATGCATAGATGCCATGTGGTACAATTGTCATGTATAAGTACAGTCTTGGTACTTCTATGTACTCAATGTGATGCCATTAAGTCCTGCCTCATGAGTCTCAGGTAGACATGGGCATGAACAGAAAAAAACCGAACATGGTGTTTGTTGTTTGTTGCCATCCACAAACAACAAACAATGAACATTGACAAACATGACCTGTTGACGAACATGATAGTTGTTCATTGTTTGTGGGGGCCAGCAGGCTCTCCTCCAGCCATCAAGATCCCTACCACACCGATTCGGTTTCGTTTTCTCAGCCATGCCGGACGCTCCTCTCGGCTGGTCCGGGAGGAAACGACCGGGCACCCTGACCGGGCGGCTGATCCGCAAGGATTAGCCCCCAGGACTCCCAGGGAGGGAGCCAGGGTCCGGGACGCGGCGGGAAGAACTCCCCGAAATCAATGCGGGGGGGGGAATTGCCCGTTTGTCCCTATGGAGGCCGGCAGATGTGCGCGGCGCCTCGAGTGCCGCCGGGCAACGAGAAACGGCAAGTAAAAGAAACAGGCGGATGCCTGTAAATAAGCGAATCCCTTCTGTTCTACAAGCGTTTGTGAAGGAGAGGTTGATCTGAAGAAGACTTGCTCTTCCCCTTCGTTGAGTTCCAGAATTTTGTTGGCGCCCCCCCCCCCCAAATGGCAGCAAAGAAGCAAAGTCCCGCTCTCGGTAAGTCAATCTCGGCTACCTTGAGGGGGGAGTCGCTCGAAGAGTTGGTGCGCAGGGCGGTGGTGGAAGCCATAAAACCCTTTGTTGACAAGCTGAACGAAACTGATCAAAGGGTGGGCTTAATTGAAAGCGAGGTGAAAACCATTAAGGCAGCAGCGGGGGGGGGGCAGAAAAGTCTGCTCTGGAAAGTGCGTCACTTGTGAAGGCTACAAAAAAGGAGCTGAAGTTGGTGGAGAACCAGCTGATCGGGCTACAGGTGGAACGAACGCAGACAATTTTGCGTCTCCAAAATGTGAAAGAGGAGGAAAATGAGGATTTGTGGGATTTGGTCTCGGAATTACTGGCGACACCCGCGAGGACGACTAAAGAAGAGGTTAAAAGCGCCATTTTGGAGGTCCGTCGGGCTTCTTCAAAATATGCAACAAAGCGACAGTTGCCTCGTGAGATCATTATTGACTTTTCATCTAAAAAGATTCGGGACACCATCCTATATAACTCATACAATGCGGATTTGGACTTTATGGGTTTGAAAGTCAAGATTTTGAAGGACGTTCCATTTCTAGTCCGGAAACGGCGTTTTAAATATAAAAAGTTTGCAGCTCTTCTGAGGGACCACGGAATAAAGTACAAATGGTTATTCCCGGAAGGAATATGGTTCAGATATAAAGATCAGGCCTATAAGATATTATCAGAAGATCAACTAAAGGATTTTGAGAACAAAAACCCAGAACTCTGCTGCACCAAGAATGAAGAAAAGGAGGAGCCGGAGGGGGGGGAGGAGGAGGAGAGCATCGCAACAGCAGTTGCACAGAGAGAACTGCGTCCGGGACCTAGAAGGGGGAGGAAAGTTTAATCAGATTTTGAAATGTTTATTCTCTGTATGATTAACCACTCCATCATTATTCTATGGAGCTATTTTTGTATTATGACAGTATGAAGGGAAACATTGAAGTGTAGTGTTTAGTGTCTGTAGTTCATTCCCCCCCTTTTCTTTTTCCACCCCCCTTTGTCCCTTTCCTCTCCCCTTTCCTTGTGATAGTCTGGTGTAGTGTCTTGTAGTTATGAAAAATAAAAAAATTTTATAAAAAAAAAAAAGATCCCTACCACACCACTCCCATAAACCCTACCTGAGCAGGCAGCAGGAAAGGTACCAATAATAAATAATAGCTTGGCTCCAGAGCCTGGCAGCAGCCCTGGAACCTGAAGAGGTAGATCCCTACCAGACCACTCCCAGAAACCTTACCTGAGTAGGCAGCAGGAAAGGTACCAGTAATAAATAATAGCTTGGCCCAGAGCCTGGCAGCAGCCCTGGAACTTGAAGAGGTAGATCCCTACCCCATCACACACAAAGAAAATTCAAGCTCCAATGCACTCTCCCTGTCTCTCTCTCAAAATGCCAACAACAACTGTCTCTCCCTCTCCACTGTCAGCAAAACAAGAGCTGGGAGCCCCCCTCCCTCGTGCTCTTTGCTTCCTTGTAACAGATTTGGAGCTCCATACTTGAAAGGAAGACCCGCCTATCAAGCTAAATTGGGCTTAGATTGGGGGTTCCAGGGCAACAGCAGGAGTTCAGGCAGAGTTCAGGCAGTCCCTGCCTCTGGTTGCCAAGGGAATTGATTGCAGGTGCCAGACTGTCTGGCTTGACAAACAGCAACAAATGAGGCTTGCAACAACCACCTGTTCGTTTAGAATGGGGCCTCATGAACAGCTTGTTCGTGAACAGCCGATTGGGCTGTTCGTGGCTTTTTAAAGTTCCTATTGCTGTTCATGCCCATCTTTACTTGAGAGTATTTTGTACAGCACACAACTACCCAGCTGCCCTAGGAAATACTGAAACCATGCAATCAAGCAGACATTTAGACAAAAAATGTAGTGGAAACTTAGTAGGTTTGCTAATAACAAGTGAATCTTGGCATGTTGCATCTTCAGGCAAGTGTGCTGCTGCTGCTGGTGTATTTATTTATTTATGGAAGCATACTCTTTTGCCATTTCTGCTCTCCAAAGCATTCAAAGTGACTCACACAACATGCGTATGGTAAAACACATACCATAAAAAGAAGAAAGCGGTTCAGAGCCAACTTAGACTTTGCTTCTCCCCAAAGCTCTCTGGAAAAGAATACTTTTCACCTGACTCTGAAAGGAAAGGAGATTACCTGAGTGGAGGCAACTTAATAACCAGAGTGTCAGCTACAGAAAGGCCCTGTTTCTAGTAATCACTGAAAACTTAATGACAAGAAAACTAGATCTTCTTAAGCAAAGGAAGTAAAATCTTTATTTTGTGCCACGGTCTAATTCTAAAGGAAGCACACTTCCTCTGTATTGCCTGTCTGCAATCCTTCCTTCTGGAAAGCAGTCTGCTATGTCTCTGGTGCACACATTTCTTTACAATTATAGAACAGAGAGGGCTGCTGGTAAAGCAGGAAGGAAGCTTACAGGTACCCCAATGAAACTTTGCCTTGTGAATAATGATGATGATCATAATTAATAAATTATTCTGAGCCTTTGGAGAATTGTGCTAATTGGTAATCTCCTATTTCAAAAGTCCTAATATTTTATTTCTGCTTATTGCCAACTATCAAGTGGAACATTAATGGAAATGTGGACGACTGGTAGAGTAATAATTATAACTGTAATCATATGAACTCATCTGCTGCTAACCTCTAATTAAAATAAATCAGAGAATGTAGAAGGCTGGCTGCATAGAGCCAGCTTTTCAATAATATTGTAGTTTTCGTGGGGAATAATTCTCTTGCACTCAGTGAAGATGCTCCAGTTTTGAAAAGTGAGAAATAGTTATGTAGAGATTTCAGACTGAATAAAAGAGGGATGCTGAGCTCCCCAGAAGGTGGTTAGCAGCTTTGTTTTCTAGGAAGGGTTATACAGGGAGGGAAGGGTTATACAGGAAGGGAATGATGGAAGCTAAAGACTTCATTCAAAGGTCCTTGCAAAATATTACATTTATTCATGAACTCTTCTCACTTATGCAAGCTCAGTAAAGAGCACCATTTTTAGGCAGTATCATTACAAGTGCACACACATTCTTTTTACAGTCCTATACAATGCATATTCTTATACACTGCACAAAATTCAATAAGTGTACTAACATCTTTGAGCACAACTGTACAGATGGGGGGAGCTGGGCTGTTTTCTGGAGAAGGCCTGGAAGGCACCTCACTTTTGGATAGCTGGGTGGTTAGGATGGGCCCTGTCATGCCACTGTGGCCACTAAGAGGGGACAGGGAGTTTTCTCAGGTGGGGGAACTGAGCTTGGGTGGAACCAGCCCTTGCACCTGCTGTCCTACAGATACAAGGATTTATTTATTTATTTATTTGGTTGGTTGGTTGTTTATTACATTCTATGCTACCTTTCCACCTGCTTCAGGGTCCTCAAGGTAGCGAACATTTCAAAAATTAAAACAGTATTTATATATATAACTTCTTGTACTTTGTAGCAACCTCTCTGCAAAACAAAATGATAATGTTCATTCAAAAAGAGATAGCAAAAACTATTATACTGTATAATGAGAATTCTTCAGGATTACCTCACACAGTATCCAGTGACAGACAGGACTGGTTCCAACTCTGCCTCTCCTCAGAAGCAGCCAATGAGTGCTGGCAGAATGCTGGGCCAGTGACAGCTAGAGTCCATTGGAAAACAGTAACTGAGAGATAGGAGGCTTGGAGACTGCTAAGGAAAGGTAGTAGAGAGATAATTGGCTGTTAATCTGTTACAAACCTCTAACACGCTAATCATTCATGACCAATATATTTAAATAAAGAGTATTAGAGAAGTTAACTCTGAGTTCCCTATCCACAATAGCCATGGGCAGAAGCTGGGTGAGAGGAAGTAAATATAGGGAACTGGTTGCCTATCTCATGGAACCTCTGGGAGAGGGGCCTGGTGTGGATTTGGGTTAGGGATCTCTGTCTGATAACTAAAGGTTAGACAGGTGACATCATGTGGCTGCCCTTAACTGCCTGTGAAGCCCAAACCTGTGAAGGCAGATATAAAGTGGGTATGTGTAAGGGAGTCATACTGAACTAAGCAGTTAACTATGTCTTCGCCTTCTTATCACTTATTATGTTTTATTAGATCTAGCAGTCCCATCCAAAGTAGAGCTACTCTTTTGTAAGCCAGTTGATTTCAATGGACTTAGAAGGCTGGAATTCTGCAAAGAACTGCACTGTAAATTTCTCATTAAATGCTCCTGCATAATCAAGATTGGCCATCATACCAGTGGGTACTGCTATAAGTACATTTACAACTATTTTAAACTGTCTTTGTTCCACACCTTGCTGTGCATCCGTGATTCACAGTCAGACTTTGGGTTTAATGGTTTTGTTTTTTAAAAAATCTGATTATAGTAAAAACACAGTCATCTTGGTTATCCCTAGATTAAGGAGAAAAAAACACTGTTCATATCTCTGAAAAACCACATGACTCCTTGTCTTCTACCTCCTCAATTAAAGGCTACTTTAAAGAGAAAGAATAGCAAAGCAAAGGAAGTTGCCAAGAAATTGAAATCACAATAAGGTTACCCTCCACATCCTTATTCATATTTGAAGCACACCGATCAAAAATGCCCAAATGGATGAAAAAGCATTGACAATGGTGGCTTCCTGACAAAAATAACAATCTGTGTAAGTCACTGGAGGCACAAAAAAGTGTGTTTTAATCTTCCTGCCCCTTCTTTCATGGTGTCTTGCTTGGAGACAGCTCTTTGTTTTTTCCCTGTGGAGATCATGCTGAAATAAACTGCCAAACATCCCTTACACCTCCATGCCATCTAATTATAGCCTGTAACACTAGAGAGTGCTGACAGTGCTGAGCTATTGACTCTTGACACTCTCTAAAGCACTTAATTATCTTTTCACATAAGCCCCTTTCAGACCTGTCAACTCCTTTTGTATTGTTTATGAAAAAAGTTGCATATTAAGATTTCAGGACTATGCACCTGCAGTCAAACTTATACACATGCATAAGGCTATATCAGAAGCATTTTTAAAATGATAGAGGAGGAGTTCAGTCAGAGTTGTTTAGGGGATGCTCGAACAACTGGAGTAAGTGTAGTGAATGGAAATTAGCTCTTGCTTCAGAAGGGCTAACAACCAGATTGGAATAAAACAAGACTCAGCTTCAGTCCTGTTTATTTGCACACGGCTGAAGTTTCATTGAAATCCTTTCTGAACATCCCCTTTTCTAAATTTAGGGTTATAAAATTGAACTAGAAATGAAATTGAGGTATATCATCATGAGAACAGAACCAGGAACCATTTGGATTCATTCTTCCAACCATTCCTCCAAGGTTTGTTTGCTTATTAGTTTTGCAGATTCAAAATTATGACAAAAAGTCATTTATCAATTCTTGTCCTTAATTTAACATTAAAATACAATGTAACCTGATTGGGGGTGACAGCTCTGTGTATAATTTTTGTCCAATATTGACAGAATCTTTTCTAACCATTCTTGTCAATGTCTTTTCCCTACCTCTGCAAGTTGGTATAAGAATTTGTTGGGCCAATGACAAGTTTTTCAATTTAATTTGCAATTGTAGATTATTTTGAAGCAGAGATTCATTCCTGTAATCAAAAAGTCACTTTAAAAGCATTTAGAAAGCATTTTATGAACAGCAAAGAACTTTAACAAATATGTTAAAATGAACTTTTTGGCATTGAAATTTCGACAATCAAATAAGCAATCTGAAGAACACTCTAATATTAACAGCCTAAAATCTTTGTAATCTATGTTTGATCATTCATATCAGAGTTGGGTTCTGCTAAAAGTTCCACTGTATAACATATCCAGACATTTTCGGTGTTATGTCCCAAGATGAATTATTCCATTTGAGCTACTTGTAGGACAGAAGACATACAAATTTGATACTTAGATGATAGATCTTTTAGTATTCACATTAGTTTGTGAACCAAGATTTATTTCAAGTGAATCTAGCTCCGTAGTGCCCTATCTCCACTGACAAGAAGACCTTGGACTGGAATGTATGGATTTCTTTTCATTCCCATAACATTTTGTTGGGAAATTGAACAATCTTCTAAACCGGAAGAAACTGGCGACACAGAGACAAATGGGAACTTTGGTGCCAACAAGACACATTTCATTTTACCAGAAATGTTATCAACTGGGAGAGGATATGTTGTCATGCTTCTAGTAACATTTCACTCCATCAGCAACAATTTCACTTGGCTGCATCAGAGGTAGAGGAGTTAGTACTTGGGATGCTTGAACACTCAAGCTCAAGTTCTATTTTCCAGTTGTAAAAAGGGAGCTGATTTTGACAGTTCATCTGTTTGTGAACCCATTCATGGCTGTTTAGCAGGTTGCTGCAACTCTTCCTTCCTACAGTATACTAATATACTGTACTCTCTCTATATATATATTGTAAATAATAGACTGTATACAGTATACTAAAATAATCAGCTTGTCATGCCTGTGTGTTCTCACACAGCCTGATGGAGTTCTATTTCTACATGGGAATGATCATTTGCTGTGAAATTTCATAGAATAATAGAAACATAGAATCATAGAGCTAGGAGGTGCTTTACAGACCATCTAATCCAACCCTCTGCCCAATGCAGGAACAGCCTAAACCATCCCTGACAACTATTTGTCCAGCCGCTCCTTGCAGACTGCCAATGAGGGGGAACCCACCACATCCCTAGGCAACTGATTCCACTGCTGAATTACTCTTAACATGAAGAAGTTTTTCCTAACTTCTAGCCAGTATCTTTCCTCCTGTAATTTAAACCCATTGTTTTGAGTTCTATTCTCTGTTGCCAACAGGAACAGCTCCCTTCCTTGTGGCGCTCCACTGGACTCATCCCTCCAGTCAGACATCTACTCTTGTTGTCCATTGACAACTACTCTTTGGGTATGGTTATTCAGCCAGTTCCCTATCCATCTAACCATCCTAGAGTCCAGTCCATAGTCCACCAGTTTACCCATCAGAACATCATGAGGAGCCTTGTCCAAGCTTTACTGAATCCAGACAAACTACATCAACAGGATTCCCATGATTCAATAAGCCTGTCACTTGGCCATAGAAGGAGATAATGTTGGTCTGGCATGTCCTGTTGGGGACAAATCAATGCAGACTTCACTGAATCACCATGCTGTCTGTCAGATGCTTGCAGACTGATGCCTTTAGTATCTGTTACAGTATCTTTCAGAGGTCAGGCTGACTGGCCTGTAGTTCTCAGGATCATCTTTTTTTCCTTCTTTGGAGATTGGGACAACATTTGTCCTCCTCTAGTCTTCTGATGCATCATCTGTCCTCCAAGAAACCTGGAATATGATTGACAAACAGTTTACAAGCTCTTTTGAAAGTTCTTGGTGGCATCTCTTGATAGGACCTAGATTTGCTTGCTTGCTTCTTTGCTCCCTATCCTCTTATCATCTTATATGACTATTAGATTGCAGGTCTTTATTTTAAATTGCCAGCTATCTTGAGTGAGTTAGAAGAAAAGCAGTATATAAGTAAGTGTTAAGTGCCTTGCATTTTTAAATTAGCATGAATTAGTCTTATTTTATATATCATTTTGTCTACTTTGAGTCCTTCACAAGAGAAATATAGCTAAAATGTTTTAAAATAAAGAAATAAAAACACAGCCCAGAAATATAAGTTGACACTGAAAATAAATGGTGCCACTACAAAGTACCTTCAGTACTAGAACCTCTCGTTATGAGAGGCAAATGTGATTGCCTCTCCGGTTTCTTCACTCCATTTGGCTAGTTGACAGTCTGAGAATGTGTGAAAAGTAGGTTTCCTACACAACGAAGGAGGCACCCAGGAAACAGTCTCTCATATCTGTGTCATGATGAACATAGGTTTTTTTTTATAGCATTGCAATTTCCACATGCCCTGAGCCTCCTATACCATTGAGAGCTATGCGCCATTGAGGGGCTGAGGGAATTCATTTACACGGGTCCAATGCTACAATGATCTGGTGCTGCATACCTTTCACATTTTCCCCTTTCACATTTTCTGTAGGGTCCTAAAATTGTATCCATATTGGCGAAACTGAAGAACAAAGAAAAGGCAAGTAAGGGTGAAACCTGACCTTCTTCATGCTATATGGTACTTCAAACAGTTTCAAAGATCAGAAATAATTATCATTAAACTGTGAGTGCCCACATTGCTCCTCTAGATTATTGTTATTTGGAGGCACTGATAATTGTTCTGTAAATAGGTATTAAATTTGCAAAGAGTAACATCTATCAGAATAGAAAGTGCTAATGTGATTGCAAAAGCCACAGATAATACACACATCCTACAAAATGTCAGGATCAGGCCATCTGTTCAGGTTTTGTTCTGTTGCCTTATGTTTAAAACCTACTTAATTCTTCATAGCTAAATACACAAGTGGAAGGAGAGAGAGGTTGCAACAAATAGCTCACAGTTCAGGGGGAAAACTCTTTTGTTTATGAAAGCTTCATTAAAATGCAATTATATGGTATCTCGAGGTACTGCTAATTGAATTATAGGATGTCTCTTACTCTTCTTCAGGATGGCAAACCCCCCTTGCTCTGCCTCATTTTATATTCCCCTAATGATTCACCATTCTGTATACACAATTTATCTCTAAGCAGGAGCCAAATAATTATGTAGTGTAAGGCAATCTTTTTTTTTCTAAAAAAAAAAAGGATTATATACCTTTGCTATAAAATATTGCTTGGGGCTAAAACATAGATTTTCATTCTGGTAGTTAATTTAGCTTCCTTTCATAAAAACTTCCAAAATAATCTATGAAATCCATTTAAAAGTACAAGATGGAAGGAAACGGTTTGTTTGTTTCCAACACGTTTCCTGAAATTGCAAAAGAAACATTAGTCCTCCAGAAGCCTCACTTTTGTTGAATTCTTTCTTCCGTGTTCATGAAAAGCGATTCATCCTTTCATATCCATTAGTTCCATTTTCAGTGTCAGCTGGAAGAATTTGTCAATGGCCAAGCTCTCTCAGTAACATCATCTTCAAGTTTCTGTCAGCTCTGTGTTTAAGGCCTGTTGCCAGGCTCCACAACTGTAAATTTAGTAGGGTTGATGTTGCAAGCAGAATTCTATCATGTTTGGCAGATCCATACATTAATTTTTTAAAAACACACCCAATCAACTAATGGCACACTGTGCTTAAAAAGCACTTATTACTAGGGATGTGCGTTTCGGCATTCAGAATGCCGAAAGAATGCCGAAACAAAAGTGTTTCGGCTTCTTTAGGGGAATGCCGAAACGTTTCGGGGAATGCCGAAACGTTTCGGGTAGCCGAAAGAAAAAAGCCGAAACGTTTCGGGATTCTTTCGGCTTTCTTTCGGCTTTTCAATGGGAAAATGCCTCCGTCTTCCCGGACGTCTGGGGGAGGCATTTTCCCACCGAATAAGCCCAAAATTGGTGGGGAACTTCCTCTAACCCTTCTCTAACAACCACCCAAGTTTCAGACAGATTGGACTTTGGGGGGCCATGTTATGGCCCCCCAAAGCAGGTCCCCCCATCCTCCCATAAGAAAGCGAAGGAGCAGCATATTGTTAGCATGCTGCTGCTCATCTTTCTTCATTATTTCCTATGGGGAAAAATGAAGAGGCAGGCTTCCTTTGCCAGGGGTGGCATTTTGCATGCAAAATGCCCCCTCACCCTCAGGGGCCCTTCTCCCACCCCTCCTCCCACCCCCCACCAAGGCTCAGCCTGATCCCACTTGGGGGGGCCATTTCATGGCCTCCCCAAGTAGGTGCTCTAATCTCTACCACTGACAGCTGGGGGAGGCTTGTGTTGCCAGGGGTGGCATTTTGCATGCAAAATGCCCCCAAGCCCTCAGGGGCCCTTCTCCCACCCTTCCCCCCACCCCCCACCCAGGCTCAGACTGCTCCCACTTGGGGGGGCCATTTCATGGCCTCCCCAAGTAGGTGCTCTTTTCTCTACCACTGACAGCTGGGGAAGGCTTGTCTTGCCAGGGGTGGCATTTTGCATGCAAAATGCCCCCCAGCCCTCTGGGGCCCTTCTCCCACCCTTCCTCCCACCCCCCACCAAGGCTCAGACTGCTCCCACTTAGGGGGGGCATTTCATGGCCTCCCCAAGTAGGTCCTCTCAGCCCCTAAAGTCCACCCCTTACAGCCCCACACAAACCCAATTCCCCCCCAGCTGCCACACACAGACCCAAATCCCCACATTAGCCCCTCACAGACCCAAATCCACCCCCACCTGCCCCACACCCATAACCCCAGGAACAGGCTGGCAAAGGCCAGCCCTCTCCCTTTGTTCCCTATGCTGGGAACTTCTAAACTCTCTTTCCCTGGGCAATTCTGCACAGCCCAGGGGTGCCACAATGGTGGGCACACTTCTGAGTGCCAGCTGGTCCCTGTGAAAGAGCACCTGAACCACAGACACCCTCCCTCAAATTCCCCCACCACCTACAGAGATGGCTGGCCAGCCAGCCCCATTGTTCCCTATGATGGGAACCAACTGCACAACAAAGAATAAAACAAGAACAACACAAAATAAAGTTTTAAATTTTTTTTCTCCCTTCCAAAGTACAAGTAGGCAAAGCATTATGACACATTACACCAGCAGTCCCCCACACAGAAAAATTAAAACAAAACTCACTTAACATCAGAGAATCACAAAGCACAATTCCTGTCAAAAACACTTTATTTCTTGAACAGCTTTAGGTTACACAGCAGGGGGGAACACCAAAGGGCATGGCAGCACTATCTTACACAAAAATAACACAACTCACTTAACATCAGAGAATCACAAAAAACACAATTCCTGGCAAAAACACTTTATTTCTTGAACAGCTTTAGGTTACACAGTAGGAGGGCACAACAGGACATGATAGCAATGTACTACAAAAAATAATACAACCCACTTCACCGTTTTTGACAGCAATTGTGTTTGTGTGATTCTCTGATGTGAAGTGAGTTGTGTTATTTTTGTGTAGTACACTGCTTTCCTTCTCTGTGGTGCCTTCCTACTGTGTAACCTAAAGCAGTTACAGAAATAAAGTGCTTTTGACAGCAATTTTTTGGGGTGATTCTTTAATGTGAAGTGAGTTGTGTTATTTTTGTGTAAGATACTGCTTCCATGCCCTTTGGTGTTCCCCCCTGCTGTGTAACCTAAAGCTGTTCAAGAAATAAAGTGTTTTTGACAGGAATCATGCTTTGTGATTCTCTGATGTTAAGTGAGTTTTGTTTTAATTTTTCTGTGTGGGGGACTGCTGGTATAATGTGTCATAATGCTTTGCCTACTTGTACTTTGGAAGGGAGAAAATAATTTTTTTAAAACTTTATTTTGTGTTGTTCTTGTTTTATTCTTTGTTGTGCAGTTGGTTCCCATCATAGGGAACAATGGGGCTGGCTGGCCAGCCATCTCTGTAGGTGGTGGGGGAATTTGAGGGAGGGTGTCTGTGGTTCAGGTGCTCTTTCACAGGGACCAGCTGGCACTCAGAAGTGTGCCCACCATTGTGGCACCCCTGGGCTGTGCAGAATTGCCCAGGGAAAGAGAGTTTAGAAGTTCCCAGCATAGGGAACAAAGGGAGAGGGCTGGCCTTTGCCAGCCTGTTCCTGAGGTTATGGGTGTGGGGCAGGTGGGGGTGGATTTGGGTCTGTGAGGGGCTAATGTGGGGATTTGGGTCTGTGTGTGGCAGCTGGGGGGGAATTGGGTTTGTGTGGGGCTGTAAGGGGTGGACTTTAGGGGCTGAGAGGACCTACTTGGGGAGGCCATGAAATGGCCCCCCCAAGTGGGAGCAGTCTGAGCCTTGGTGGGGGGTGGGAGGAAGGGTGGGAGAAGGGCCCCAGAGGGCTGGGGGGCATTTTGCATGCAAAATGCCACCCCTGGCAAGACAAGCCTTCCCCAGCTGTCAGTGGTAGAGATGAGAGCAGAGCACCTACTTGGGGAGGCCATGAAATGCCCCCCCAAGTGGGAGCAGTCTGAGCCTTGGTGGGGGGTGGGAGGAGGGGTGGGAGAAGGGCCCCAGAGGGTTGGGGGGCATTTTGCATGCAAAATGCCACCCCTGGCAACACAAGCCTCCCCCAGCTGTCAGTGGTAGAGATTAGAGCACCTACTTGGGGAGGCCATGAAATGGCCCCCCCAAGTGGGATCAGGCTGAGCCTTGGTGGGGGGTGGGAGGAGGGGTGGGAGAAGGGCCCCTGAGGGTGAGGGGGCATTTTGCATGCAAAATGCCACCCCTGGCAAAGGAAGCCTGCCTCTTCATTTTTTCCCCATAGGAAATAATGAAGAAAGATGAGCAGCAGCATGCTAACAATATGCTGCTCCTTCGCTTTCTTATGGGAGGATGGGGGGACCTGCTTTGGGGGGCCATAACATGGCCCCCCAAAGTCCAATCTGTCTGAAACTTGGGTGGTTGTTAGAGAAGGGTTAGAGGAAGGTCCCCACCAATTTTGGGCTTATTCGGTGGGAAAATGCCTCCTCCAGGCGTCCTGGAAGACGGAGGCATTTTCCCTTAGAAAAAAGCCGAAATAATGCCGAAAGAATCCCGAAAGCCGAAAGCCGAAAGAGATTCTTGTTTCGGCTTTCGGCTTTAACGATAGAGAATCTTCTTTCGGCTTTCTACTTTCGGCTATAGCCGAAAATTTTTGGCTTGCACACCCCTACTTATTACAAAGATATTTGCAACCATATAAAGAATTCAGTTAAATTCTGCTGGTAGCATATTTAAATTAAAGGGGAGTGTAAAGATGGACAGGGGACAATCTTACTTGTTGAAACTGTTAGAGCTTTCATTGGTCTTTGACACAATTGACCACTTAACCACCAGTTTGAATACTGGTGTTAGCAGAGTAGCCCTTGAGTGGTTTAACTCCTTTCTGTCTGACTGGACACAAAGAGTCTCCAGCTGGAGCTACAGAATCAACTGGGTGGGATTTCTCTTGTAGAGTGCCACAGGGTTCTCTCATCCATGTTCTTCAATATATATATAAGGTCACTGAATGAGGATTTTCTGGAGCTTTGGGGTTGGGTATCAACAATATGCAGATGACAGCCAACTCTATATTTCATCATACAAGCTTCCAGGCGCATCCGTTTTGGTTCTGAACCACTTGTGGTCAGGTGGCTAAGGCAGAACAAACTGAAGCTGAATCTAGACAAGGCAGAGGTAACACTGGTTAGGAAGGCTGATATTCTAGAGGGAGTGAATCCCCTTGTCCTAGATGGAGTGAAGTTGGCTTTCTTGGAGCAGGTTGAGAACTTGGGAGTGCTCATGGACCCTTCCTTGCTCTTTGAAAACCAAGTTGGCATGGTGCCCCAGACTTTTATCAGCTGCATCTAGTATGCCAACTCTCTGTCATGCTCATCCATGCTTCTGTACTGCAATGCACTGTACATGGGACAGACTGACTATTGTCAGGGGCTAACTTCTGGGAATATATTATATCCATTACGAAACAACTGCATTGGCTGGCAATTTGTTTCTGGGTTCAATTTAAGGGGTTGGGCATGATCTTTAAAACCTTTTTAAACCCTTCATGACTTAAGACCCAGATATTTAAAGAACCATTTTCTTCCATAGTCCCATTGTGCCAACTACAATCCTCAAGCCCATCTGGCATCAGCCAGGACCCTATCCTTTTCTAATATGTCCCCTACTCTGTGGAATGGGCTCCCGGAGAGGAGATCCTCCTCACTGGAGATAGTCAGGAGGTGTTGCAAGGTTTGTTTATTTGCCAGGGGGTGTGAAGAGCAGGTATTTGGTGGGGCGGTAGCTTGATTCTACATTGGAACTTTTAAAACCATCTTGTAAGCCACTTTGACAAGGAGCCCTGTGGCACAGAGTGGTAAGCTGTGGTACTGCAGCTCAAGCTCTGCTCATGACCTGAGTTTAATCCTGATGGAATCCGAGTTCAGTTAGCTGGCTCAGGGTTGACTCAGCCTTCCATCCTTCCAAGGTCAGTTAAATGAGTACCCAGTTTCCTGGGGGTAAAGTGTAGATGACTGGGGAAGGCAATGGCAAACCACCCCATAACAAAAGCTCTGCCAAGAAAACATCATGATGTGATGTCCCCCCCATGGGTCAGTAATGACTCGGTGCTTGCACACCTTGATACATGTCAAAAGCTGGGGCATAAATGCTTAAATAAATAAATAAAACATACGAAGTGAATCATTGCTGGGTGGTTGACATCAAAGAAGGTCAACTCTTTTGAATCACCAATCAAGAGTTAATATGAGGACAGAAGCCAGAAATTCTAGCCTGTGCTCCAATAAAATGGCCAGGGATTCATTTAACACCTTCTTGATCATTTTTTCTTTAGAACACTTTCAGATGTGCCAGTCTGAAGATCTTGATAAGATCTTCAGGCTGGCACATACGTAGCTTATCATGTGCACGCTTATCCATTGCCCATTTTAGCTAGTGTCATCAAGCTGTGGTATAAAGGCCAGTTGGGCATGGGAGGTAGACAACTCTTTTAAAAAGGGAGAACTTTCTGGCCACTGTGAAAGATGCGACTGTGATGACTCCGAAAGACATATTTCCTGAATCTTAAGGGTATTTCCATATATCTGCAGATCATTATTGTCTTTGAGCAAAGTTCTCAGATAGGTAATAGTAGTGTTACACAAATCAGTACACCTGTCAGGCCCATAAAGTGCCCAGTGTCCTCCACAGATACAGCATCATACCATGGCATACCAATCAGTCTAGTGTACACCTGGGTCCAACTTGATACTGCATTCTAGTTAGAATGGAAAAAGAGAGAGAGAGAAAGAATCTCAAATGAAAGGAAAAAATATTTATTCAACTAATATGATACAAGGCTACAAAAGATGAAATTCAAGGGAAAGCAAAAGAATAAAACCATGTTGCAAAATGTTAACACAATCCTAGCAACACTGCCCTTGATTATTGCACAATTGAGGGATGAAGGGGAATGCAAGGGGAAATAAAGGGTGAAGGGGAAAACAGGGGAGAGCCAGTTTGGTGTGGAGGTTAAGAGAGCAGGACTCTAATCTGGAGAACTGGGTTTGATTCCTCACTCCTCCACTTGAAGCCAGCTGAGTGACCTTGGGACAGTCACAGCTTCTAGCTCTCTCAGCCCCATCCACCTCACCAGGTGTTTTGTTGAGGGGATAACAATCAGAAGGAGCTGTTTGCATCTACTCCGCCCTCCCCTCTCCTCCTCTATATCTGACCAGTTGCTTTTTGCCCTCCATGCATCTGACGAAGAGAACTGTGATTCTCGAAAGCTTATGCTACAATAAAATTGGTTAGTCTTAAAGGTGCTACTGGACTCTTTTTGATTTTGCTACTACAGACTAACACAGCTAATTCCTCTGATACTTTGTAAACCACTCTGAGTGGGTGTTAAGTCATCCTGAAGGGCGGTATATAAATCAAATGCTGTTGTTACTATTATTATTGTTGTTGTTGTTATTTGTTGCCTTATGCTGAAGAGAAGGGTTTAAGGTTGCCACCTTCAGGTTGGGAAATTCCTGGAGGCTTGGGGAGGATCAGGTTGGAGGAGGGACCTCAGGAGGGTATAATGCCATAGAGTCAATAATCCAAAGGAATCATTTTCCCCAGGGGAACTGGAGCTGGAACACAGGGAGCTTGGCGCTAGAACAGAATAATAACACTTTTGCCTAGAGGTTGATCCAGCAAAGCAGCTTTCTCAAGCATCAGCCTAAATAGGCTCAGCTGCATTTGCTGGCAGGTGTTGGAGCTCAGGAGGCTGTGTTGTGCTCTGGCCAGGATCCTGCAAGGAAGTATCTCACCCAGTGCATTGTTCTAAGTTTGCAGGAGGTGGTGCACTGCCAGCTTGCACTTTGCCTCCTTTGATCCCTCTCTGCCTGGGTCTTTTGCTGTCACCAACTCTGTGCTATGGGACATGGTTCTGAAGGGCTATAGGTCTGCCTTGTGGGTGCCTAATGATGATACCTGGGGAAGGTGGCAAGAACTCGCTTGCAGACTCTGGCAGGATGGTCTGTGGTGCAGCTAGAGCATGGTCAGTTGGTGCTGTTGGTCCTCCTGGTTCCTGGCCCTGGTTCCTCAGGCTTGTCCTCTGAGCCCTCCAGGTCAGAGTAACTGGTCTGGTATGAGGGATGGTCAAAGCGGGTCCTGACACAGGTACACAACTAACTGAAAAATTCTCTGGAAACTTGAAATGGTGAAGAATACTGCAGCCAGGATGTGTGTCATAGGGACCATAGCACTCCAATCTTGGCCCATCTACACTGGTCATCAATCTGTTTCTGGGTACAATTCATGGTACTGGTATTGATCTTTAAAGCTCTATATGTTTTCGGACCAACATACCCAAATGATCACCGACTCCCTTATGAACCTATCTCGCAACTGTGGTTATCCTTCAAAGCTCTGCTTTAGGTGCCCCCATCTTTTGGATTTGGTAGGTGGCAACCTGGGAGAGGTCCATCTCGGTCATGGCACCAAAACTCTGGAACTTACCCAACTTCTGCCAGTAGGTGAAGACCTTTTTTTGTTTCATTTGGCATTTCCTCAGCAATCCCTCCTTTCTTCCCAGTGTTTTAGTTGTTTTTTTAAAATGTTTTTATGCATATTTTAGCTCTCATTTTAATGGTTTTAATGATATGTTTCTGTTGGTTTAAATGCCTTTTAATATGTGGTTTTATTATGTATGTTTTTAATTTGTTAGCTGCTTTGGCACCCCTAGTGAGGGCAGAAAGATAGGGTGTAAATTTTGTAAATAAATAAATAAACAAGCTCAACCCCTGTTTGAAAAGGGTGATATTGCCACAGTTATCTGTGTTTCAGTAACAACCAGGCTAAACTGTGGTAAGTAAAGGTGTGCACTAAAAAAAATCAGTTACAGTTTCAAATCTGAGGTTTCTGAAATAACTGTGTTCCATTATTGGTTTGTTCCAGGTGGGTTGGTGCCAGTTTGAATCTAATGCATTTGGGGATTTTTTGTTATGAGTTTCAGCCTGTTGCACTCATGCAAGTCAGGGTTTTTTTAAATGGAAATTTTATTTTATTAATAAAATTAAAAGCCCGGTAAAAAGGGCAGGGAAATAGAAGAAAAAAGTAAAGAAAAAATAGAACAAAGAGAGGGAAAAGAAGAACAAAGATTGAAAATAACAAAGAAAAACAATACATATTCCATTTTCCATTTTTCTCTATAACACCTATAATATTTTAACAAACATTATAATTTTAATTTTAATATCTTCAAAATTTACCTTTTCAATAGTGCCCCTGTCTTCTTATTTTTCCCAATTTTATCTTCTTAAAAATCAAAACCACAAATCATCACTTCATTTTTCCTCGTCTCACACAGAAAGTCAATAAGGAATTCCTGTAAACAGTAAAGGTAGACAATGGGCCAAGCTACACATGACAAATGACACTTGAACGGCAAGTGGATTGAGTGGAGGGCAAGTGAACAGGGAGAAATACACTTGCCATTCAAGTGTCATTCATCATGTGTAGCTTGGCCCATAGTTTTATCTCTGATTAGGGCTGTAAGTTTAGCCATATCCGCTAACTCCGTCATTTTCACAATCCAATCCTTGATTGAAGGCAATACCATACTTTTCCATTTTTGAGTATATAAAAGTAGAGATGGGCACGAACAGCAATACGAACAAAAAAAAGCCACGAACAACCCAATCTGCTGTTTGTGAACAAGCTGTTCATGAGGCTCCATTCTAAACGAACAGGTGGTCGTTGCAAGCCTCGTTTGTTGCTGTTCGTTGCTGTTTGTCAAGACAGACAGTCTGGCACCTGCAATCAATTCCCTTGCCAACTTAGGCAGGGATTGTCTGAACTCTGTCTGAACTCCTGCTGTTGCCCTGGAAGCCCCAATCTAAGCCCAATTTAGCTTGATAGGCAGGTCTTCCTTTCAAGTGTGGAGCTCCAAATTTGTTACAACAAGGGAGCAAAGACCAGAGGGGAGGGGGCTCCCAGCTCTGACATTGCAGACAGTGGAGAGGGAGAGAAACAGTTGTTGTTGGCATTTTGAGAGAGTGCATTGGAGCTTGAATTTTCTTTGTGTGTGGTGGGATAGGGATCTACCCCTTCAAGTTCCAGGGCTGCTGCCAGACTCTGGGCCAAGCTATTATTTATTATTGGTACCTTTCCTGCTGCCTGCTCAGGTAAGATTTCTGGGAGTGGTGTGGTAGGGATCTACCCCTTCAGGTTCCAGGGCTGCTGCCAGGCTCTGGGGCCAAGCTATTATTTATTATTGGTACCTTTCCTGGTGCCTGCTCAGGTCAGGTTTCTGGGAGTGGTGCAGTAGGGATCTTGACTTGGATAATGGCTGGAGGAGAGCCTACTGGCCCCCACGAACAGCCAACCATGAACATGTTCGTGAACAGGGCCATGTTCATGGTTGTTCGTGAGTCCCTGTTCATGGATAACAATGAACAACGGACATCATGTTCATTTTTTTTTCCTGTTCGTGCCCATCTCTATATAAAAGCCTATCCACCATGGTCAAATATAGAAATAAGATACCATGTTTATTTTCAAACTGTTTATCCATCAATCTCTACAAAAAAGTTTCTGGTTTAAATTGTATGTTGATCTTCAACATTTTTTGTATTTTTATATCAATTTGTGATCAAAATATTTTGCATGCAAGCCAGGTGTTGATTGCACATGCACATATGCACACTGTTCATTTCAAGTGGGTTTGGGGAACTGAGGCTCTGGGGCAGCTGCTTTTGCATGTAATGGGGCTGAAACCACACAGAATTCAGTCTTCTCTCCAAATCATCAACACACTGAGTTTGAGCACACAACAACAGGTTTTGGTGTTTACAGACTCCGAAGAATGGTTGGAAATGTAAGGGTGCCAGGCAATTCTCAAGAGACTTCACTTCAGGTGTAAAAGTTTTTTATTGATAAGATGCCAGTATCATACACTTATGCCATCCTTGTTAGGACCAGAGTCTATAGACAAGTATCAAGCAGATATAGGTTCCCCAAGGCTCCTCCTAACTTCCCCCTGCTTTTTCCTAACAATCCTCTAACTCTGCAAGCAGGAAAACAGGCTATGTGATTCATGGACTTCACAAAGCCAGGCAGGCTCTCACACTCGGGGGAGATTACAACAGGAACACCTCCCTTTCTCAGTTTCCCATCCCAGGTTCAAATGACAGAACCACCTCAACCACATCAGTGTCAGCTGCCTGGCTCCAGCTGCAGGGGTACTGAATATGACAAGTGATCCTGAGCACTTGGCATCCTGCCCCTCCTAAGATCAATTCCTCACACACACACCCCCGAAGATCAATTCCTCACCCCCCCCAACCCAGTTTCTCAAGGTATTTTCTATGGAAAGGTCCAACCAATTTCTTGGCTTTCAGATCAGTAGATTTAACATATTCAGCCTGGCTTTTAGAAAAATGTTTCCATTGAATTAGATAGTATAGCACTCCCTGCTTCCACTTGGAATCCAAAATGAGTTTGACCTTCTGATGGGGCTGTCCGTCTATAAAGACAAGGTCCAGGGTTCTTCTTGAGGAGGCTGAAATGGAAAACTGCATGTGCCTCAAATTGTTTGGCAATTCCAATTCAACAGTAACATCATTGATCATACGGTTCACTTTGAAAGGGCCCAGGTATTTCCATCCCAGTTTCTTGCTGGGTTGTGCTCCTTTCAAATTCTGTGTGGATATATAAACACTTTATCCCACCTTCAGGTCCCAAGGGGGTGAACATTTCTTATCTACTTGGAATTTGTAATCATGTTTGGCCCCCTCCAAAGTGTGTTTCACTACATCCCACTGCAATACAATTCTAGTCCAGCAATCTTTCAAATTACCCCCTTTCATGACTGGGTCTATGCCTAGCATTGGTATAGGCTTTCTTTCAAAATCATGAGTCACTTGGAATGGTGTTTTCCCTGTGGAGCTGAGTAGGCTATTATTGTAGCAGTATTCTGCATAAGGCAATAACTTCACCATGTCATCTTGTTGATAGCTGATATAACTGCTCAGGAACTGTTACAGTATCTAATGAGTACGTTCTGTCTGTCCATCCATCTCGGGATGATAACTGGAGCTTAATGTCTGCTTGATTCCTGTTACCTTCATAAACTCCCATCAAAAGTTGACAACAAATTGACCCCTCTCCCCATTAGAAATTATCTTGTTTGGGAAAGAGTGTAAACATGCCACATTCTACATGAACAGGATGGCTAGTTTCTTCGCTGTGGGGAGTTTGGAGCAAGGGATGAAAAGTGCTTGTTTGGAGAATAAATCAACTACTACTAAAATCAAAGTTTTTCCCTTGGAAGGGGGAAGGTTGGTGATGAAATCCAGATAGATGGTAGACCCAAGGTCACAGGGGGGGTAGTCTCTAGCAGCTGTAAGAGACCTGGAGGCTTCCCTCCCTGTCTTTTCCCAATCAAACAAACGAGGCAACTTGACACATACCAACATGTCTTTTCTCATTCTCGGCCACCAGAATTGCCTCTGTGTTAAATGCACAGTTTTTACAACCCCGAAGTGCCCTGCCATGTTGTCATCATGACATTTTATCAACACCTCCCTCTTCAGGGCCGCTAGTATGTACAATTTTCCCTGTTGGTACCAGCATCCATCCTCCCCCTTCTCAAGAGATTCTTGCAAACCTTCCTCCCCCTCCTTTTCCTGTTCTGTTTTGACTGTCTCTAGCCAGGAGTTTGAAGGGGAAGTAAGGAGTTTCTGCGCTTGCTGGCATGTCAGCACTGCCCCTCCCAACTGTGTGGGTGTGAATATACTGTCAACAATTTCCTCCCTCTAACTTTCGTGTTGTGGGAGGCTAAGAAATTTGACTTCCCCAGGAGCCGTCTGAGTGTGAATTGAAACTTTGAGAAGAACTCTACCACTAGAGCTGCTTTCCCCCCACCCTGTGGGGTGGTCTAAGTGCTTCTAGATTTTTATAATCAGTCCAAATCTCAAAGGCTATTTTTGTCCCTTCCAGCCAATATTGCCAAGTGGATAGATCTAACTTAATACCTGCTGCCTCCTTGTCCCCAACCGACTAGTGTGTCTCTGAAACTTTTTAGATACATAAGCGCAGGGGTGTAGCTTTCCACTAGAGCCCTCCTGTAAAATCACTCCCCCATCGCTACATCACTTGCATCTACTTGCACAATGAACTTCTTGTTATCATCTGGGTGGCATAACACAGGTTCAGAGAAGAACAGAGTTTTTAACCTTTCAAATGCCTGCTGGCATTCATTGGGCCACTCCAGCTTAGCACTTGGTTTTATTCCTTCTGGCCCTTTCCCTTTCATTTTTAACAAGTCAGTTAAAGGTAGTGCAGTTTGGGCAAAGTTTTTAATGAATGGTCTGTAAACATTTGCAAAGCTCAGAAATGATTGTAATTGCCGTCTTGTTTTCAGAGCCTCCCATCCCAGCACATCTCTGCTGCACAGGTCCCCTTGCCTCCCTCAGCTGCCATGGCTCAGAGTTAGGATTCTACGGTAAGTCAGGTCTGAGGGTTAAAGAATGCAGTCCTAGAAATCTGGAAGGGTGCCAAGCAACTCTCATGAGACTTCACTTCAGGAGTAAAAGTTCTTTATTGATAAGATGCTGGTATCATACACTTATGCCATTCTTGCTAGGACTGGTGGCTACAGACAAGCATCAAGCAGATATAGGTTCCCCAAGGCTCCTCCTAACTTCCCCCTTCTTTTTCCTAACAGTCTTCTAACTCTGCAAGCAGGAAAACAGGCTGTGTGATTCATGTACTTCTCAAGGCCAGGCAGGCTCCCAGACTCAAGAGAGATTACAACAGGAACAAACACCTCCCTTTCTCAGTTTCCCACCCCAGGTTCAAATGATAGAACCACCTCAGCAGCATCAGTGTCAGCTGCCTGGCTCCAGCTGCAGGGATACTGAATATGACAAGTGATCCTGAGCACTTGACAGGGAAAAGGCATCAAGGTGAATCTTGAGCCCTTGTGCACACATACACTGTTCTTTTCTGTTGGAATAGGCAACTCAGCCTGCCTTTGGACACTGGGGGTGCTGCATGTCTCTTTGAATGTAATGCATAAGTCTAGCAATCTGCCACTCTCTTGTCTAAGGTGGGAACGCCTACTGACTCCTCCTCTCTTGCCTCTGTGCCTCTTGGGAAATTTTCTCTTCCCACATGGCCTTCCAAAGAGGAAAGATGTAAATCCTCCATGCTCCTTATGGAGCCCTTCTTTTTGTCCACAGACCCACTTCCAGCCTCGCCGCCTACTTTTTCAGGCCGTGGCATTAGAGTAGGGAACGTAACTCTTTAGATTAGGATCTTTCCCTTCTTATTACCAGAAGATATTGCTATGGAAGAAATCTGCTACAATAAACTGTAAGTTCTATCCTATGATTTTGTCTGAAGATTAATTAATTAATGCACGTTTTTAAGGGTTTAAAAACTTCTGACTAAATAACTCTGCTATGTTACTCTGCTAAGTTACTAAACTAAACCAAACTAAATATATATTCCCAATATTTTCAAGGGGAGGAAATGAGGCTCTATTTGTCCTTAACTAAAAACTGCATCATTGCCAACCATTAGTCCCCCCTCCTAGTCTAAAAACCCATTGATGCAACTAGTTTCTCCTCAGACCCAAAACACACACAACAGTGGACCCCCAAAGAAGTGAAGTGTAATGGGCACACACAATGGTGGGAAATTGGCTGGCAAAGCAGCAGCGATGGGCTGCTGCCCAAGCTTCAAAGTGCTCCATTGCCAACCAGAGCAGTACAGCAATTTTTTTTAAAAAAATCCTGCTTTATGATAGTGCCAATAAATAACTTTGCATCCTGTGGATGCCTGTTGATGCCATGTTTCCCTGTGCTATGTTTTTTCATTCTCATGATAAGAAGCTAATCCTTCCTTTCAATGCTCAGTAAGAGCCAATAGCCAGAGTCAATGTGGATGGATCCAACCAAGCTCCATCCTCCATTCTGATCTGAACTTCAGAACCAAAAGGCCCAGAAGGAGCATTGTAGAGCTCTTTCCAGGCTTCAAAATTAAGAGCAAAGTGTTCCCAAAAGGCCTTAATCTCAGCATCAGATTTCTTGTCACAGTGAACCTGCTGTCATAGTGGAGAGATCTGCTGGAATTAGAACTAGCACTTCACTTGATGCCCTCTGCCTCTGAGCACCTGCTGTTCTTCAAAAGTTACTGTGTTTCTTACCAGAGCAGATCATGCATACTATTTCACCATGCTTCTTTGAGCTTGACCTTCAATCCGTTTCTCTTTCTTGACTTAATAACAGAGTCATAATGTGGTTTCATGTCATACCCAAAACATTGTCGAGCCCATTGGTGTAAGGATCTGACAGTCAACTCTCAATAAGACTCCACTGCAAGCAGTAAAATAACTTTATTAATAAGCTGTCAGTATCTCATGATCCTACTCCATCTTTGCCAGGAATAACAGTTACATGCAAGCATCATACAGATATAGATTTCTAAAGCTCAGGCACACTCCCTCCAGTCTAACTGTCATCTAGGTTCAGCAGGAAAGTATCTAAGTGAGGAAAAATAATAGGAATGATGTATGGGGTTTCCCAAGGCCGTGCAGGCGCCTCTTCCTAGACTAAGAAAAGAGACTCCAGATGCAGTCTAGGGAGCATACAGATAACAGTAGGAACAACTACCTCCCATGCATAGGCCGATTCCAGATGGGCACAAATAGAGCGAGTGCTTTCGCTTTTTCAGCGACCTCACTCGTAAAAACCCGCAATTTCCCGTCCCGGCTTACCTGCGGTCCATGAAGCTCAGTTGCGCTCTATAAGCGGATGGTGTGAACACGGTATTGCGGGTTTGCACACTTCTGGATGCTTCGTCACCGCAGAGAGGCCCTCCCCTTTCCCTTTTTTCTTTGCCGGCCGGCAGGCAACAATATTCCCTTAATTTTTTTTTAAAAAACGGGTGCCATTTGCACAGTCGCACATTTGCGCACATCGAACTGCGCAGATGTGCACAAATGCACAAAATGCACAAAAGTGCACAAAAGTCGACGTTGCATATTCGCATACCTGTGCGTTTGTGCATTTGCGCAAAACACGTAAAAAAATTTTTTTTTTAAAAAACAAAATGCGAACCAATGAAGGCCCCCGACGTCAACTGTGACGGGGAGGAAACAACCAATCCCGGGTACCTCAGTTGGCCGTGCGAACATCCGGAAGCGGGACGGCACAGCACGCTGCGAGACAAAGCGGATGGAGATGAAAGTGAACACGTGGCCGGTAAGCGATTATTTCCGCAGAAAAACCGCAATTTCTGGCCATCTGGAATCGGCCATAGTCTGACAGCTGCAGTTTGATTAACCCAAGCAGTTCAAGAAAAAAATATCCTCAGCATTTCACCAGCATATAAGCATTGGGCTACAGTCATAACAGCAGGGGGATGGCTGAGTATGACAAATGATGCTAAGTACATGACAACTGGCAGAGAAATGTTGTGGGGTGCTGTTGTGCTGTCAACATGGGAGTATTACGTTTCATTCGTAGGCACCTACATAAGTAAATGATTCCTCCCCTTCCTACACTGTCCACCAGTGGGGGTCCTTTGGGACATTGAGGGAATGAGGGTGACCCTCTTTCTTTTCTCTATGTTTTACCAAAAATAGTGGGGCACCAGGTAGGTTGCCCACTCTCCATTTTTGGACTAAAACCATTAACCTAGAGTTGAATAAAATAGGAGGAGGCAGATTGAATGGCAGAGCACTATGTCAAATCTGACCAGATCAGCCTTTCCACATAAAATACTGACCTTTACAGGCCTGGGTGTTCACGTGCAATTGTGCACAGCACCTGCTACCTCCACATCATTTAATGCTGGTTAACAGTTTTAATCAGAAGAGCCCAGAAAACAGAGAAGTCTTTCCAAGCAAAGTGATGAAGTTCCTCCTGGTGCTCCTCTACCTATCTTCTAAAGACTTCTTTAGTCACAGTGGTGGCCCTGGCACCATGGCACCTAAGCAAAGGACAGCATCAGCAGAAAGCCACTGAATGGGCAACCTGGTCCACATACCTGGGTTGTCCTCGTTGCAGCTCTCCTTTAATAATTATTTATTATTTCCAGTTCTTACCTTAATGTGCATAACATGAGCCTTTGCTGCAACCTGAGACTTGGAGGCTGGAGGAGACACCCTCCCTCCTCAAACTCACATGCGCTCGCCTGAGGGTTGCTTGCTGGCCTTCCCTTGCATTGTGTGGAAAAGTGAACAGAAAAGGGATTGGTGAGGCAATGCTGATGGTGCCGTACCATCTGCTGCTTCTCTCCTTGGGGCAAAGCAGGCCTTTTGCAAATTAGAACCACTCAGTGCTGCCAATGCCATTGCCCAGGAAGCACTGAAGAAAAAATGCACTCGAGCACAATGTGCACGTTCCCTTTCCTGCCAATAGAGTTATGCTTCACTGGGAGCTCAGACTTTCCCCTTGGGATCTGATTGGTTGGTTGCCATTAAGAAAAATAGTTACAGATGCTGCCCCCTGCTGTTGCTTGTCCAGTGCCTGCCTACACTGTCACTACTGTGTAAAAACGGAACTGAGTCACATGAACTTTTTGGTGGGAGGAGTCATTACGGCTTCATTTTCTGAATTTGTTTCACCGTTCTAGGAGCTGCTTTAATGAATCAAACCAGCAATTTCCAGGTGTGTTTTCAATTAATTTTGTTTGTTTTGCACACTCCTAGTGGTAATGATTGTCATGTCATGATTAGGCTACTAATCAGCTGAAATTATAACTGAATGTCTCCTATCCAGAGAGTCCTCCTCTGGATGTTAGTGTTTACCATAGAGAGGGTCTTTTCTGTGTTGCTCCTTGTTTATGAAACTTACTCTTGAGAAATGTTCAAGACACTTTATTATTTTCATCTTTTAGATTCAAGGTGAACATATTTGGTTTTCCCTGACTTGGATAGCCCAGGTGAGCCTGATCTCATCAGATCTCAGAAGCTAAGCAGCATCAGCCTTGGTTAGTAATTGGATGGGAGACCTCCAACGAAGACGAGGGTTACAGAGGCAGGCAATGGCAAACCACCTCTGTTAGTCTCTTGCCATGAAAACTCCACTAGGGGTTGCCATAAATCAGCTCTGACTTGAGGGCACCACACACACACGCACGCACACACACACACACTTGTTTTATTGTCTTTCCTACTGTGTGTCTGTGTACAGTTATTTTTTGTTATCTACTGCTTGATGTCATGTGATGATTATTGGTTGCTTTACTGTTTTGTCTGAGTCACCTTGAGTTCTACTGGGCAAGCATGCACATGTTTTAAAAAATGAAGTAATATTGAAGACATGGACAGAGAGGTACTTAAGTACCATCAACCCATTCAAACTAACTAGGGCAGCAACAGTAAAATTATTTTTAAAAACCTTTTAGATGCTCATCATCAGCCTTGAATGAGGAGTGGAGACAAATCGGTGATTTTAAGGACATTTTAACAGATAAGTTGTAGGGTTCCTTATTTTTAAGATATCATTTATTGCAAAAAGGGAAATATCTTATTTTCTCTTTTGAACATGTATAAATATTTACTTCAGTTTCACACAAGAGAAATATGGCATTTTTATTGCATTTTCTATTCTCTGTACAATATTTCTTTTTGGACTCCCTCAGGCATTCAAACTGGGTCCAAGCAAAACACAATGATAACTCCTAAAATTAGAAGGACAGAAACCAGACGCAAAGTATACCCTTAGTTTGTGGCTTAATGTTCATAAGCAAAGGATAATTGTCTATTTCATCTGGGCTCTGTTCTTTTTATGTTATATTTAAATTAATTATATATGGAAATATCTGTACTCTTGAGACACAGTTGTGATTTTCCTAGAGGAAAGCTTAATAGAACAGTCAGACTTTATTACAGCAGACACAGAAACAAATTAGTACAGCTTTTTCTCATTGATTACTCTGAACATCAGAAAAATATCTGTCAAGAAAACCTTTACAAATCCCTTAGCTGCAATATGAGTGTCAAATGGTTTTTTGTTTATTTTTGTGTACTTTATTATGTGCTTTTTCAAAGACAGCAAGCAGCCTCTCAATTTCTACAAGACATATATGAGTGCTCCACCAAAATAACTGCGTACTTAACTACTTCTTTTGAAAAGCTTGCTAATAAATTATCTTCTATTATGCATGTTCTGCTGGGCATATTATAAATAATATTTACACCTGACCCATAAGCAGATTGTATGTCAACTGCAAGTGAAACTGTATTAGTGAGCCAAGTGACTTATCTAAAGACATAGCTAAAGAACTTTTTCATGAATGGATGATCTCTGAATTCCAAACTGGGGGGGGGAAATCCAGCAAAGTCTCTGATTTCTGATGTGCCCTTTGGCTTGTTCCAAATAAAAATAAAGATTGACTTCCAATGAACAGCTAGCTAGCACATAAGTGTTCAAACAATATCTTGGAACAGTTTTCATTTTATTTTTAAACATTGAGTCCAATTGCCAGAAGAAAAGTGCAAGGTCATTTGTTTCCCACCCCATTCCTTAAAAATGCATACTTTAACTGAGCCTATAGCAGTATAATTTTGTACTGATATCTGTTCTTGGGCCCATCAAAAACCACTTGGCTCTGCTTCCTAACTCAATTCCAAATCCTGTTTGAAATTCATGGCTAAGCCCTCTAGGATTCAAAAGCTGGCAACCCTTCTTGTACCAGTAGGATGACACCACTAGAAGAAACATGGGCAAGAAACCAATGTTTGACTTGGTCTAACAAAAAGCAATGTTGCAGCTGGGAGAGAAAAAATGGACTGGAGATCAAGTCCCATATAACTTTATAACCAAGTTGTAAGTTTCGTTTGATGAAGCAATTAGTGTGACAGGCTAGGACTGAGGCAATTCATGTTCAAATCCATACTTAGCTATGATGCTCACTGTCTGAACTTGGGCCAGTTACAACCTTTTAACTGTCACAGGGTTGTTGTATGGATAAAGTTAAGGAAGAAAGAATCATGTATACTTCCTGAGTTCCTTGGTGGAAGGTTGGGATACAAAATGTTGGAGATGTGGATTACCAGGGCGGTTTCAAAGGACAGGAGATACTCAGTAGAGAAAATTATTTTATTGGACCAAGTACAGTTATTGTGGGGGGGGGGGGGGAGTTTGCATTTAACAGACATCTTCATCAAATAGAAGGGTCACTGTGTCGTTGTCTGCCTAGAGAACAATTTTGATAAAAGTAAGGTGTTTGGTGGTTAGGAAGGAGAAAAGGAAGCAGGGAAAGGTGAGGACATGAGGGTTGCCAGGAGGAGGGAAAGAGGAAACATTGTTGGGTAGGGAATACAACAAGATCTGAGCAAGGCTATTAATGATAGATGTTGTACACGTTTTTCATTCATAGGGTCCCCATAAATCGGAAGCAACTTGATGGCACACGGGATAAATTGGTGCCCATAATGGCCAATCCACACCTAAGAAGACAAATCGTGGCCAGGTCCAGCAGCAACCACACAGCTCGCATGACTCACCCAGGTCCAGCAGTTTGCTACTTTAGCAACCTCACCACAAAAGCCAGTGTGGTATAGTGATTAGAGTTTCAGACTAGGCTCTGAGAGACCCAGGTTTAAATTCCTACTCTGCCATGGAAGCTCACTGAGTGTCTGTGGGCCAGTCACATGCTCTCAATCTAACCTACTTCACAATGTTATGGTGAGGGTAAAATGGAGGACAGGGGGATGATGTGAGCTGCTTTGGGTCTCATTTGTGAAGAAAAGCAGAGTATAAATGAAATAATAAATATAGCCAAATATTAAAGGGCAGATAAAAGTAAGATGTTTCATGGTTAGGAAGGAGAAAAGGAAGCAGGGAAAGGGGAGGATATGATGGTTGCCAAAAGGAGGGAAAGAGGAAATATTGTTGGGTAGGGAATACAACACCACACCCTCCTATCTGCAAGATTGGAGTAGGGCTGTTAATGATAGGATGTTTTAAAGGTTTTTCATTCATAGGGTCTTCATAAATCAGAAGTGACTTAATAGCACATAACACACACACGGGATAAATGGGGAAATGAGCCCCACCCCCAGCAAGTCCTTGCAGGTTCCTCACAGTTCAACTGGGCCTGGCCTGGTGGCCAGCACCACTCAACTCAGCTATAATTTTCTTAAGTAGAAGCTGCCTGGGAGGGAAGGAGGGAAAGCTGAAGATGGGAGCAAATAATGGTAGATTGGCTAATGGATGAGAAGGAGAAAAGGAAGAAAGGAGGGGGGCACTATGACAACTTTCAGAAAATGGAAAGAAGAAATAGAGGGAGAGATGAAAATGAACCCCGCCCCCACAAGTCCTTGTGGATCTCCCACTTATAACAATCTATTGGCCAAAAGAAGTTAATCATTTTACCTGCATTGTGCTGTCTAAGCTGAAATTGGACTTGAAAGGGTATGATGCAGAGCTTTAATGAAACTCCTTTTCCCTCCAAGCTTTGACAGCTCCTTTGTCTGGTACACTATGGACGATTAGATTACACTGTTAGAATTTTCTACAAAAACAAGTGAACTGGATACTAAAAGCACTTGTCAGCTATGAAAATGATCTCTATATTTATGCGGACGATGGATTATTACTACAGAAATAAAGAATGCAAAGAGCTAAACCAACACAAATGCACTGCATATGTATGCAGTTTGGAGTGGCAAAGTGTAATGACCTTGTACGCCCTCTTTAGGATAGCAGTGGAACTAGGTCTTGGGGGTCTGCGTTCAAAGGACGTGCTTTCCCCATAATAAATCAAACTCTCTCATAGACTGATCAATAAAACAAGACCTAGACTAACCTTTGAAGGGCTCTTGTTACATTAAATTGCTTCTCTAACATAATATAATCAGTATAAACTGTTCAAGGTCTTCCTTTGTAATCATTGCAAAATCATCTAGATGCACAGACAAAATCCCAGAAAGTGAGCCATAAAATACAGGAAATACAGGAAACGAATTCTCATTTGCTGTTTACTATTTATTTAGGCTTATTTATTTAGTTCATTTATACTCTGCTGTTTTCCCCAATGTGGACTCTAAGTGGCTTATATCATTCTCCTCTCCTCCATTTAATCTTCACAACAACCCTGTGAGGTAGATTAGGCTGAGAGAGTATGACTGATTTGAGGTGACCTAGTGAGCTGCCCCATGGCAGAGTGGGGACTTGAACCTGGGTATCCCTGATTCCAGTCTGACACTCTAACCACTATACCATGCCAAGCAAACAGCCTGCCACCTATCTAACATCCACCTTTCACTGTAGCTGGATTTTAAAAATAGATACATATACTCTCCACACACAATGTCAAATTTTGGTATTATATTTTTTTTAATTGACAATGTATTTAAATATGTGTATCGCATTATTTTCAAATGAAATGCATTTGGAAGTGACATCACTGCGCACTCGACATGGTGATGTCAGTTCCGGAAGTGATGTCATCATGCTGCGGCTGGAGAATGTGCACGCTTCACGCATGCACAAGGATTCTAACCAGGGCAGCAAAAGGGAAGTGCCAGGTCCCAACCCTCACGCTGGGAGGATAGAGGGACCTGGCAACCCTATCTCAACCCCGGGCAGGTTACTTGAAGAAGTGGCACACATTTTTTCTAAATAAAAGATTAAAAAATCCCTCGCTATAGAGCTCATGTTTGTATATATAAAGGGCCCTCTTTCAGTCCATAGCATCTGCACTTATTTGACCCCCTCCTGGCTGGCAGCCAAGGGCTTGAGGCCTGGGTCCGCATTTGCTGCTGTGGAGGAAAAGCAGCAGCGTTCCCCGGGCTGTTTGGGTCACATGGGAGGGGGCGGGCTAACTGCCTTAACAGGACAGCCCTGCTCCCATATCGGAACTTGCCGCCTCATGCTTGGCCCGCCCGCCCGCCCAGTGGCAGTGCAGGTTTTGACCAGTCACCTTTCGGGGGCCAGGTAGGATTTTTTTCTTTTTTCCCTGAATGGACCTGGGAAGGAAGTTTTTTTGCCTACCTTGTACTGCTTGCTGGAGCTGTGGCTATTGGCTATGGTCATGCTGTATAGGCCATCACTGGCAGGACTTAGTTGGGGGGATGTTAGCGGGCCGGTGAGTACCCTTGGCACATCCCCATTGGTGGGGATATGAGGGGCCTGTCAGGATTGGCTGGCATGCTTTACGGTGGCCAGTTGAGAGGGCAGGCTGCCTGGTGGGATCCGCTGGACGTCCTTCCCTCATGCTCCACGGCGGGGGTGCTTGGAGCTTTAAGGGGGAAACCATCTGCCAGGCCGGCCAGATCCCAGCTATGCATTTGGATGGCTCACATCTGGGGCAGCGGGTCTAGCCCAGACAGGTCAAGGCAGGGTCCAGGAATAGGGACCCCCAGGGCTTGATCTGTACCGCTGGTTAGGCCCTTGCCAGGGTTTTTAGTTGTTGCAGTTCATGTTGTTGCCAAAAATAAAAAGTGGCCCTTTATTACCCAAACCTTGTGTCTGCCTCTTTATTCCAACTGGGGGAGGCAAACAGGGTCTTAGGCCTCTGCCTGAAAACTTGAAGAGACACTATCTGCTGGAGAAGGCAAAATTGGGCAAGATGGACAAACAGTCCAGGTTCCTCTAAATAGCCTCATATGTTCCTTTATTAAAGTTTGTTTTTGGATATATTCACATTGCTTCTTCATAGGAGAAATATTTTTGATTTGGTGGAATTCCTAACTATTATATAGTGTGTTCGTAATGTTGGTATATGAACAACGATCATGCAAGATTGGCTGTAAATTCTAACATTCAGAAGATTTTAGGGGTGGAGGGAGGATAGTTTCTTTTGTGCAATATATTTTACAATTAAGACTTCATTGTTAGATAGTATATCAAATCCTAGCTCAAAGCTAAAAACTTTTGCATAGGTAGATTAGCACAAGTCCTATGCCCAAGGTTTTTAAGAACATTGAAGAGCTGCATGCACCCCATCAGACATTTATTTTTCTGTTCTTGGAATAACAGATTATACACACACCACTATAACACACCATAACATGCCACACACCACCTGTGAAACCATATTAGTCTTCAATTGGTTTATCAAATAGCGTTGCGTAGAGGAAGAGGATTACAAGTTCAAATCCCAGCCAGTCAGCGTGGCTCTCTGGGTCCCTAGCAGATTCAACTCATTCCCCTCTTTCTGTCTTGAAGGTCTATTTAAATAACTACAGTGAATTAAAGTAAACTGGATATTTAATGGAGTCACTGAAAGTTTCATTTTATATGCCATGTCGTAGTAATTTGTCTTTATGGTCATATCTGCTTGCATACATACTGATACAGTTCTTGCGGTTCTTGATACAGTTCTTTCAAAACGAATAAGCAGTCCTATTGTTTAGAATCTTGTTCTAATATTTCAAAGATGTAGCAGGAGTGGTTGCATAAGTGGTTTGCACTTCCTCTTCATGTACAAAGTAGGAAAATGCATATATGTGAATTCTCCCAATGTGAGGACATAAGAACAAAGGGGAATATGTACACTGGCACCCTCTTTTCAGTCAAAGCCTAAAAGCATGGAAAGGAAGAGAATGGCATGCTCCTAAGGTGCACAGGAGAAAGGTGTAGCGGTTAGGAGCAGCAGGACTCTAATCTGGAGAACCGGGTTTGATTCCCCACTCTTCTGCTTGAAGGCAGCTGGGTGACCTTGGGCTAGTCACAGCTCTCCGGAGCTCTCTCAGCCCCCCACCTCACAGGGTGATTGTCATGAGGATAATAATAATACACTTATTAAAGCACTCTGAGTGGGCATTATATGGTCCTGAGGGCAGTATATAAATCAAATGTTGTTATTGTTATTCAACATTTAAAATAAATCACTAGATCTTTTCATACATTCTGACTCGAGTGCTTATGTTTGGAGGGGAATTAAATCACAGTGACAATCAACACCCTTGACTTATACCAATATATTACAAATACATGCACAAACCTTGCATACATATGCTATACATGCTTCATGCTATCAGCAACAATGAAGGTTACTAATCATGTTGTAGTAGCTCTCTGTGTGTGTATGTATATCCACATAGACTCTCTCTCTCTCTCTCTCTCTCTCTCTCTCTCTCTCTCTCTCTCTCTCTCTCTCTCTCTCTCTCTCTCTCTCTCTATATATATATATATATATATATGTCTGGAAAAAGCTAAAATCTTCTGGGGGTTTTGTGTGGGCAAGCTCATCCAAGAATTCTGAAGCTCCAGGGCCAGGCCCTTTCGTAATGCACCAGTGAACATGTGGCTAAATTAAGTCACAAAAATCACATTTGAGCAAAATACAGCCATTGCTTCAAGCCTTACAATATATTTTCTATTCAAAGTTATTATTAAATGACATTACATACATGTTGATTATACAGTGATTTCTATGTGCACCTGGGGAAAAAGTGGCATTTTTCAGATTCAGATTTCAAGAAGGGCATAAATATTGATATTAAATGGTATTTGTAAACCGCCTTGAGCACTAAATATGGTGGAGAGGCAGTATATAAGTCAAATAAATAGATAAAATATTTGGGTTCTCCAATTCTGTTTCAGGATTCAGGTTCAGGTTTTTCTGGAACTCCATAATAATTTGGTTTCCATTACTCCGTAAGGGGGAATTTGTGGGGAATGGAGTGACTGTTTTTAACCATGACATCAAAATTGCAGAGGACTAATGCCATCTGTCCTCTAAAGATCTTTCAAGTTTCAAGTGAATTGGAGCAAGGGGTCCAATTCTACAGGTCCCTGAATAAAGTGCCCCCAGCCATCCTACTTGCAGAGTTGTGAACTGGGAGGATGGCCCCACTCCCACAAAGGAGGGAGGGAGGGAGAAGGACCCAGCCAGACTCAGCTCTGTAGGGACCTCTGCTTGGCTTGCACCTGCTGGGAACAACCAGTCTGGACTGGGATCTGCCTTCCTCTGACAGGTATCAGATTCTAATATCTGTTTTAGGGGCATACAAAAATGTGTTTTCATATTTTTTCCCCTTTTTGAAAGATGCTTCTCCCCCTAGTTCTGAAAGAGAAGTGTAATTTATTGTTGTTGTTATTGTTAATATTATTGAAAATGTGAGAGAGAAGAACATCTTTGACACTTTCTTTATTTTCTGCACATAATTGTTTTAAGAAGTTCTGAGTGCCACCAACATCCCGCCGCCCACCCCAGTGCCATACAGCTTCTCGGTTTCCCAGCATCAAAGGAGCACCCTCCCCATGCCATATAGTTGATAATTAGCTGGTTTAGGTGAACTCACTTCTTCAGTAGATGCCTCAAGGCCAAGTTTTCCTGCCCATATAATTTTTTTAAAGTATTTATTTATTATAAACCTGTAATATACAGAATATGAGTTAAATTGTTTAACCTGTGCCGAATGTATATTGTGTTCATAGAAGTATTCAGAAATATGCAGTGTATGGGTCAAATTGTTCGATCATTGCCGGCAGATAATTGTATAATGGAGAAATTATATAATTAAAATATAATGAACATAAGATAGGTAGAAGGAAGTAAAGAGTAACATATAGAGTATAGGTTGAATTGATTGACTTAATGTTGAATGTATATTATGTTTATAGAAGTACTTAAAGTCATGTAGAATGTGAGACAAATTGTTTGTCCCATATTGATGAGACTAGAATGTGTAAGATAGAGTATAGAATACAAAAAATAGATAAATGATTATTATTATTAAAGGTCATATGCCAGGAATGTAATGTCTAGTTGATAAGTTAAGTGGGAAAGGGAACAGAGATAGCACGGTGTTATAATAGATAAGCTTAGAAGAGAGTGAAAGTATATGTTTATTAGAATAAAATAAGTATGAAATGAGTAGGGGGAAAATGGATAAGGGGCTGGAAAACTGTTGGAAGTCAACAAAAGGGGGGGAAAGGGAGGGGGTTAGAACTGGAATTATGTTACTGGAGTAACATATAGAGTATAGGTTGAATTGATTGACTACATATTACTATATATTTCTTTCCACCTTTCTTATATTCATTCTATTTTGATTATATAATTTATCTGCCAGAAAAAAAACTAATTAATTTCTATCCTTATAATTCTTTATAATTATTATAATCTCCTTGTACGTTAAGCGCTGTTGTTCATTATCGACAGTTCTCGGATCTATTACTTCGTAAGGAACCACTCAGGAGGGAATTCCTTCCTGTAGGTAATCTCTATACTTCTTCCAAATTGTGAAGAGGCTTCTCCGAATATAATGGTGTAAAAACATAGAGTCTGCTTTTACTTTGTCATACCACAGATATGCATGCCATCCAAATATTTTTTTATATCCCTCTAAGGCCAGTAATGTGCGGTTTTTCAGCGTCATCCAGTCTTTCAGCCACACCAAACAAATTGCATCATAGTAGAGTCTTAGATTGGGCAGTTGCATTCCACCTCTCTCTTTTGCATCCTGTAATACTTTCATTTTTACTCGAGGCTTCTTGCCTGCCCAGACAAAGTCCGATATTTTCCTCTGCCATTTTTCAAACTGCTTAGAGTCCCGGATGATTGGTATTGTTTGTAACAGAAACATCACTCTTGGCAACACATTCATCTTAACTACTGCAATTCTTCCCAACCATGACAAATTCAGTCTATTCCATTTAATCAAATCTTGCTCTATCTGTCCACAATTTTTCATAGTTATTCTTGAATAGATCTATATTCTTTGCAGTCAGTTCAATTCCCAGATATTTCACCTTACTTGTTACTTCACAGTCTGTTATTTCCATTAATAACTGTTGTTTTTGTTTGGTCATATTCTTACATAATATCTTTGACTTCTTTTTGTTTACATAGAATCCTGCCAAGTCTCCAAATTCCTTAATTTTCTTTCTCTATTACCTTTGGCATATTCTCAATTGGATCTTCCACAATTAACATTATGTCATCCGCAAATGCTCTGACCTTATAGGAAAAGTCTTTTATTTTTATTCCACGGATTGTATTATCTTCTCGAATCTGTATCATCAATATTTCCAAAACCAAAATAAACAACAGTGGAGACAACGGGCAACCTTGTCTTGTACCTTTACCTATAGTCAATTTCTTAGTCACCTCGTCATTCACCACAATTGCTGCACTCTGGTCTCTGTAAATTTCTTTCACTGCTCTTATGAATCTTTCCCCCATTTGTAGCTGTTCCATGGTGGCAAACATAAAGTCCCAGTTCAAATTGTCAAATGCCTTTTCAGCGTCCACAAAGAAGAAACCAACCTCCTTGTCACAACGCTTGTCATAATATTCAATAGCATTTATAACTGTCCTTAAGTTATCTTTGATTTGTCTGTTTGGTAAAACACCTGCTTGTTCCTCCTCAATAACTTCGGAAAGCCATCCCTTTACTCTTTCCGCCAATATCTTCGCAAAGATTTTATAATCATTATTAAGTAACGAAATAGGTCTGTAGTTTTTAACATTAGTCAAATCCTGTCCTTCTTTAGGGATCAATGATATATTGGCTTCACTCCAAGTATCTGGAATCCTTTGATCCTTCAAAACACCATTGATCACTTCTTTTAGGAATGGCACCAGTTCATTGGCCAGTACCTTGTAAAATTTGGCTGTAATTCCATCAGGTCCTGGCGCCTTTCCCAAATTTGTTGACTGTATTGCTTTCTTTATCTCTTCCTCCGTTACTTCGCTATTCAGTTTGTCTCTCCATCCTTCCGAAATTACTGGGAGCTTCATTTTCCCCAGATATGTCGCTATTGAGTCTTTGTTCACTTCTTTTTTGTTATACCATTTAGTGTAAAATTTGTAAAAGGCTCTACTAATAGCCGTCTGTTCCAGATGTACTTTATTGTCTTCACATATTTTATTTATTGTCTTTTTCTCCTTTCTCTTCTTCAGTTGCCACGCCAGGTATTTGCCACCCCAGTCGGAATGAAGAGGCAGACACAGGAGTTGGAACTAAAGGGCCACTTTATTAATATAACATCAACCATTAAATACGGCAAGGGCAAACTAGCGGTACAGGTCAAGCCACGGGGTCACCCCTGGACCACCGCCTTGACCTGTCTGGGCGAGCCCCACAGCCCCGGGTAGGAGCCATCCATGCAATGGCTTTTCCCCGGCCAGCCAGGCAAAATGGTTCCCCCCTTCAAGCTCCTAAAGCCTCAGCCGTACAGCATGAGGGAAGGACTTACACATGGGGTTCACTGCAGGCAGTCTCCAGGTGGTGGTAGCCGTCACAAGCATACCATCCGCTCCTGGTAGACCCCATTTCCCCACCAATGGGGAATTGCCAAGGGGTGCTCACCGGCCCGCTCCCTATCCCCAAACTCTCTCCTGCCACCGCTGGGGCCAAGCCTCTGCTTAGGCCCAAGCGCCCCACAGGTGGCCTAGTGCCCACCGGAGCCCTTGCCGCTGGTTTATGATGATGTCATTGCCAGTGAACCCTGTCACCTCTGTAGAGGTTGGGAAATCCAGCCCTTATCCTAAGATGAAGTAATTTGACTAGTGAACCCCCACACCTCTGTAGAGGTTGGCAAATTCAGCCTTATGTGGAGGCGTGGCAAATAAATGCACAGACCCTTCCCCGCTGTGGGAGCACTGCAGACCAAACATCAATCCGCCAGGCCCCCACTTGCCCACACAAGCCTGTAACAAAAGGGGAGCATACTGCCCAGTCAGATCACCACCATGCAGTAAATGACTAAAATGAGGCGGAGGCCGACCTCCCCTCAAACCATCAGACCACTACTTGCCTGTGCGTTGCAAGTCCATGTGAGCCTGAAAGGAAAGGGCCATGCCCTGTGAGCCAAGGTCATTACCCAGGGTGAATGACCGGTACGTGAGGCGGAGGCCGACCTCCCCTCGAACCATCAGGCCACTCCTTGCCTGGGTGCTGCAAGTCTGTGAGCCTGTAAGGAAAACGGTATGCCCTGTGAGCCACGGTCATCACTCACCAGGTGACTGACCTGGACGTGAGGCAGAGGACCACACCTCTCCTCGAGCCATTAGGCCACTCCTTGCCTGGGCGCTGCAAGTCTGTGAGCCTGTAAGGAAAACGGTATGCCCTGTGAGCCACGGTCATCACTCACCAGGTGACTGACCTGGACGTGAGGCAGAGGACCACACCTCTCCTCGAGCCATTAGGCCACTCCTTGCCTGGGCGCTGCAAGTCTGTGAGCCTGTAAGGAAAACGGTATGCCCTGTGAGCCACGGTCATCACTCACCAGGTGACTGACCTGGACGTGAGGCAGAGGACCACACCTCTCCTCGAGCCATTAGGCCACTCCTTGCCTGGGCGCTGCAAGTCTGTGAGCCTGTAAGGAAAACGGTATGCCCTGTGAGCCACGGTCATCACTCACCAGGTGACTGACCTGGACGTGAGGCAGAGGACCACACCTCTCCTCGAGCCATTAGGCCACTCCTTGCCTGGGCGCTGCAAGTCTGTGAGCCTGTAAGGAAAACGGCATGCCCTGTGAGCCATGGTCATCACTCACCAGGTGACTGACCTGGACGTGAGGCAGAGGACCACACCTCTCCTCGAGCCATTAGGCCACTCCTTGCCTGGGCGCTGCAAGTCTGTGAGCCTGTAAGGAAAACGGTATGCCCTGTGAGCCACGGTCATCACTCACCAGGTGACTGACCTGGACGTGAGGCAGAGGACCACACCTCTCCTCGAGCCATTAGGCCACTCCTTGCCTGGGCGCTGCAAGTCTGTGAGCCTGTAAGGAAAACGGTATGCCCTGTGAGCCACGGTCATCACTCACCAGGTGACTGACCTGGACGTGAGGCAGAGGACCACACCTCCCCTCGAGCCATTAGGCCACTCCTTGCCTGGGCGCTGCAAGTCTGTGAGCCTGTAAGGAAAACGGTATGCCCTGTGAGCCATGGTCATCACTCACCAGGTGACTGACCTGGACGTGAGGCAGAGGACCACACCTCCCCTCGTGCCACTCCTTGCTTGGGTGCTGCAACTCTGTGAGCCTGTAAGGAAAATGGTAAGCCCTGTGAGACACGGTCATCACTCACTAAGTGACTGACATTGACGTGAGGTGGAGGACCACACCTCCCCTCAAGCCATCAGGCCACTCCTTGTCTTGGCACTGCAAATCTGTATACCTGTAAGGAAAACAGCACACCCTGTGAGTGAAAGTTATCATCCACCAAGTGAATGACCAGGAGTAAGGTGGAGGACCACACCTCCCCTCGAGCCAACAGACCACTACTTGTCCGGGCACTGCAAGTCTGTGGGATCCAGTAAAGAAAGAGGGGCCAGGCCATCATCTGCCGTAGCCTACACCTCCTCAGGTGCATGACTAGATATGCAGAGGGGAGCAGTTATCTCACCACAGTGGCAGCAGCCTGGCCAACACAGTTCTAGTTGGTCCCGTGACTTGATAACTGCCATTAACAAAACCAAGCTAATTCCCAACTGGCATCCTCTAGGCTCGAATGACTGCCCGAACAACCCCATGCTGGGCCAGCAGATGAGGGACTTCACCCTCCTGTGGCAATACACCACACCCACCAAAAAAGACATGATAAGACATTCTACAACACCAGCCTCAGCCTAACTCTGAACAATCACTGTTGGCTGGCACCAGACAACCTGCTGAATAACAGCCTGAGGTCCATGGCTGTGGCCCTAGAGGCTGCCCCATACAAACTGGGTACTGAGAGAGAGCTGCCAGGCCATGTGGGGTATCACTATCTCTGAAACACCAGCCAGGGGTGGTGAGGGAGTGTCCTACATGTCAGGGAAGTGGCCACACCCTGTTGCAGGGTCTCCCTTTGCTACCCAAGGGGGACATGGCCCCAGCCCCCCTGGGCCCCATGGCCTTCATGACCACCCTTTGGGTTTGACCCAGTTGTCACTGAGACCTGCCAACTTCACGCCATGCGCCAGAAAGGCAACCCCTGACCACTCCATAAGGGATTAGCCATAGGAAAACTGAGCAGACAATGGAAATAGAGATGTATGAAAGCCGGGTGTTACTTGCTCATTGAGGAAAAGATCTGATTCAGATCAAGGCAAAACCAGAGGCAGGGTGCCCAGTTGGAAGAGCCCAGCCTGTATTAGATTGGCCCCTGAATGAAAACCCCACAGCAAAGAGCCCCAGGCGGGGCTAGGAGGAGGCAAAATGCCAACCCAGAGCTGCTGGAGGCCTTACCAACCGCTGTACCCACCCAGACCTCATGGCCAGTCAAGACTGTGTGCGTGTAGGGCAAGACTGCCCTGGGAGGTTCCTATGCCAAACAGGCCTTTTGGGGATCATGCTTCTGTCCCATGAGAGGACAGCACTTGAGCTTCTGACCACATAGGCTCAGATGCCTCACCAATGGGTAGGAAACCCTGGCATGTATAGCCTAAACATGTTAATAATGTCACAAAATTAACAGTTGATTCATATACTGCCCTCCAGGACACACACTGCCCACTGAGAGAGTTTAAAAAGTGTAACTGGGCATAACGTGCCAGGGGTGAGGGGACCAGGCCTGATCAGCAAGGCTGCATGGCAAGACATACCCCAGCCAGGGCCCATGGGCCCACCCTCGTTGCCCACAGGCTCCCTGCTACAGATACCAGCCCAGTTTACTCCACAAACTCGGTACCTAACAGCACATTCGCATGGCAGTCCGACACCCTATGGTCTGGGATACACTTCCCATGCAAAACATAACAAATGCCCCCATTATCTCCTTAACTGGCGGTTGCACTCTACTGTTACCAGCACAAGTTCCAACTATAAATCTCCTTCAGCCATATCAATGTCATCTTCCCCCATCATCTCACAAGAGGCTGTGTGCCAGACTGGTTGCCACCGAGGGCGCTGGACAATCCCCTTCTGCCAGATAGACTTGACTTCATCAATCCACTGCAACAGTCCCAGGACCGGCTTATGGCAGACTAGCGCATCTCAGCTGCTGCCCATCACTTACAGTAATCTTGTCAATCAGATCCACTGTCTCCTCTGCATGACTGGATTACAGCAGCCTAGGCCATATCCACTACTGGCTGTCAATTGTGCGAATCTGGTAGAAAGATCAGACCACATCTTAGACTACTGTGCTCTGCATGACAGCTCTGCAGATGCAACAACACAGCATGCCTTTAGGTGGCATGAGTGACATGAATGACAAAACCTAAAAACAACCCTTTATGCCTACAAAGGCTGCAAAATTGAGCAGGGGAAGGTGGGGCAGCAGGTGGTTTAACTAGCCACGACCCTGGGATTGTAGAACCTTGCTAAGATGGCAGAAATAATATGTGAGGCAATTCACCATTCAGATGACTGCAAGCCTCCTCCCCCGCCCCCACTAGCCTCAGACAAGCCTGCTCTGCTGTTGCTGTAAGTACTGTCTCCAGACAAAGTAGAACAATGGGGTGGGGGAAGTCTAGGCAGGATGGAGGCCTGCGGGGGCTGGGCCTAAGCCTGCTTCAGCCCTCCTGACTGATAGACAGTGATAACCCAATATTTTCTTCATCCCTTTGGCCTCATCATCATCCTCAAAGAATGAGTCTGCAGGTAGCTGCACAAGCCCCACCAAAATGACTGCTAATGCCAGTAAGTAGGAGGCAAATCAGGCCACACAAATGGCACACTCAAAATGGCCGCTCTTGGAGCTGTGCATGTTGTAGATGCCTTCACAACATGGCTGCACTGCCAGGAAACTAAGGTCACTGGGTGCCACTCACAAAATGGCTGAACCCAACTGAATAAACTGCAAAATGGCCACTGCTGCCTGAAGGCCTTAGGCCAAGCTATTGCTGCTAGAATTACTCCCTCCCAAGTAAGTGTAAATGGCAAGGGAGGGAAAAGCCTAGATGGGAGGAAGGGGGGGGGCTACCAGCATCCACCCTGCTAGGCCAGTAGTAATAAAGTATGAATTAATCTATCCCTCAGGGGGCTGCAACTCACCCTTCTGGCCTACAGCAAAGCCTATCTATTGCTGCTGCTGAAGTACTCTCTCCCAACCAAGTAAAACAGTAGTGGGGGGAAAGGAGCCTAGGTAGGCCAGAGGCCTGCAAGGGCTGGGCCTCACCCTGCTTTAGCCCTCCTGACTGATAGACAACAGGCCCCAAATGTAAATAAGAAAAAAGACTCTGCCAAACCAGTGAGCCTGGCGCTGGGCCCTGGCTCTCCTCTTGAAGTCTGAAGGTAGCAAGCATGAGAAATTCACAGCTCTCCAAGGCAGCTACTGCTGCCTAGCCCTGAGGGCCTTTAGTAAAACCAGCCTCAGAGGAGCTCGGCTGAGAGAGCTTGAGATGTGCTCTGCTCAGGCCGAGCACGCAGAGCAACTGCCAGCAGGGAGGGCGGAGCCG
Source organism: Eublepharis macularius (assembly GCF_028583425.1). Lineage (NCBI taxonomy): Eukaryota > Metazoa > Chordata > Lepidosauria > Squamata > Eublepharidae > Eublepharis > Eublepharis macularius. The sequence continues at coordinate 94,541,390 of NC_072797.1, forward strand.
TCTTCTGAAGGCTTTGTCTCCGCCCCCCCAGCTATATCCCCATATGCCTGGGAGATGTCTCTGCCTGCTTCTCCTTCCGAAGTGGCAAAGTACGGTCCCCAGCTCAAGCCACTGTGTGGCAGCCGGGAGTACCGCATTCCCAGGTTTATTTGCACCTTCAAACGACTTTTGGTTCATTCTCTTAAGATTCCATTCCAGTTCTTTATTATTCATTGCCGTCAGCTGTTCTTGAAGGATTTTAATATCCTGGTATATTTTCTTTTTCCCTGGTATTTTCTTTAGTTGTATTTCTTTGGCTTTTATTTTCTCCATAATCTACTGTCTCTTCTCCTCTCTTTTTTTTCTTGGCTCTTCCATTTATGTCCATTAGTATGCCTCTAATTACTGCTTTGTAGGTATCCCAAACCTTATTGGTTGGTACTTCTCTGTTCATGTTATGTTGTATGAAGAACGTAGTTTCCTTTCTCAACATCTCCATATTTTCTCCCTCTTGTAACAAGTCCTCATTTATTCTCCATCCTTTCCTTTTAGTTCTTTTTCCAAACTTCCACATAATTGGATTATGATCTGAGCCTACCATAGGCATTATTTCCACATCCTTAGTCCAAAGCGCTAAGTCTTTTGAGGCCCAGATCATATCAATTCGTGATAACGTAGAATGTCTCGCAGAGAAAAACGTATATTGTCTACCTTTTGGATTCTGTCTTCTCCATACATCTTCCAAGGTTTCCTGTTGCGTTAGTGCAAAAAAAGTCTTTGGTAATAGTCCTCTTTTCTTTTGTACAGTTGCTGATTTTTTATCCAATTCCAAATTTGTAACTCCATTGAAGTCTCCTGCAAGAATTATTTGGTCATAAGAAAGTTCATCTAATTGCTTCCTCAAGTCCTCAAAAAAGCTTTCTTTTGCTCCATTAGGTGCATAAATTCCAATCACCAACACTCTCTTTAAATTCCATGTACATTCCACTGCTATAAATCTGGCTTCCGCATCTCTCATCACTAGTTTTGACTGTAGCTCCTCTTTTATATACAGTACCACTCCCCTTTTTTTCTTCTTTGAGGCCGCTACATAGTCATTGCCCAATTTATTCAATTTAAGATATTTTACATCCTGGTTTCTAATATGAGTCTCTTGCAAACACACAATATCACATTTCTGTTTTAATAGCCAGTGGAAAATACTTTTTCTCTTATTCGGTGAATTAAGTCCATTTACATTCCAAGATAAAACTTTACACTCCATATTCATAACCTTGTTGCTGGTAAGTCCTTTTCATTGTCCCTCAAAAACTTTTCCATTTCTAATTCAGATCTGATGCGCTTTTTCGCTCCTCCAAATTCAAAGGATATTCCTTCCGGTAGTTCCCATCTATACCTTATTTTCATGTCCTTCAGAATCTGGATTAAAGCTTTGTATTTTTTCCGATCTAGCAACACCGATCTGGGTACCTCCTTCATAATAATAACCGTCTTGCCATCAACCTCCAATGGTTCTTGAAATTGTTTGCTCATAATCATTTCTCTTATATTTCTAGTCGTAAATTGCACAATCACGTCTCTTGGTAATTTCCTCTGGGTCGCAAATCTTGAATTTATTCGATACACCACATCTAGGATAGCCACAGTTTCCTCCTCCTCCTTTCCCAGGTATTCAGCTAACACCTCGGTAATCTGTTCTTGGGCCGTCTTTCCTTCTATCTCCGGCAAGCCACGAAACCTCAGCTGCTTCTCCATATGCTTGCTCTCCGCAACTGCCATTCTTCCCCTCATCACCCTCATCTCTGTTCGTTGCGTGTCTGCAAGGTTCTCCACCGCATTTTCCATTACATTGACTCTTTGCTGTGTCGCCTGCAGGTCATTTTGTATTATTTCCATTCCCTTCTTCACTTCTGCCAGCTCATTCTTTACTGTCTCTTTAACCTCTTTAACCTCTTTCACCAGCTCAGGTTTCATATTCCTGAGTTCTTTAATCACTTCTAAGAGCTTTTTATCTAAGTTCTCTATGGCCGATTGCCACTCTTTTTCGACATCGTGGGGCTCGCTTTACCTCGCTCCCACGTATCCGCTCGCTTCCTTAACTCCGTGGCGCTTGGCTTAGTGTCCTTTTATTTTAAATGTCCCGGTCTTTTTGCAAAAAAAAGCGTTTAAAGAGTCCAAAATGTCGGGCGTCTTTTCTCTATGGTTCCTCTATGGTTTTTGTAATCCAATATGGCTTACTTCCTCTTCCGCTGAAGCAGCAGCTCTTCCCCTTTCAAAGATGGTGATTCCCTTCTTCCTGTCTTCCAGCAAGGGCCGCTCCTCTCCAGCAACTCTATCACTGTTACGCACTTCCTGTTTCCCGACTTCCCACAAACAGTTCTCGCGATGTTAAAGCTTTCTCACTGCCTGATATCTCCTTGCAACCACAGGTATGTAAAACAATAGTCCAATTTCTTTAATAACTCCGTTTGACTTAGTCCTTTTTCTAATATAGTTCTTGCCGGATCCTCCCCTCCTTATAATCAATCTGTTGCAGTTTAAAAGTCTACTTTAATGCTTCCTTGTTTTAAGTAATTTGTCCCGTTTCAAGAGATAGTGATCTTTACCTTCTCCAGCACTTTTCGCGGGTTGTAATCGCTGTTTCAATCTCAAAATCCCATCAACTCTTCTTGCCCCTGTTGAAGCTTGAGCATGGGGGTCTTATGCCAACCGCATTGGCTCCAGGACTGCCGCAGAGATTTTAGCCGACCTGTCTTCGGGTGGGACCTCAAGGGACGGGAGAGAGTCCATTGCGTAGGACCCCCCCTCGCCCGAGATCAACGTGCCCTGAGGTTCTTGAGCGTTCTATGCCTGTTCTCCACCTGAGAACAGTTGGCCGCGAGCTTGATTTGCTCCGCCGGCCGTTAAAATGGCTGCCCGGTCAGCTCAGCACTTTGAGCTGCATTAGACCTCCATGGATCCCAAACCGGAAGTCCACAACTACAGGTATTCCTGGAGGATGTCTCTATCCTGGATCCATTCCAGTCTGGTTTCCACCCAGGACATGCAACAGAGACAGCACTGGTCACCCTGAGGAATGTGCTTCACAGACATCTGGATCGGGGTAGGTCGGCATTGATACTGTTATTAGATCCCATGGCAGTGTTCAACACAATCGACTATACGTTGCTGACCTACTGCCTCACCTACGTGGGGATACGTGGAACAGCCTTACAGTGGCAGATCTCCTTTCTCCACAGTAAGGGACAGAGGGTGGTACTTGGGAGCAAACTTCACCATGCTACCCAATGGTATGTAGCCTCCCCCTGATGTTATTCAACATCTATATGCACCCCCTCGCCCAGCTGGCTCAGAGTTTTGGTGTAGGGTGTCATCAATATGTGGATAACACCCAGTTATATATACTGTTAGATGGGCAACCAGGGGCCATGCTGGATACTCTGGCCAGGGCTTTGAAGGCTGTGACTGAGTGGTTGAAGCAGAGTTGACTGAAGTTGAACCCTATGAAAACGGAAGTCCTATATCGGAGCCATAGGTCAACAGGGTTGGGAATATGGCTTCCAGCCCGGATGGGGCATCATTGGCACTTATGCCAGTGGTGAGGAGCCTGGGTGTGCTCCTGAATGCTTCCTTGTCAATGGAGGCCCAGGTCTTGGCAGTTGCCAGATCTGCATTTTTCTACCTTTGACAGATCAGGCAGCTTGTTGCTTACCTCTTGACCAGTGACCTGGCTACAGTGATGCAAGCAACAGTCACCTCCAGATCAGACTATTGTAGTTTGCTCTACACAAGGCTGCCCTTGAAGTTGATCTGAAAATTACAGTTGGTCCATAACTCAGCAGCACACATTCTCATTGGGACACTGGTTTAGACACATATACGATCTGTCCTGTGCCAACTGCTCTGGTTACCGATTGAATTCCAGGTCAAGTTTAAGGTTTTGACTATGATATTCAAAGCCCTAAACAGTCTGGGACTGACATACCTACAAGACTGCCTCTCACCATATGTTCCCCAGAGGGCTGTTTGTTCAGCCAACCAACATCTTCTGGTGGTCCCTGGCCCCAAGGATGTATGTCTAGCCTTGACCAGGGCCAGAGCCTTTTTGGCCCTGGCATTGGCCTGGTGGAACTCCCGCTCTGCTCCAGGCATTGGCCTGGTGGAAATCCCGCTGTCCCGGCTGCATACCATTCATCCATGCCATTCAGATGTTCTCTGTTCCCTGTATTGATTTGATCATACTGTGTAACTATATGCTCTTTTATTATGCTCATGTACTGTAGCCATTATATTCATGCTATCTCGAGCTTGCCTAAAAATGAAAGCACTAATGTTGAGACTGTTATCTCTGAAGCCTGCTACTGACCTTGTACTAAAACGTAACTCTCTGCAAGAGACAAAGGGAGTCAAATTCCTTGTAATCTTCTTGTTTTCTCTGGCCAGACAAAGCTATTGTGTTTCTCATGAGAATTGGGACTTTCGCACTTTTTTGCTAACTGCCCCAGGGGAGGGGGAATCCTACTCCTTATATCAAAGTGCATACGCTTGTATTCTCATTCCTGCCAATCCTATTCATCTTTGGAAGTATCTGTGAACCTAATAGGTTTCTATAATAAAACCTTTTCAACCAAGACCCTGGAGTACTTGCTGTGAGGGGTTTGAGGATCTATCTGTCATGGACTACCATCCCTAAAACTGACACCCACTCCGCTCCTAGGGGACTTGGTATAGTTCCACCAGGATTGTATGACAGAGATGTTCTGCCAGGCTTATGGTGGTGATTGAGGTTTGCGCAAGCTACTTGGTCAGCCTCTCTGCTGTGGCCTTGGTCTGCTGTTTAGCTGAGACATCTGCCGCCTGCCCTCTCTACCTTAATTAATTCCTGATGGCGTATATTAACATTACACATTTCTGCTGGATTTGGTTTTAATTCTATATCTTGTACTGTATTATTGATTTTATATTATATTTTAAATTATTGTAATATTATTAATGTTGTTACCCACCCTGAGCCCACCTGTTGTTACCCACCCTGGGTTAGAAATGCAATAAATTACATTAAATTAAATTAAATTTAAACTGAGGAGAGGGGAATGATGTTAGCCATTCTTGGTCCTCACTGGGGAGAAAGGCAGGATAGAAACAAACAACCCTAACTTGTGCAAGTTAGCAAGTGAGCTAACGAAACATAGGGTGAGTCCACATTGGCTCTAATCCTGCCCAGTGCTCCCACCATATTCATACCTACCCCCTCTGTTAGGACTAGAGGCATGCAAAAAAAAAATCAGGTTTCCCGCTTTGGGAAACCCGAAGCCAAAAAAAAGAGTTGGAAATAAGGGATTCCTGAAGCAGCAAGCCACTTCAGGAATCCCTTGTTTGACCCGCTTCGGTATGCTCCATAAAGATTCAGAGCACACTGACAAACTACACACACACACACACACACACACACTTATTTCACCCAATGGGAGGGGGAGGAGGGAACTCTCCCCTTCCCCTCCCATCAGGTGACATAAGCCATGAGGAGGGAAGTTCAGACCCCACCAAGCAGATCAGCTGCTTGGCGGGGTTTGTGGCCAGCCCTTTAAACTCCAGGTGAAGTGCAGAAGGGGTCTTTACAGCTGGCTGGAGGAAAGGGGGGAGAGTTTGAAGGGAAGAACACTCCCCTGCAGGCTGCACTCAGCCGCTTGTCAGGGAAACCCCTGACAAGAGGCTGCATTGGGGGTGAAATGCCCTTCTCCCTGCCACTGCGCAGGGAAAGGAAAATTTAAACCCCGGCAGGCTGCACTCAGCTGCTTGTCAGGGAAACCCCTGACAAGTGGCTGAGTCAGGGTGAAATGCTCCTCTCCTTGCCACTGTGCAGCAGCAGGGAGAAGGGCATTTCACCTCAGCAGGCTGTACTCAGCCACTTCTCAGGGAAACCCCTTACAAGCGGCTGAGTTGGGGATTTAAATGTCCCTCTTTGTGCCGCTGTGCCGCAGGGGCGACAAAGAACTCTCACACAGCCAATTAGAGATAGGCACAAAAATGCTTGTGTAGCCCGGAAGCAATTAGCTAGTCCCATGCTGTATACAACCAAATATATATACATGTTAATATCCAAATTAATCCACAGATTCAGATCAAATGTCATGGTATTTCACATTTGTTTCTTGTCTTTTAAAGGCAACTCTTTCTGTTACTGCATGGGTGTTCTGGATGTTATTACATGTCTGTTTGTGTCATTTTATTTATTTTTGTTCCCATTTGGAATAATAGTAATGATACCTCCTTCTCCTGTCCCTATCCCATGCACACAGACACATCAGTACCTGCTTGGTTGCCACAGCACTAACGCTATCCAGTGTGCTGTATCTCTGAGTACCCTGGGAAATGTAGGCCACATGGTGTGTCTTGCATTATATCAAATGTCCCTGTCAACAAAAATACACTTGTTTTAAACAGCCACCAGTGCACACAGATGGAAAATGTTTCTGGTTGGAAAGGGTTAGTTATCAGCTTGCAAATGTATTGGCAAGTATTGTTTTTCTCATAGAACTTTGGTTGCAAATATCAAAGGTCCAAGTACTTCTAAATATGTGTTTGCCCATAAATGCAGTTTGCGTAATTTTAACTGATAAAAAAATAAGAAATAGAGGCTGCCCTTAAGTGGACACTGATTTGTATACTGATTTGCTGTGAAATGGGATTTGCATGTAGAATTCTCTCCCCCCCCCCCATTTCTGGTAAGGAGGCTTTGCCATTAAGACTAGGAGAATTGATACTAAATGAGAACTTTTAATAGTATCTAGACTTGGTGACTCTCATCAGATATAAATATTCATTTTATTTTAGTAAGATAAAAGACGTTAAGGCTAATGTGTTGTACTTTATTTTTTATTTATGTATCTCCATTAAAATATAAGTATGTTCTTTGAAGAATTAGTGAATTGGATGTTATAGCAGAACTCTAAAGAGCAAACCAGAAAAGATATGAATTTGCAGTAACTGAGGAGAGGGCCATCAAAACAGAAACTGTAAAGAAATATGAAGGTACCACTACTAGAAATATTCAGTTACTTACTTAAGACAGAAAGGTTGTGATTGCGCAGAAGCAGTTTAAGAAACCATGAAACTTTATTGCCAAAATTACTTAAAGCCAGAGCATACTTAACACTGAACTTCCCCAAAACTGAGGCTGAAATCACAGGTACAGTTTCAAACACTGTAATGATCACTTGGGAATCTCCCATTACTTCAGCTAATGCAAATTGTCATTATTCACAAGTTGTGTTTTTTCTGCTGTAAATGTCACCAGTCGCAAAGTCACACCTAGTGTGGAAAATAACACTTCCTCACTTGCCTGCCTAGAATCTGGTCCATACTGCCCTGGGATGCAGTTTCATCGTGACATGGTTAGTGACAGTCTGAACCTGTGTAATATCTGTGTCTTGCATTATCTGCTTGCCTGCCTTATCCCTCTCTGGTCACCAATGAAACAGACAAGGTCATGGAATAACTTTAATTTTATGAATCCCCTTTTGACTGAAGAAGAAACACCACCCTGGTGAAATTGATAAGATTTTCTCCCAATCTTGTCAGGTTTACCAAAGACCAGAGAGAAAGGATCTGATTCGAGAACCGTGCCGCTAATTATATTAATAGGGGTTAAAATGTAGGAAAAGTTCATTCCTAGATGTATGCAGCTCTTTGGAAGTATCTTAGGTATTCCTCAATAGAGTATCAGTAAAGGTATACTTGAGCTTGCTTAGCACACATAAGGACCAAATATGGAAGAGTGGAAAACCACATGCAGAGGAAATAAAGTAAACAGCACAATGAATAACTGCAAAATAAATTAATTTAAAGTGATAGCATATCGGTGAGAGTGCAATAAATGCTATGAATGCCAATAAACCAGAATAGTACATCAATAACTTATAACAAGCATAGAATATTCCATAACAAGACAGGCATAGTGCCATTTACTTCATTTCCTCTGTGTATGGTTTTCCACTCTTCCATATTTGGTTTTGGTGTTTGGAGGAGCCTCTCATTTTGGTCTAACACACATGAGGGCCTTCTAAGCTATGATCTTCCATCCGCTTGGGCTATAGTGAGACCAAAGAGGTGATTATCCCACATTTTTTTTTAAAAAAAAAATTATATTAGCCCATATGTTTTGACTGTTCACCTTACACTATGACACAGAATCTTCTACAACACCCTCAATTTGTGGTGGCAAATGCTGAGAGATTGCTTGACAGCGGAAGTGATTTGGGAAGAGTTCCTTCCACCCATGCAACAGGACTTTTTCATCTGCCTTTCTTGCAGCAGCACAAAATGCCCCTGAAAGAAGCATTTGGGAGGCACTGGAGGCTGAAGCAAGAGAGGATGGTGAAAAAGTTGCATCCCATAAGCAGAAATCTTCCCAGTCACAGAAACATGTCAGTGGATCTAAGCAGTGAATGCACATTCACATTTCTCAAATTTAGATAGACTGCAGAGTGCAACAAAACTTTACGCGAAATGATACATAATAATGATAAAACATATTTCCCTTTGCTCATTTCTCTATATCTGGGCTGTACGTAGATTGTTGCTGTCTGGTAGATCAGTTTGGGTGTTGCAGGATAGGATACGAAATGAAGAACAGTCAACAGCTTGTCCCTTTACCATCCGCAGTAGTCAGCTGGTCAACAAACCAGGCACAAACAAGCAGAGAGCAGATCTGAAGATCCGTTAAACCAAAAGGAATAGTCTTGCTGAATGCAAGACTAAGGATTCACAGTTGCCAGGGCATAAAAAGGGTGAAATGCCTTTAAACGCTCAATGAGTAAAACCTTTTTTTTTTCAAATGGCAGAACCTCTCCAAGTCCCACGGAAGTGGTGTGGGAGCTGGCATATTTGAAAATAACTTTAATTAAACCTTGCATCAGCATGCAAGTTTGGGGAGCTTAAGGGCTTTTCTTTGTGTTTAAATATTTTATTGTTTTTCAAATAGACACACAAGATAATATCATAAATACACAATATAGAAATTGCATAGCAAACAAGGCATGAGTGTCTGCTTGCCAAGTGGCATTTTTCAATCTCTCAGAGCTTTGTATAGCAATGCTGGATAAACCAATTAATGTGAACACCGGGTTCATTTAAAAATATATACACAGCATTTCCCACTAACCTAAGTAGAATTCTTTAGAATTAGCTAAGTATTTATATCATAAAAATTTGCCCCAAGGTTCTTCTTAGGCAAACTTTTATTTATTTGCTTCAAATCAATTGTCCATGTTGTATTATTTGGAACATTCAGTAGTGCAGACATTTGTGATTCTGGGTTTGTGTGTGCCTGCATAATCATACAGAAAAATAGATAAAGCTCATCTTCCCTAACCCTTCTAAATTTCATTATAGCCAAATAAACAAAAATTGCCAAAGTGGCATGAGTGTTGTCCCCACAGAAAGAGAAACAGAGAGGCAACTATGAATGATTCCTAGTCTTGGATCTTATCTGCCTCTTACAGCCCTCTACCCCACATTTTACCTGGTTTCTTCTCAAAGCTTCTTTTACTTTGATTTGCCTATATGAACCATCTGCCATTTACTCGCTTTCAGTCAGATCATATCCACAATGCTGTTTTGCAGATCGATGTGCTCCTCCTCTGCTTGAGCGTTGAACTTTTTGGTTAATGGATTAATTTTATTGAATAGCCTGTGAAAAGAGGAAATGATCATAAACCATGCTTTCAGGATGAAGTGTACAACTATCCTATTTCAGAGGGTCTTTTGTTAAGATTGGATGATAGATATTTTGGAAAAGTCTAAGAACTGTAAGGATTTTTAATTTGGCATTTGTGGGATGGAATCCAGATATCCACTAATCCAGTGGAAGGTGCTGGTAGATGTAGTGCATTCCCTTCCCCACAATGGTCCCTTCCAACCCCCAGAAAGTTGATTTCTAGCATTTCAGAATCCACACAGAGTAACAGGCAGGCATGGTTAGGGGGCCATAGTAAAGAGCCGGGAAGGGATGAAATGACTTCTTCTCTTTTCCATCTCCCTATTCTCACTGCAGGACCTGACTTCCGGCGCTACTACTCCATGTGGGTTTCAAGATCCCAGGAATTAACTCTGGAGTCAGTGGGAGTGGGGTGCCAGAAGGCACTGCCAGGGGAGGAGAATACAGCAAAAATTGGTGCTGTTAATAAATCTCACCACAATGTCAGTCTTCTTCTCTTTGCTTGTTTTAACTATGCCCAGGCACGCACTTTGTTATATAGTGGCTGTTGTATGGCAAAGAACATAGTTGCGTGCTTAGATGTGATTTCAGGCAACAGACATGCTAGACAATTCCATTCAGGATTTGAGGATGCTTATATACCAATCTGCAACAAATGTTTTGTATTCAGTTACTCAGGTTTTAATAATGTATGCAGTGAAGCAGCCAGGCAAGGGGTTAAAATGACTGGGATTGCCAGCCATTCCCTATAAAACTAGTAAAATCAATTGTGTGATTTTTAACTTCTTTTGTTGTAGCCTTTTTCATTTTCCATATGTTAGTAATGGCATTAATTGGGATGAGATTTAAATAGATATTGCTTTCAATAATGTTCTTTTAGAAAATGACTAATGAACTTTGTAAATAAACAAATAGCTTTCTCTCAGATATAGGGTTGCTGGTCCCATGGTGGGGGTGGAGAGATCCCCTGCTCCCAACTTCTGTCTCCTCACTTAAAATAATAATAATAATAATAATAATAATAATAATAATAATAATAAATGAATAATTAATAGTTAATAGTTAATAATTAATAATAATTCAATTTATATACTGCCCTTCAGGATGACTTAACGCCCACTCAGAGCAGTCTACAAAGTATGTCATTATTATCGCCACAACAAAACACCCACTACACCAAACTGGCACTTACCTGGTCAGTGGGGGAAAAGGTGGGGAACAGGTCTTGTGGGCATGCTCTGGCACAACACGACAATGTCACTCTCAAAAGACCTGGGAGGGCTCCTGTGCTTTACAGTTCTTAAAGAATTGGACTATTTGGGGCCCAAATCAGCTTGATGTGAAGCTCAGGAGCACTCCTGGGGCCTGTGTGATGACTTCACTTCCCCATATCTACCCCAGAGAGCACTTAGATCAGCAGGAAAACACCTACTGGTGGTCCCCAGTTCCAGGGAGGGTTGACTGGCTTTGACCAGGGCCAAGGCATTTTTGGTCCTGGCCCCAACCTGGTGGAACTCTCTGTTGGAAGACATTCAGGCCCACCAAGACCTTGTGTCCTTTCAATGGGCCTGCAAGACAGAGATGTTCCACCAGGCATTTGGTTGAGGCCAGCATTTAGATCTACTAAATCAGCCTCCCTGCCAATCTCCTACCAGAAGGGGGACAATATGACCATCTGCCCCTCACGTATGAATAGTGATCAACTCATGTCTCTCCACCCCCTCTCTTCTCTTTATATGGGTCTCAGGGAAGGGTGAAGGGAATCTCATCCTGGAACACTGGGAATTTATGTTGTGGAGCTATGTTTTATACCGTTGAACTGGATCTTCCATCTTATGATTATGTGATTTTACTGTTTTATTTATTGAATTTATTTGTATGCTGTAATCTGCCATGAACCTGCTTGGGGGGAGGGTGGACTATAAACTTAATAAACAGTAATAATAAAAATAAAAGAAACAACATCATCATGCCATGCTGGAAGCATGCATGCGAGAAGATCAAGAAGGTAAGTGCCAGCTCCCCTCTCCCCCTGCCAGAAGGGTAAGTGGACCTGGCAACCTAGTCAGATAACTACATATGGGTCTGTTCACAGACTGCCTCATGAAGAGTTTTTTAAATACTGCGTCACACCAGACCCACTGGACTTTGCTGTGCTTATTACCTGCTGTATTCTACCAGCCTTTTATCCATAATGCTCCAAATTCTGCCTTGGTTCCTGTAATGTACTGGTCGAACTCTAGCTTGATAGAGAACTCAAGGCTATGATATCATTGGCTACTAAGTATGGGTGGTAGCAAATCAGATGAGCGAGATTAAGACCAATCACTGAGCTATAAATAAGTTACATTGTATATGAGTTATGCAAACGATGGTATTCTAAAATACGTGTTCTCATTGGCTATCACTATGCAGGGGGTGGAACGTATATGTATATATATTGAGGGTTTCTGTTCAATTTGTGTTGTGTGTGGTTATACTGAATAAAGAGCTGTTGGTTTACCTCAAGTCTGAACCCACTATTTAATACTGGCGACGAGGATGGGATTTCTGATTGGGTAGGCAGCCCCAATACCAGAGCGAAATCACTAACAAGGTGCTTGGGTAGGCAGCCCCGAGACCTAAGCTGAAATCTTAAGCGTGAGGAATTGTCACCTCAGCCATCAGGCATATGCTCGCGTCGTCCAGAGGGCAGACATGGCCGCTAAGGGCCACTTGGAACCGTTTTACTCAACTGCCGAGGACTGGGAATCCTACATTACCCGGTTCGATTTCTACCTTGAGGAGAACAAGATTGAAGACACAGATCTCGCGAGAGCGACGTTCTTCAGTGTGTGTGGGCGTTCCATGTTTGATATAGCGCGGGCACTAGTGGCACCAGCCCCGCTGCAAACTACAGTGTTCAACACAATAAAGAACAGACTCAAAGAACACTTCTCACCACAGCCATCAGAAATAGCCAGCAGACACGCGTTCTACAAGCGCAACCAGGCACAAGGGGAATCCATAGCGGCATTCGTCACAGCCCTCCGACAGGCAGCCCGACAATGCAATTTCCCTGACCTAGAGATGGCACTTCGGGACAGGTTGGTGTGTGGGCTGAGGAATGAAAAACTCCAAAGATGGCTATTTGCGAAGAAAGAGCTGACCTTCAAAACGGCACATGAGGAGGCACTCGCCGCTGAAGCAGCAGAACAATCCGCAAAAGAGGTCCGGCAGTCGCACACTCCCCCGCCGTCCCGCAGGTCCGAACAGGTACATCAGGGGTGCATAGAGGACCTGTCATCATCAGAGGATGACGAGGAAGAGGTACTGCGAACTAAGTTCCACGACAAGCAACAGGGGGGTCCAACAACATTTCAGGGCACCCCTTGCGCAAGCTGTGGAGGACCTCACTGGAGGAAGTCATGCCGGTTCCGGGAAGCACAATGCCGGAACTGCGGGAAACTGGGACACATCGCTCGCGCCTGTCGCTCCGCAAAGAACCAAGTAGGATCGCCCAAGTCCAGCCACAAGCCTGCACCGGGCTACAAAAAGGCATCAACCCGCAAGAGCGACTGCCATACAGTCACAATACGCCACGCTAATGTAGCCCAGACTAGTGAGTCATCGGTGCAAGCATTACAACCTCCAAGCAGCAACAAAATAAAAGTAACCGTGAAAATCCAAAACATGCCCTGTGAGATGGAAGTCGACTCAGGGTCTGCGTTATCCATCATCTCTTCACACACACTAAAGCTGATACGCTGTAAGTCATCCACACCTCATCTTGAAGCAGCAGACATGGTGCTGAAAGACTTCCAAGGCCACCGCGTGCCAATCATGGGCATCGGCACATTCCAAATAAAGTACAAGGACTTTATTGGCCCACTACAATTAGTGGTAGTTCAAGGCCGCCAACCTAGCTTACTCGGCCTCGACTGGTTCCGACCTCTCGGCATACAAATCGCAGGCGTGCAGCAGCTGCATCGTGATGAGGTAGCATCAGTGTGCAGAGAGTTTCCAGCAGTCTTCGACGGGGCCCTTGGCAATTACACAGGACCGCCTGTCTCATTTGACTTAGACCCAGCCGTGGCCCCCATCCGCCTGAAGCCTCGCAGGGTTCCATTTGCACTCAAGCCAAAGATAGATGAGGAACTGGATCATCTGATCGAACAGGGGATCCTGGAACCAGTTTCTCACGCCAAATGGGAAACTCCCATTGTAACCCCACTGAAGCCCAATGGAGCGGTCCGAATTTGTGCAGACTATAAATGCACAATAACAAAGCACTGCAGCAACATGCCTACCCAGTACCAGTCGTGAGCCATCTCCTGGCATCGCTCCAAGGGGGAAAGATTTTTGCCAAGCTTGACCTGGCACAGGCTTACCAACAACTACCTGTGGACGAGGCGACGGCCGAAGCCCAAACGATCGTGACACACCGGAGGGCGTTCAAGGTTAAAAGACTACAATTCGGCGTCAACGTTGCCCCAGGAATTTTCCAAGGCATCATGGAAGGACATCTACGCGGAATTCCAGGCGTCATTCCGTACTTTGATGATGTCCTAATCGCGGGAGAGTCGGAAAGCGCACTTGCAGAGAGGCTTCGCTGTGTCCTTCGCAAACTACGGGACGCCGGCTTAAAGGTAAAGAGAGAGAAATGCCAATTCGCTGTTGAGAGTGTGGAGTTCCTGGGATTCCTCATTGACGCAGCCGATATTCACCCCACACCAGCAAAGGTACGGGCCATTAAAAGTGCGCCTCCTCCAGGATCAAAGAAGGAACTACAATCATTCCTGGGCCTATTAAACTTCTACCACGCCTTCTTGCCACATAAGGCCTCAGTTGCAGAACCCCTGCAACGTCTCCTAGATTCCTCTGCCCCCTGGGGGTGGGGCAGAAGAGAAGCTGCGGCGTTTGAAGCAGTAAAAAAACTACTGTCGTCAGAGAGCGTGCTGACACACTTTGATGAGAAAAAACCGCTCGTACTCGCCTGCGATGCCTCCCCATATGGTATCGGAGCTGTCCTAAGCCACAGAATGCATACCGGGCATGAAGCGCCCATCGCCTACTTTTCAAGAACCTTGTCGGCTGCGGAACGGAACTATGCCCAAATAGACAAGGAAGCTCTGGCAATCGTAGCTGGAGTGAAAAAGTTTCATGATTACCTCTACGGCCAGAAGTTCCTCATCGCAACCGACCACAAACCGCTCCTGGGACTACTCGCTCCAGACAAGCAAACGCCCCAAATCCTTTCGCCCAGGATGCTGCGGTGGACAGTGTTCATGTCTGCCTACTGCTACGACTTACAGCACCGCCCCGGCAAAGCAATGGGACATGCCGACGCCCTGAGCCGCCTGCCACTTGCTGACCAGGGGACCGACCCATCTCCAGCTCATCACATCATGCTGCTAGAAGACTTGCCGAGTCCACCACTCAGAGCCTCCGATGTGGCGTCACATGCTGCTAAAGATCGCACCCTCAGCCGCGTTCTCAACTGGGTGTGGAGGGGGTGGCCATCAGGCCAGCTGGCCGAAGAGTTTCGGCCGTTCCTCATTAGACAGCACGAACTCTCAGTACACAAGGGCTGTCTGCTATGGGGAAACAGAGTGGTAATCCCCAGCAAACTGAGACAACAAGTGCTGGAGGCACTACACAACGGACACCCAGGCATAGTGCGTATGAAGGCAATGGCGCGCAGCTATGTATGGTGGCCAGGCATGGATAGGGCTATCGAGGAATGGGTCCGCACCTGTCAGCCGTGCCAAGAAACACGCCCAGCTCCAGCGCAAGCCCCAGTACATCCTTGGGAGTCAGCAAGAGCACCCTGGTCGAGACTCCACATTGATTTTGCAGGGCCGTTTCAGGGACAAACCTTCCTAATAGTTGTGGACTCTTATTCAAAGTGGCTAGAAGTTGTCCCTGTCTCCACAATGACTACTGCTGTGGTCATTAGGGCCCTACGTCAGCTGTTTGCAACACACAGTTTGGCTGACACGGTAGTATCGGATAACGGAACACAATTCACATCAGCTGAGTTCTGGCAGTTCCTGGCCAACAACGGCATCAGGCAAGTCACGTCTGCTCCATTCCACCCTTCCACCAATGGGCAGGCAGAACAGATGGTGCGGACAACAAAGGACAGCCTTCGGCGAATCCGCCAAGGAGACTGGCAATCGCGATTGGCTGCGTTCCTGTTACAGCAACACGTCACGCCGCATTCCACGACAGGGCGTAGCCCCGCTGAGCTACTGATGAACAGGAAGCTCACAGTGACTCTCGACAGACTGCACCCCGACCTAGCGGTCAAGGAAAGGCCCATGCCAGAAGGAGAGGTAAGGACCTTCCAGCCGGGAGATCTTGTATATGCCCGCGACTACAGCGGACGTCTGCCATGGGTGCCTGCGTCCGTGGACACCGCAATGGGACCAGTATCGTACGCTGTTGTCGCTGCGGATGGCAGGAAACTACGAAGACATGTGGACCAGCTACGACGCAGATGGCCGACCAGGACAACGGGAGCCGAGAGCTTACCAACGCCCAGTGTACAGGACACCGTCACTCAAGAATCGGACAGTGAACCTATACCACAGCATGCACCAACATTCAGCTCACCGGCTGCAGAGGCAAGTACTACCCCCGAGAACCGAGCGGAATTAAGTAACGGGCTGCCAACCACCCAAACACCGGCTCAATTGTCGGACTCACATTGTCCCTCACCTCAAGTGACCATACGGAGGTCCCAGCGGACTCGGACTCCTCCCAGCCACCTGAAAGACTATATTTGTTAGAAGGTCAGTTCTGACTTAGGGGGGAGGAGTGTAATGTACTGGTCGAACTCTAGCTTGATAGAGAACTCAAGGCTATGATATCATTGGCTACTAAGTACGGGTGGTAGCAAATCAGAAGAGCAAGATTAAGACCAATCACTGAGCTGTAAATAAGTTACATTGTATATGAGTTATGCAAACGATAGTATTCTAAAATACGTGTTCTCATTGGCTATCACTATGCAGGGGGTGGAACGTATATGTATATATATTGAGGGTTTCTGTTCAGTTTGTGTTGTGTGTGGTTATACTGAATAAAGAGCTGTTGGTTTACCTCAAGTCTGAACCCACTATTTAATAGTTCCCATTCTGCTCTGCTCATCATGGCTTATTCTCTGGCTCTGCTCTTTGACCTACCCAACACCTGGTAATGCTCAGGGGGGTATTTTGGAACTCAAAAGTTGGCTGCCCTGGAAAAGGCACATGTTTGTAATGGCACAAAAGACAGTTCCAAATGGGAGCCATTTCTCAAACTTTGTCCACAGTTCATGGAGCTCATATTCCATGTTTGCCCAGTAAGCATTGCATCTTCTCCTATATTATTTCTCTTTCCTTATGTGCAATTTCAAGCCACAAGTAGAGAAATATCACCAGTAATGAACCAGCCTTGAGAGTTACATTTCTATCACCAGCCAACCATTTCTGTTTGGGAAAAAAAGAGTGAGTAATCCTGTCTGCAGCTTCTGACTCAGACACCTTCTGATTTGGGGGGAGGGGAGCCCCTTTTAGAGGCACAAGCCACAGCTTCAGGCCTTTGTGAGAAGAGGTATCTTTGATTTTAAATCCTATCAGCAAATGTCACCTCTGGCAGACTGGATTACAGAGCAAGGCCTAACTCCAGATTTAACAGCCACACTGTTTATTTGAACAGACTGAACTTGAGATGGGAGGGTTGGGACAGAAAGCCTTATTAAAGGTTCACACTCTTGGAAATTATTTCTACACAATCACTCCCACCTCCTCCTGCTGCTTTCTTGGGTTTATTTCCTCCTTACATGCATAGCATTAAGGATATGAAAAGCCCTGTTCCTGAAAGATAAAAGGGAACAGGATAATTTCTAGCCTTGATGCACATCTCTAAGCATTCCAGTAAATTCTGGGCCCAGGATAGAGCAAAGGCTTCAATGCGATCAGAGGCATTAAAGAACTGCTGGCTGCAGTTTTGAGCAGTGAACAAGTAGGGATTTGGCTCCTTGTCTTGCCATGTGTTCCTTGTCCAGGGGAGTGTGTCTCTGATCAGCTGTTTTGGAATACTAGTTATATATTGTTGTCTGTGGCATGTTCTTAGACATGGCCAACATAGCTTCTTTTCCAAACCTTTCTTTTGCCTGCTTCATGGCAAATCCAAGGTTTAAAGAGCCAGAAATTGTTGGCTATAAACATGAAGTATTTTGACTTTTATTTTCTCTTAATTTAAATTGTGTATATTGGAAAGAGGGAGAGAAAAAAATAAAGTATTTGATTGAAATCCAGTTTTGCTCAGATGGAGGTGAAACAACATAGGGCCAAGCTACAAGTGACGAATGACACTTGAACGGCAAGTGGATTGAGTGGAGTGCAAGTGAACAGAGAGAAATACACTTGCCGTTCAAGTGTCATTTCGTCACTTGTAGCTTGGCCCTCAGGCTACTTTGGGGGAGGAACATCAGTGTCCAACCTCCATGTGGGAGCTGGAGATCTCCAGTAATTTCTAGTGATCTCCAGTCAACAGAGATCAGGTCCCCAGCAGAAAATATCTGTTTTGGAGAGTGGACTTTATGGCATTATACCTCACTGAGCTCTTCTCCACAAACCCTGCCCACCTCAGACTCCACCCTCAAAATCTCCAGGAATTTCCCAACCCAGGATTGCAATCCTAGAAGTGACACGCAATGAGGGGCAGGGGCTAACAGATTGGGTCCAAGAGACAATAAAGACCTCTCTGAGTGAGGAGATGGTTGGTCCTGCTTTGAAGCAGGAAGTGAGTGGAGCATCAACTTCTAAAGAAACCTGCTCTGGATCTAGGAGAGTAGAATAGCTACGTTCCAGTCTCAAACGTACAATTTCAAAGAAAGGTGATTGAATAAGTGGTGGCTGGGCAACATCATGGATTCCTGAATGAAGCAGATTGTTCAGATCCATTCCAATCTGGTTTCAGACCTGGTCATGGGACTGAAATTACCTTGGCTGCCCTGGTGGATGGCCAGCACTGGGAGATGAATGGGGGAGTGCAGCCCTGTTGCAGTTCCTGGTTCTCTTAGCATGATATCCTTCTCAACCACCTTTTAGGCTTGGGACTGGGAAGCACTGTTCTGTGGTGTTTTCCATCCTACTTCAAGGGCAGGTTTCAGTGTGTGCTGCTGGGAGACTGCAGCTCTGCCTCTTGGCCTACAGGGTGACCCAAAGTTCTATCTTGCCCCCCCCCCCATGCTTTTTAACATCTATATAAAGCCACTGGGATAGGTAATCCAGAGATTTAGGTTGGGTTGCCACCAATATGCAGGTGATACTTGGCTCTATCTTGTACTACCAGCAGATATCAGGAAAGCTGTGGAAACTGAGAACAGGGCCGTTCTTTAAAATAGTGTGATACTCAAGGAAGGCTGCCGGTTTCCTCATGCAATTTTTGACACCATTCATGATGATGGTGCTTTCATGGCAGCCTGCCTCTGATTTGTAAACAGATGGCGTAAAAAATTGCATGAGGAAGCCGACAGCCTTCCGTGAGTATCACGCTATTTTAAAGACATATGAAAACGGCTCAGGTGCCTTGAGGCAGCTTTGGAATAGATGAGGGCTAACAAGCTGAAACTTAATCCTAACAAGATAGAGATGCTATTGGTGTAGGGGGGAAGGCCTAGGAAATGGATTATTTCCTGTTCTGGATGGGGTCGCACTCCCTCTAAAGGAGCAGGTTTGTAGCTTGCAGGAGCTGCCAGACTTGGTCCTCTCATTGGATAAACAGGGGGCAGCAGTTGCCAGGACTGCCTTTCACCAGCTTTGACTGATGAACCAGCTGCGGCACTTCCTGAGCAGAAAAGATTTTGCCACTATAGTACATGCTTAAATGACAATAGAGGTGCTTTTAAATTAAAAAATAACAAAAATATTTTATTTAACATAGGGGGAAATGTCAGGTGAAATCTGGGTTGAAAATTTCTGAGGTAACTCAGTTTAGATAACTCTGAGGTAAAATCAGTACATGCACAGACTTAAGGTGTTGTGTTTCAGACTAATGAGAGCTTCTTAAGCTCTTCACAGTTACTAAAATCTTCATGTTGGGAGGCTTTTGTTCCAATATTTTCCCAATCACTCTAGTGCACTTTCTTTGAGTATTCTCTTACTCTTTTGGTTTCAAAAAGGCTGGCACCCTCTTTCCAGTGCCCAAAACCCTTCTCTTGAAACACCAGCACTTGTCTGGAGTTTTTAACTGACTCTTAAGGTCTACAAATGCAGTTTCTAACCACACTAGACTGGGGATCTCTTCATTCTTCAGAGCTAACTCCCTGTTAGGGAAATTCTCCTCTCGCTAGAAGATCTATCCCCTTTCTTTGGTCTGAATGGGAGTCTTCGTCTACTTCCCAAACTTCCTTGCCAACCATCTCTCAGTTCTCCTGTTTGAGTTAAACTGCTCTCAGTCAGGCATGCATCTCCAAACTGTCAGTACTTGACTCCTCTCAGCTAGGGCTGAAATCAGCTATCCCTCTCTCCAGCATCCAGTTGAGAAGTCTTTCTCTGTTCATGCTACCCAATCAGATTCCTTGAAGTAGCCTGTCACTCTCAAGGCTCTCTGTTTCTGTGAAGAATTAATCCTTAACAGTCCTTCAGCGGTTTGTACAGCACTTCTAAGCTTTTGAAAAGTGCAGTCTGTGAGAATTACATTAGTGCAATGCACTGTATGTGGGCTGCCATTGTCCAGAAGCTACAGCTGGTACCCCAAATACTTTGGCCAGAATGACTGGAGTGGGTCATAGGAACCATATCACTCCAGTTGTTTCCCATCTGCACTGTTCCCAGTTTGCTTCCAGGCCCAATTTAAGTTGCTTGTATTGACCTTGAAAGCTCTACATGACTTAGGACCTTAAAGACTGCCTTCTCCCATATGAATCTATCTGTCTACTCCAGTCATCTTCAGAGGCCCTGAATTGGGTGCCCTCACCATCTGAGGCTTAAAAGGTGACAACCTGAGAAAGAAGTTTCTCAGTCATGGCATCAAAATTTTGGATCTCTCCCCCCAGGGAGAATCATCTGATCCCCCTCTATTGCTGTCTTTTGCCAGTGGGTAAGGACTTTTTTTGTTTTGTTTGGCATGCTTTCACTTCTTTTAAAGTTTGGGGGGAGTACCTAACCATCTGCAGACTTATCTGACTAGCACTGGCCCCTCCAGCAGCTCCAGGGCCACTTTGCAGTCTTTCCTCCTGGTAATAACTTCCTTACCACAGTTCACCAATTCTTCTGGGTGGAATCTGCCAGATCTTAGAATGGAGGACGGGAGAGAGTGTGTTGTTCAGCAACTAAGGAGTTAAGGGCACTAACCAAAAGCTTCTTTTCTTTTTCAAACTCCCCTCCCCAACTCCTTGTTTTACAAAAAGAGTGAATCCTTCGTTATCCAACAGATCTTTTTAAACTACAGCTTCCAGGTAAAATTGTGAAACCCAGCACTTAAAGAGCATGTGCCAGTTGTCACTGTGTGGTGAAACTCTCAGAAACTGGCAAGCAGGTCAGTGAGCAGGTTCTTGGAATTCCGTGAGGCTTGCTGCCTGCACAGCAGATGCCCAAAAGCAAGTGGGAAACAGACTGGAGAATCAGGAGGGAAATAAATAAATAAAATAATAATAATACATGCCACAACTCCAAGAAGAGAAGCAAATTGAGGGATGACGGGGGGGGAGCCATACAACAGCCATCCCTGTCCTTGACATAGCATAATGGCCACTTCCTCCAAAAAGATCTGAGGTAAAAATGGGAGCAGGGATTGGATCCATGTTTAGCTCGCTAAGCACTGAATCAGATAAGTATAATATGTAAATTCATCGTGTGCATATTTTCTCACCTCATACTGCTCACTGTATCAGGCTCCATTTCTTCCAAATGTTTTTCTCCAGCTTGAAATTCAGTTCAGAGGCCATCAGATTAAGTACTCAAAGGCAGCTACTTTGGCACATGCAAAGAAGTTCTTAACTGATGTATTGTCGAAGGCTTTCACGGCCGGAGAACGATGGTTGTTGTGGGTTTTCCGGGCTGTATTGCCGTGGTCTTGGCATTGTAGTTCCTGATGTTTCGCCAGCAGCTGTGGCTGGCATCTTCAGAGGTGTAGCACCAAAAGACAGAGATCTCTCAGTGTCACAGTGTGGAAAAGATGTAGGTCATTTGTATCTACTCAGGAGGGGTGGGGTTGAGCTGAGTCATCCTGTAAGAGTTTCCCAGGGTGTGGAATGCTAATGGCGGGAGGCTTCACTGTATCCTGAGGAGGTTCTTTTGCATATGGATTGGTACTTGATGTGCTAATCTTCTCTGCAGGGCTATTGTCGGGGATAGAATGTTTTGTTAGCCTGGTGTTTTTCAGAACTGGAAACCATGCTCTGTTCATTCTTAAGGTTTCTTCTTTCCTGTTGAAGTTTTGCTTATACTTGTGAATTTCAATGGCTTCCCTGTGCAGTCTGACAAAGTAGTTGGAAGTGTTGTCCAGTATTTTGGTGTCCTGGAATAAGATACTGTGCCCTGTTTGCGTTAGGCTATGTTCAGCCACTGCTGATTTTTCAGGTTGTCCAAGTTTGCAGTGTCTTTCATGTTCTTTTATTCTTGTCTGGATGCTACGCTTTGTGGTCCCGATGTAAACTTGTCCACAGCTGCAGGGTATATGGTATACTCCTGCAGAGGTGAGGGGGTCTCTACTGTCTTTTGCTGATCGTAGCATCTACACAGCTTCTGGCGAAACGTCAGGAACTACAATGCCAAGACCACGGCAATACAGCCCAGAAAACCCACAACAACCATAAGTTCTTAACTCCACTTTGCCAAATGGATTCCCAAGCGAATCCCTCTGAATGCCTCTGTTTTTACAAAGCTTATCCTGTGATATGAAGGCTATTGGCTATCGTTGAGTGCCAAAATAGCTCCTTTGACTTTAGTTGAAATTGGTTTTTAGACCATTTATGGTTGTATTGGTTTATGTTGTGACTTGAATTGAATTTAAATAATTATTTTGATATTTTAATGTTTTATATGGCTGTAAGTACTTTTAAAGTAGAAAGGCAGCATGTTAACTAACTAAATAAATAATTTCCCTACTACTTAACACCTCTGATGATGTGAAGTAATAATTCTCTAACATCACATCTTAGATAAGTGAATCATAATGGTTATAATTGCTGGTACAGTGCAAGGTTTGTGGAAATGCTCTCCCAGGCAGTCAGGTATGAGACCCCCTTTTGAAAGATGCCTGTGGTGAAGATTGTGTTTTATTTTTCTCTGGATGCTGGTCTTTTTATCACCCACTTCATTTTGTCATTATGAAACAATAGGCTTAGAATGTTACTTGTTCTTACTCTCTGGGCAAAACTAAATATTTGTGATGGATGGCTGTTTAGCTAGCACTGGATTGTAGAAGAAACTACCATCATGTCTAGTTACTGCTTACTGCCTCTGAACTATTGCTTGAAGTCAGGTTGCTTTAGAGAATGGGAGAAATAAAAATGGAGCTACTTCCTGCCAAGGGAGATTCTGGTGTTTGCCCTTGCCAGACAATCTGATTCCCACTTTTTCATCAGTTTGTAGTGTAAGACTAGAGTAGCCTAAACTTGGGGGGCGGGGAGGGGGGGTCAACAATGACTTGGCTGGCAGCATTGTCCAACTTTTAGAGTTTATTAAATGCAGAGGAGGTGCAGGGAATGGCGCTACAAAAGAAAATAAAGCATAGTTGCTAGCTAAGCAATCCGCTGCAAGCATCTTAATAGCTACCTATTGACTCTTGTTATGGAGATGGAGCAGAGAATAGTTAGTTGACTAACTGTCAGTTTCTTAACACTTTTGGTGAGGGGTTTCGGGAGGACTGGGTGAGAAGGTTGAACTGGGTGCTTTTGTGAAGGTTAGCAAAGCCTGGACCTTGTTTAGGGAAAGTGTGCAAAAGTGCTAATTTCAGCCAGATAGATTGGTGTAAATAATCCCTTATGAGTGGTTTTTCCAGTTGTCATTAGAGGATGCATCCCTTAGAAGTCCTTGTCTGCAAGGAATGATTGGGATGTTATGGGCTGTATACGAGAGGAAAGATTCATGTGATGAAGTTTTGGGTCTCTTACTCAGAAACAAAATGGTAAAAGAAAAAAAAGAAGCAAGAAAGGGGAATCCTTTCCGCTACAACATTACACAGCAGGGGTGTCTAACAGTTTCTCAACTTTTTTTTTTTTTAAAGAGTACCTATGGAAAGCTTTTTATTTTAGTGGAAGAATGCTTGAGCTTTTCACTGTCAAAATAGGACCTCTCCCCTGAATATGCACACTACTTTTCTACCCATGGTGTGCCCATGCCTTACCACTTGTTAATGCTAAGAAACTTGGAGAGAGTGATTTTTTTTTTCAGAACGAATGCCCAAAAGGAAAGAGTTGAACATCTCTCTGTACTCTTGTGATCAACTTTGCATGCATTCTGCAGTTTGCCCCCCACTCTCTCAGATGTACATACATGGCCCCGGTGCCTTCTATCAGAAAGCCTTCACCTCCATTTTGAAAGCATCCCCTCATTTCACCACTCACTCAAGATCAACCAACACAAAACACTTAAAAGAATTACCATACTCCAACCAATAAACACCCAGATCTATTCATAGACATGCATATGTTGCTGGAGATACTGATAAATATAGAGACATAGAAATATACACATACTTTGAGAAAATATGCCTCTAGACAGAAACATATTGTGCATATGCAAATCGCTAAGTGTCTGCCACCGAAGTTTTGCTCTCTAGCATTTGCTTAACTATATCTTTTTTCTACTTCTGTGCCTCCATCTGTTTATTCCACCTCCCTTCAAAAAAAACCCTTTTACTTATGAATATATCACTGTTCAATTTTTTTAAAGGTGCAAGAAATACAACTGCCAGGTGTAACATATGATATTGCTTCTGGGAAGAAAAAAAACACACAAAGGAAGCTATATCCACATTTTCTTACAAAGGTTATAGGAAATAGGTTTTATTCATTTCTTCTGAACTATGCTCACTCCTGGTTAGATTTCAGGTCTGGTTGCTATACTTTAAAGAAATTGTATAATCCAAGCCTTGTCATCAGCTTTCTTAATTTATTTCCCTGAAATGACAGGTCTGGCAAAGGCAGGCTAGCCTCTCAGATGTCTGGATTACACTGTAGCTATGGAAACAAGTGTTAAAGTGCTATGAATTTCAAGTTATACTGGTATTCTGAACATCACGTTCTCCACTGATGGCATGTTGTTATTTTACATGCTGACCAATGTGGCGATATCAATCTTTCTGACTTATAGGAGACTATCTTTTAGGTTATTCTTTGTGACAAACTTATAGAGCTTTTCCTACAGGCAGAGCCAGGTATATATGTTGTGAAGATATAGCACTCCCAGGTCAAAGTTTTCTCTTCAGCTAAAAGAAACAAAAAAAGCTTTAGTGCATCTCCATTACGCCTCCCCACTGCTTAGGATTTAGCATTAAACCAGACAAAATTTCACTGCATACTACACTACACAAACTATGCCAACAGTTCCCTCTGTTTGCTATTGGTTTCCTCTAAGTCAAGATTAGGAAAAACTTGCATGCTTGGAGGTTTCCTCCACCAATAGAATCTATCTTGGAAACACTAGGAAGAGCTGGTACAGAATCTACAGTTTACAGTTCACATGAGTGTGGTCTTGGCATTATGGTGAAAGCATATAGATGAGCGTTTCCCCACTCCCTCTACATACATTCCACATACCAGAGTTCCTTCAGATGAACTAAGGTTTTTTTGGTGTTTCTTGCATGTTGTTCAAGGGGATCTGGAAAACCACCCTACTTAACACCTCCATCATTTCCACCAGAATCCTTGCCTACAGGGGCAGCAAAGTCAGTAAAATGAGAAAAGATGGATAATCTGAATGTATTCAGAGGACACATCCATAGCTACATGCGTAGGGGCTGGGAGGAGAAGACTTCTATATGACAGACCAAAGGCATTTGTTTGCTTTTTTTTATTTCACACACTACACTTCTAAATACTGACAGTGAAAATAAGTCCTGCTGTGAAAATTAGACTTGGGGTAAGCCATGTGTTTCTAGATTGACACGTTTATCACAAATATCTTATGGAGACATGAAAATAAAACATTAGCCAGATATAGTAATACTTATTTCTTAACTCACGTAACTCTCACTTCTTGCTTCACTTCCCCTTTAACAGCACCTCCTTTTCTGGGCTGATTATACTATGCCAGACTAAGTGGAAAGAATAGACTAAATAAGTAAGGGTTTATTATAACTTCCCAAGTTTTCAGCCAGTTTAGTCTTACTTATCTTGCTTACTTGTCAAGAACAAAGGTAATAAAAGTCCGCAGCTCTTCAATAGTTTCAGTATAAAGCAGTGAGCCCTGATCTGGTGCTGCTGCCTCTATGCTGC